>NW_024070191.1:13961376-14346376 GCF_014754425.2 Oryx dammah
CTAGGTTGCTTCAGTCGTGTCCGATTCCATCTGATCCCACAGACAGCAGGCCACCAGGTTCCTCCATCCCTGGGATTCTCCAGGCAAGAATTCTGGAGTGGGTTGCTATTTCCTTCTCCAATGCATGCTTGCATACTAAGTTGCTTCCGTCGTGTCCGACTCCGTGCGATCCTATTGATGGCAGCCCTCCAGGCTCCTCTGTCCAGGGAATTCTCTAGGCAAGAATCCTGGAGTGGGCTGCCATTTCCTTCACCTCCCCACCCCCAGTGGTCTAGTGGCTAAGGATCTGCCTGCTTGTGCAGGGAACACGGGTTCAATCCCTGGTTGGAAAAGATCCCACATGTCACGGGGCAGCTAAGCCCCGTGGGCTGTAACTACTGAAGGCCGCATGCTCTACAGCTCGTGCACTGCAACTAGAGAGTAGCCCCCGCTAGCTGCAACTAGAGAAAGCCCTGATGCACCAATGAAGACACAGCACAGCCAAAAAGAAAAATAAATTAAAAAAAAAAAAAGAGAAGTCAGGGCAGAAGAGGTCAACATACAGATAGAAGAGGGAGATTTTGATCATACAAAGAAGGTTTAAGAGTTCCTGTTGAATTGAAGGATTCGTAGGATCCTGGCTCTGTTTTTACTTCATGGCTATTCTATGTCATTAGTTTATTAACTAATAACATGAATTCTGTTTTTTTATACTATACCAAATATAAACGGTACAAATACTTGTAAAGGTTTAAAAACTATCACGACACATACCAGTATTTTCGTGGAAGTTCTTATTATTAATTATTATACATAAACCCATTTCAGGATAATCCATTTTGTAACTCTCTTCCAAGGATATTCCGGAGTCCATTGATTTGCTTCCGTGTAAGATCTTTCTGTTTGGAAATCAGACAACGGTTTACAAAGAGAGAAGTGACCAAATGCTGCTATTCGCATGAACAGAGACTTCTCTAACACGTAAGAACAGTTAACATGTGTTGAATATAGTGTGCCAGGTTGTATGCAACAGGCTTCTCCTCCCTAAAATTTCACAAAAACCCACTTCACAGATAAGGAAGTGATTACTATGAGGCTAACAGTTATGCAGACTGTGTAAGACACAAGACTGAAAGCATCTATCAAACTACAGGGTTCACGCTTTAAATTTCTATATTGTTTTCCTTTACATTTTATTAAAATTTCATTAAATACATTTTATACTTAGCCACTTCATCCAGCTGGTGGAAGTGGCCCAGGACAGTATGTAAATAAATGGGGGTGGCTATTTTTCAATAAAACTTGATCAGAACAGTCTACAAGCCTGACCCCTGACCTGGCCAGGAATCAGGAAACAACAATGAAACACTGATACCTATTGTTCATGCACCCCATACACTCAGCCTAGGAGTGTTTCACATTATATGCAATTTTTAAAAAAATTGTTGGAAAAAGACTAAAGTAGTAAATTATATTCTGTATGATAGGAAAAGGTAGCAAAATGTGTAAATCACTTTAAAAGGGTTTTTAAAAAGACAAAAGAGGAACACCAATCTTACCTCTAAGATGAGATTGCATTTTAATAGTTTAATTTTTAGGCAAATTCTTTTGCTAAACAAACACTGCAAAAATCTTTATTAGTAATCTAGAAATAGCTCTGCTGTAACAGTACTGTTTAGTACTAAAATTAATATAATTCCCTAGGTGGTCCAGAACAATAATACTATACCTCAAGAAGAAACTTTTAGAATTAAATGTAGAGATCCCAAAGGGATAATAACAGACATGGATTAAATTAAGAGTGTTTTGAGTTTTATCTTTTCCCTTTCTCCATCTACTGAAGTATTAATAAACAGAATATTCCAAAAAGGAAGACTGGGAAGGAAACAAAAAAGGGGGAAAGATAATCTATAACCAGGCAATTCTTCCCCAGACTGAGAACTTGCATTTTATCTTAGCCTTAAAACTCATAAACAGGAGGCCAAAAAAAAACACCCCAAAACACAAACCTCTTATCCTGCAGAGATTCAAGAAGGTGCATCTGCCTCTCCTGGGTCATCCCGCTACCAGAGAGGGGTCTCCAACCACAGGTCAGGCACCCCTCAACCTCCCCGTATTCTATCTAAGTTTTATTTTAAGGAGATTCAGAGAGGACAATTTAACATGTGTACAGTCACACAGCTGTCACATGAGGTAAGAAGTCATCTGGGCCTCTCTGGTTTGAAAGCCCCAATTCTTTCTGCTTCCTCCGAGTTTGCTGTATCATACTACACACACCCACCCTCCTTGCTGGTATGAGATTCCTTTTAAATACTCACGTCTCTGAAGTTTTAATGGATTTTGAATCCACTGAATTTTCAGCGTTCTCCATGGATACTTTTTATTTACTAGAATATAAAGAAAATAGATGTTAATCAAAAGCAGTCATTCTAAGATCACAGCATTATATTAATTATGCCAATGATTATTTATCTAAATAAACGCGCTATATGGACATTTTCACATCAGCAGTACCGTCACTCCCCCAGCTTCAACCCTGTTGTGCAAGGCTTGTTTGAGTCAAACCTGAGAACAACAGTCTTTTATAAAGGTGCACACAATGTAGCCCTTTTCTCTCTTTCCTTTTTAATTGAGTTATGAAATGCATGCAGAGCACAGATAAGAAGTGTGCAGCCTGATACAGTTTTACATCTGGCTGCTCCCCTAGATCAAGATATAGATCGAGGCTCGTTTCTACTGCAACAGATCCCATCATTGGTTAAGAACTGTCTTCCAGTTCAACACAGTTAAGACAAAACCTGAACACTTCCCATAGCAACGGTATGCCTCACATAACACAATTTTATGATGCTTAGATTCCCAAGAGATTCAGTGCCAGAAGTTCCAAACCTCCACAAAACCTTTGCTCTTAAACTAGACATGAGAACCCTACTTTCTCATTTAAGGTGGTCAACTGGCTTGACGAAACCTGAAAGTAAAAACTACAGTTCCTGCTTCCATTCTCCCATCAGGTAATTCTGTTTACTTTCCACAGTGAATGAGTCCTTCTAGTCAAAGCAGCTACCACTTATTGACCATTTATTACACAGCAGGTGCTGTGCTAGGCATCTTATCTTTTATCTTCCCAACAACCCAAAAAGCCAGGAAATCCAGCCCTTAGTGATGAAATGACTTTGTCCGCAGCCACAGAGCTAATGATGGTGGTCTTCTTCTTCCCTCTCCCCCTGGCTGCCTTGGGAGAAGCCAGTCCCTCACTATTTGTCTGGAGTTCTGCCAGATCTTCTCTGGTTTTCCAAAAGCAAAAGGTACTTCCTATGACCATTAATCTGCCTCCTTAAATAAACAATATAGAAAAACAGGGACAACAACCTTTCTCCAGCCTCTAGAAGCCCTGCCTATCTCAAAACTCCAACCTAAACAGAACTTTTAACCTTACTCTTATGCTAGAATCAGAAATCTTTTTTTTTTTTTTTTTTTTTAGAATCAGAAATCTTAAAAGAATACACACCCCATCCACAGGACTCCCTCCTAAAGAGGGAGTCTAGGACTAGAGTTGAACAGTGGATATAGGTAATTAAGAGTCTGGAACTCAGAGAGAGATCAAGGCTGGAGACATACTGGGGCACTCTGACAATGAAAGGGTTACTAGAGGAAGTAGAGCCAGCAAGAGACTCAAGAGAGGTACAAGAAATGAGAGGACATCAGGTAACTGGGGTGTACCAAAGTGTGCAGAAGTCTTTCAATGAGCATTTGATCATTACAAATCTCGCTAAAAGTTCAGTTCAGATGGGAACAGAAGACCATCAGCTTAGGCAAGAAAGTTATGAGGACAGTAGAGATTGTCAGGAAAAATTGTCCAAGACTTGGAAACAGGCAAAAGAAATTACTGGATATTATTTTCGGGTTTAGTTCAGTTCGGTCGCTCAGTTGTGTCCAACTCTTTGCAACCCCATGAACCGCAGCACACCAGGCCTCCCTGTCCATCACCAACTCCTGGAATGCACCCAAACCCACGTCCATTAAGTCGGTGATGCCATCCAACCATCTCATCCTCTGTCGTACCCTTTTCCTCCTGCCCTCAATCTTTCCCAGCAGCAGGGTGATGCTGGGCATAATTGTCAGAGAAAGCTCAGGGATTATCTGATTTTATAGGTTTTTTTTTTTTAAAGATTAAATATTTTTTTATTTGAGTATAAGTGGTTTACAGTGTTGTGCTACAGCAAAGAGAATCAATTATACATATATCCACTCTTTTTTAGATTCTTTTCCCATATAGGTTATTACAGAATATCGAGTAGAGTTCCCTGTGCTATATTGTAGGGCCTTATTAGTTATCTATTTTATATATGACTTCCCTGGTGGCTCAGACGGTAAAGCGTCTGTCTACAATGCGGGAGACCTGTGTTCGATGGAGAAGGACACGGCAACCCACTCCAGTACTCTTGCCTAGAAAATCCCATGGACGGAGGAGCCTGGTGTCCATGGGGTCACAAAGAGTCGGACACGGCTGAGCGACTTCAAATATTTAGATATTTTATATATAGTAGTGTGTATATAGGGTCTCCCCAATGGCTTAGTGGGTAAAGAATCCGCCTGCAATGCAGCAGACACAAGAGACGTGGGTTTGATCCCTGGGTCAGGAATATCTCCTGCAGGAGGAAATGGCAACCCAGTCCAGTATTCTTGCCTGAAAATTCCCATGGACAGAGAAGCCTGGTGGGCTACATTCCAAAGGGTTGCAAAGAGTCGGAAGCGGCTGAGAGACTAAGCACACACACAGTGTGTGTATGTCAATCCCTATCTCCTAATTTATCCCTCCCGCCCCCGCCCTTTACCCCCTGGTAACCGTAAGTTTCATTTTCTACATCTGTAACTCCATCTCTGTTCTGTAGATAAGTTCATTTGTACAGGGCGTCCTCTTTTGACTGACTCCCTGACTAGGCTATTTTACAACTTGTAGGAAGTTAAGCCACAGGAAAGGGAAGCCATGCAAATGACTCTTATTGACAGCAGTGAAAATAAATTTTGTCTTGAAATGATATAACTAATTTGCAACTTGCAGAGAAGATGACCCTCTCAAATAACACTTTATTGTTCTACAGGATATTAACCAGTTTCCCTTCGACTAACAAATGCATTTCATTGTTTCCAACCATTTATATCTACGTTTGTTGTTTAAAGTCTCCTTTGAACTGGTCTTATCCTACTAGCTCTATTATCAATTAATTGAATAAGATATTTGACATGTATTTTATATTTACACAGCATCCAATTTTATACCTTTTGAAAATTATACTTTAAAAGGATTAATGTTGCTGCAGTGGGCACTCCCGTGTTCTTGCCTGGAGAATCCCAGGGACGGGGGAGCCTGGTGGGCTGCCGTCTATGGGGTCGCACAGAGTCGGACACGACTGAAGCGACTTAGCAGCAGCAGCAGCAGCAGTGGGTTGAGGAGACAATGGGAAAAGAAAAAATGAATAAACGCAACGTGAGTAAGTCAACGTAGTTTTACTGTGAAGGGGGAAGGAGAGGGGATGATAGCTGAAGTGGGAGCAGGAGTAGAGGACACTTCTTGTTTGGCTTGGTTTTAAAGATGAGCCATCTTAGGCATGCTTTTATGCTGATGAGAATCATCCATAGAAAGTGAGAAATTAATAAGGCAATAGGAGAAAAAGAACAAAGTTCTTGAACGAATGAGAGAGTCTGTGAATCTAGTTCACATATGGAGAGAGAGGTACTGGCCTCAGGTAAGAACAAGAACACCTATGACAATCCTGAACAGCATATTAAAAAGCAGAGACATCACTTTGCTGACAAAGGTCCATCTAGTCAAAGCTATTTCCAGTAGTCATGTACAGATGTGAGAGTTGGACTATAAAGAAAGCTGAGCGCCAAAGAATTCATGCTTTTGAACCGTGGTGTTGGAGAAGACTCTTGAGAGTCCCTTGGACTGCAAGTGATCCAACCAGTCCATCCTAAAGGAAATCAGTCCTAAATAGTTTTTGAAAGGACTGATGCTGAGGCTGAAGCTCTAATCCTTTAGCCACCTGATGCAAAAAGCCGACTCATTGGAAAAGACCCTGATGCTGGGAGAGACTAAAGGCAGGAGGAGAAGGGGACGACAGAGGATGCGATGGTTGGATGGCATCACCAACTTAATGGCCATGAGTTTGGGCAAACTCTGGGAGATAGTGAAGGACAGGGATGCCTGGTGTGCTGCAGTCCATGGGGTCACAAAGAGTTGGACACGACGTGGCAACTAAACAAAGAACAAGTAAAGGCTCGACAGGGAGGCCTGGCGTGCTGCAATTCATGGGGTCGCAAAGAGTCAGACACGACTGAGCGACTGAACTGAACTGAACTGAAAGGCTCATCCGTTGTCGTGCAAGGAAGACAAACTGTGTGGCACAAAGTATGAAGGCTGGTAACCTGGATGCAAGGAGGATGAGGCACTCCTCGTACGATCACATCCACTTGCTCTCTCGTTAGAAAACAGAGACAAAAATCCCCAATAAATAAATGCATTTTACCACGTAATACAAAAACTAACCATGCATACATCTAGCACAGGTGTATGAGACAGGCGTGCCCAGACATGAGTGGAAGGGACAGAAGTTGGTATTACCTCCTGAGAACATGTTGATAACATGTCTCGCCATGTCTCAATAGAAGCCTTAAAGTGTGCTCTAGGAGACTTATCCTGTTAAGAATGCAGCCTCAGGAAGCAAACATTTCCAGCTCAACACAGTTTAAACCAAAACCTCTTGCTGGCCCTACTTCCTCTAGTAACCCTAATCTAGAGATTAGGGAGAGAAGGGGAGGGATATGCATTACTCTTCAAAATATTGAGAATTTGGACAGAGAAACAGTGAAGCCTTCGATGCAGCCAATTCACTGGTTATATAGCATCTTTACCTTTTAACCTGTTTATTAACAGTCACTGTCTCTGGGTGATGGGATTACTGGCAACTTAATTACTCTTCAATGTTTTTGTATTTTTTTCTGTAACATCTTTTTAAAAGTTAGGAAACAGTAACACAGATTATTTTATAAAATATATCTTTCAACAGTGGTGGACTGTATCAACCAGTACTGTGCTAGCCAATTTCAGCTCTCAGCCCTGTTTCGAAAGCAATAATAAGGGTATGTCCCACGGACAGAGAAGCCTGGGAGGTTACAGTCCAAAAGTATCACAAAGAGCTGAACATGACTGAGCAGCTGAACATGCAAAAACATGCACTCTTCTGAAAGCAACAACACTTCCTTGACTGCTATGGACCACATCCCAGTGTGTCTTTCTCTTTTCCTTCCATACGTACAATAAACATGTATTATTAGGTACAGAGAAATCTCAAACTTCCTCGAACCAAAAATACGGAGGCCAACTTGCCTCAGTGCATGTCAAAATAATTATCTACCCATAGTTGAAAAATAAAGCTTTGGTTAATCTGATTAACTGAGAGAACAGTACAGGGTAGCTAGTAATTGTGGAAACGTAGGCAGATACATAACAAATGGTTTACTGATATTATATTGTAATCCATGAGAAAACAGTATTATCTATATTTCAAGACTTTCCAGCCAGCTTGTGGAAAATCTGGAGTGAAAACACAGTGGAATGGGAAAATAAGACTTAATAAAGATCGTTTCTGAAGGGGAACCCAGAGCTCCTGCCAGGGTCTTTCTGGCTCCAGGGTTTTGCCTCAAACTGGCCCTTTGAGTAAGTTTGCCAAGTGTGGGGTATACTCTATGTGTTCAGGAACCCCTAAATGCTGCTACGTTCCATCAGTGATCAAGGCCTTAAGGTCTTTTACCAAATACTTCTGCAAAGAATGATTATTGGACTGAAATACTAACTTCTAACAATTTTTTATTTCTTGCCATCAAAAAAGCTCTGGGAATAAAGCGATTCTATCCTTGTGACTGATAATAGGAGGTTTAAATTTACATAGTGGCCAGCTTTCCAGAGTTTTAAAATACAGCTGTCTCTTGAACAACTGGGGTTTGAACGGGACAGGTCCACTTACACGTGGATTTTTTAAAATAGCAAATCTACAGCATTACACCATCCAAGGTTGGCTGAAATCCACGCACATGGAACTGTGGATACGAAGTGCCTGCTATAAATTATACACTCAGATTTTCAACTGTGGGGAGAGTCCCCTCTGTTGTTCAAGGGTCAACTGTGTTTGGCTTCTTGGTTTACACCATTGTTAAGATTTCATCTAAATATAAGGTGACTTTCAAGTAATAACTTCCTTTTCATACATTTAATCAACTTTCTTTAACCAAATCATTCTTAAAAGTTAAAAAAGTTTCAGCTAGATTATCCTTAATATAAGTAACTGTAATTAATAATTTCCAAAATTAGACATCAGAGACAATTTTGTTTCAATAAGGTATTTGATGGCTGAAAGAAAAAAACACCTGAATTCTTTTAGAATAGGATTTTTCTATTTGATAAGGATTTCTCAGGAACAATACTATAATGTATTATTTTGTTCCCTTTATTATTCATAGACTATTGAAAATTTATATAATGGTAAGTAAAATCCTCACTACATCAGACATTTGCTTTCTGCCTGTCACCATCTGCTTTTCCCACATGAAAGCATCTAATCCACACTCTTGGGAGCAGCACTTTGGTTTCTGCAGAACCAAAAGGGTTAAACTCAGTATGATCTCATCTCCATTAACGAATGCCTGGCTGAATATAAGTTATTCTAGGTGTGGTGATCTCATCTCAGAAGGATAAAAAAAAATTGTCCCCCAAGGGGGAAAAATGGCCTGTATGATGACAAGGAGTTTCAATTCTTAGAACACCGTCATTTGACCAAACATAAATAGGAAAAATACACAATAGGGGCTTAAAAATACATTGCAGCATACCAATGGACTTAACACTAACTGCTTCTTACTGTACTCAGTATATATAATTCTTCCCATCAGTTCAGGGTGCTCATGATAAATTTCTGAACACATTTTGGGTCCTAGGGAAGTTCTAAGGTAGACCAGTTGCTATTAGGTGGGAGCCTGGAACCTGACTCTTATAATCAAGTCTCTGAATTCCTAGATCCATTTAACACTTGCCAATGAAGCTATAAGAGCCAGATGATTCGAAAGCTAAAGGTCCTTCCAACAATGCTTTGAGGCATAGTGATTTCCATTTTTCATAGTTCAGCTGACTGAGGCTTACAGCAGATAAGTAACTTAGGACTCTGTCCTAACTAGGATCTGTCAGCTTCTCTCACGTCTCCATGTTACTACTACCTAGGAGGAGTAATGCTATCACTAATTTCAAGGAAGGAAACAAATCCATAACCTAGAAATACTGAGACAGAAAGCATAAATAACATGATAGAAGCTGACTGCAGGGACAATGAAATAGTATAAAGTACACTTTCTCTAATTCATGAAGAAAACAGGAATGATGGTTATGGTGTTTGGGGGGGCCACTGGGTAATTTACTTCTAAAAGTAAAATTACAAAATAGGAATAACTTTCCTATTAAGCATCGAGCAGTTTTTTCTATACCTCTGCTTGTCTCTAAAGGAAAGGTGAAGCTTTTTCGCTATGATTTCTGGGGAGATTATTTAGTCCTTCTTCAGTATCTGTGGAGGATTCATTCCAGGATACCCACCTCCCCTTCATTCCCCACCCCACCCTTGCTGCCCCCATACCAAAATCTACGTATGCACACGTCAGCCCTTCATGTACAATGGTGCAGGAGAGCTGGCGTTCCATATATGATTACAGATCCTGCAGACAAGATAGGTGGCCGGGACTTTGGCCAAGGAACTTGAAAAACATCAGGATTACATTTATTACCAACTAGAGAGGACAAATGATGAAGGACTGATGCTGAAGCTGAAACTCTAATATTTTGGCCACCTGATGCGAAGAACTGACTCATTTGAAAAGACCGTGATGCTGGGAAAGGAGGAGAAGGGGACGACAGAGGGTGAGATGGTTGGATGGCATCACCGACTCAATGGACATGAGTTTGAGTAAAGTCCGGGAGTTGATGATGGACAGGGAGGCCTGGCGTGCTGCAGTCCATGGGGTCGCAAAGAGCTGGACCACGACTGAGCGACTGAACTGAATTGAGAGAGGACAAAAATCTCAAAAGCAGTCATGTTTCTAGATTTGATAAGTAAAAAGTGAAAGAGAAACAAGATTTTCTTTTTTTCACAATAGTTTGGATAAGTGGAGATTTCTGCTGTGAAATCCTAGAGCTTTTACTGAAATAATTTCCTAACTTGTCCCTGCATTTCTTTGGGAAGAATCACCAAACTGGATACTGTCATTTGGCCTGGTGAAGTCAGATTGTTAATATTTATTTTGTAATAAGGAGGAATGTCACACATGGCAAGTAAAATTAAATACAGAAGAAACTTAGTTTCGTTGCACCATACAAACAAAACCATTCTTTCCTTTTCTCTGGCAAGGCCCACACCACCAGGGAGACAGACAGGAGGGCTCCCCACTACTCGAAGCCACGAGCCAGAACGGACACAGTGTTTACTGAGCTCCAAGGGCCTGCGTCCCCTCACCTGATGCCGTCCTAAGACGGTATCCCTGAGGGGGCAGAAGAAGAAACGGGAAGTCCTTGCCGACCTAAGTATTATGAAATAAACCTAGAATGAAGGCTCTGGGATGCCTTTTATAAAAATTACAGATAACCTCTAAGACCTCCTCCCTCCCACTGAGAATCACTCCTTTGTAGAAACAATTCAGTTTTACAACCACCTGCCAGAGAAGGTCTGAAACTGCGAAAAGCCAGGGTCAGTAGTGTTTATTCATTTGTGCTGGAACAACTGAATGAACACCAACTGTGTGGGGGCGTCATAAACCCTGAGTGTTTGAAGTAATGGAAAATAAGATCTATCCCTGTGTGTGACCTGCCCCGAAGCTCACTATATTCAAAAGTGGCTCAACAAGACAGGTGCCAATGTACAGCACAAAAGAGAGAACTTCATCGTGTGCTCAGCTGTGTCTGACTCTGCGACTCTGTGGACTGTAGCCAGTCACGCTCCTCTGTCCATGGGATTGTCGAGGCAAGAATACTGCAGTGGCCTGCCATTTCCTCCTCCAGGGAACCAACCTGTATCTCCTGCATTGGGAGGTGGATCCTTTACCACTGAGCCACCAGGGGAACGTTATCTTCCTCTACTCTAATGCAGATACTCTAAAAGCAATTTGAAAAAAAAAAAAGAAAAAAGAAGAAAAAAAAAAAAAGAAAGAAAAAAAAAATAAATAAAAGCAATTTGAAGAACAAAATAGGTGGAGAATTAATAACATTACATAGAGATTTACAGAGCATTGTCACAGACATTATCTCATTTTATCCCCATAATAACCCTCCAAAGTATGTATATTAACTGCTGCCTGATTTATGGATGCACTAGGAAAGTGTTGCCTTTGGGAAGTGGCCTCAGGTTCTATGACAGCCAAGTCCCTATCCCCCTTCATTTTATTTGGATTTGTTACAAGTGTGCACAACAGTAGCTAACAGTCTAAGTACCCTGCATCTTGTAGATCCAAACACCAGTGCTTCCATCTTTGAGGCAGAGCCTAAAGAACTCATACTAGGCACCATAACTGACTTAATGCCATTCACGGGAAGACTGGGTTTTTAGCATCAGAAGGGGCTGAAGCAGTAGGAGGTTGTGTTAAATTAGGTGTGAAAGCAAAACTGTGAGGAAGCATTGTAACTGCTTCTATGAGACGTCAGTCTCTTAAAATGCAAGGAGGCTAGGCCTCTTTTTTCAGGATTGCGAAAGCAAATTTGACGTGGCTAGATATAATGTTTCTCTTCTTTCTTACTGGGAACAGGTTTTATTGCTACACTCCAACTAACTGTTCATTCCTTCATTCATTAAAACACATTTTAGCCTTCAAAAGCCTTCATTGCAAAAGACCAAAGCAAAACCAAATCTCAAACAGCAGGCTGGGGTAGGGATGGTTTAAGCTTTTACCTTTCATTCTTAGAGATCACGTAACTCTTAACATATTCAAAGTGGCAGAGTGCATTTTGACACAGGCAGGTCTATGCAGCTTGCTCAGCACTATCCTGCATACATACACTGTCAGAGCGACTCCTGTATTTCACCTCTACCATTCCTTTCTAGTATGCATCATTTAATTATAATTTGCTAAGTAACCTTAAAATACATTTTTTTTCTAGATAGGGCATAATTATTTAAAAAAAAAAAAAGCGCATAATATTGTAGTATTGGCATTCATTTGTACCAGGCTCTGGATATGAAGAAAGACAAGGAGCACGATAACAAGCCAGAGTTCCGTGTGGAATTTGCTTAGGAGCTAATAGAGGAGAATGTAAAAAGCACCTGCTAAGGATATGACTCTTTTTCCTCTCAGGACCAGGCGGATGCAAAAGGAATACAAAATAGATAAGACTTAACCAATGGCACCCCACTCCAGTACTCTTGCCTGGAAAATCCCATGGACAGAGGAGCCTGGTGGGCTGCAGTCCATGGGGTCGTTAAGAGTCGGACACTACTGAACAACTTCCCTTTCACTTTTCACTTTCATGCATTGGAGAAGGAAATGGCAACCCACTCCAGTGTTCTTGCCTGGAGAATCCCAGAGATGGGGGAGCCTGGTGGGCTGTCATCTATGGGGTCACACAGAGTCGGACACGACTGAAGCGACTTAGCAGCAGCAGCAGCAGCCTTGAAATGTTGAATCAGAACATAAGCATCAACAGGAGTTTCTCAAGGAAAGGTGTAGTGATAGGAAGAGACAGGGAATGCAAGACTGTTCGAGGAAGAGAATAGTTGCTGTTGAGATCAGCATGGCTGTGCAGAATGTGAGAGAGAAGGCGGCAGAGTGGACCAAGGAGCCAATCTGTGCTTGACTTTGTTAACCATTAAGGGGCTGGATTTATCCTTCGGGCAAAGGAACAGCTTTCTGGGTTTTTATTCTATAAGATTCCTCAGCGACTGGAGAGGGGCAGAGGACACGGACAATGGAGGCCAATGAGGAGGCTCCTATAGCCAGGTGAGCGCTTCAGTCAATTCAGTTCAGTCGCTCAGTTGTGTCCGATTCTTTGCGACCCCATGAATCGCAGCACGCCAGGCCTCCCTGTCCGTCTAGGGTGGCTTGAATCTGAGATGGAGAGAAAAGGCTAAATCCACTGGATTTCAGGAGGTCTAAGAGGCTTGGCCGCTAACTGGAGAAGCCGGGAGAGTTAGCTGAGGTTGGTTCCTAGTTTTTTGGCATGGGAGCCACATCCGGAGAACTGGGAAAGAGGCTGCTGCCTTGGGAAGTAAGCTTTGACAGCAGACCCACTGGAAACAAGACTGACTAAGGAACTCTTATTCAACTTGGGCTGAGGGGATTTCACATAGGCTTCCTTAAGTGATTCAGACGTTTAGAGAGCCTGTGATGTAGGAGATGTGGGAATTTCACATCCTAAGGGATTTGGGCCAGGAAAAATAGTCATCAGCACGAGCTAGAAGGATTCATGTAAGCCTTCAGGTCTGAAAATGAACAGGAGTTTAATACTTGAAACTGGGACTTCCCAGGTGGCTAAGTGGTAAAGAATCTGCCTGCCAGTGCAGAAGAGGCAGCTTCCATCCCTGGGTCGGGAAGATCCCTTGGAGGAGGAAATGGCAACCCACCCCAGTATTCTTGCCTGGAGAATCTCCTAGATTGAGGAGCCTGGCGAGCTATACAGTCCATGGGGTCGCAAAGAGTTGGACACACTGAGCGACTGACCACGCATGCACTTGAAATCACCTCTTTGAAAAGCAGAGTCACACCATCTCAACCTGAAAAAAAAAATCTAGACAAAGGCAGCAGAGACCAAACCCTCGTCTGAAAAGGGAGGATAAGCCCAGAGGGCCAAAGCCTCGGAAACAGCGCCGGCCAGGCTCCTGCCCTCAGGCCATTTACCCTCCGCCCGCATCTTCCTCACCACCTTTCCTATTCAAATTTAAGCCTGCGATTTCCTCTGCCTCCCTCTCCCGAGTCCCACTTCTACCACTCGGCCTCGGCGCTCCCGACTGGCTTCCCCGCGGCTCTCCTCCCCCAGCTCAGCCACCCGGGTCCAGCCTCCTGCTACCAGACTTCAGCGTTCCGACCGGGTCTCCCGACCCTCCCCCCCACCCCCATTCTCGGCCAGGCCACCTGTCCCCCGGGCTCGGCGTCTGTGGCCAGGTCTCCGCTCCCCAGCCTCCCGCTGTCTGGCCGGTCTCCCGCCACCCCCCGATCCAGCCTCTATCCTCGGCTCATGTCCCCCGGGGCTCGGCTCCTGCAGCCGGATCACCGTCCCCCGGCCCGGCCTCCAGTCCCCCGCCCCAGCCCCGTGTCTCTGCATCTGCGGGCTTCAGCGCTCGTTCCCGCCCTCGCTGTCGTGGCAAAACAAAAGATCCGCCGCCGGATCGTGCCTGTATCCTGTCTCCTCCTCGGGGTAGCTGCAGGCCGTTGCAGGTCCCCAGGGCAGGCGCTGGGCTTGGGGGCAGGGGGTGGTGGTGGAGGGAACCAGCCCAGGACTTACGGCGCGACGGCATCACTCACCGTTCAGCCACAACGCTGCAGCTCTGCTGGACTGCACTCCCCGTCTGCTTCCGCCGCAGCCGCGCTCAGAGTTGACCCTCAGAGCAGGCCCCGCCCCTTTCCCCGCCCATCTCCCGCCCCTCTGCTTTGAGGGCTCAGTTCAGCCCCGACACGTCCATCAGACCCCGACTCGCCCCTCCCCGCTCCCCGCCCGCCCTTGAACCCCGCCCCCCTCAGGGCCCCGCCCCGCCGGAACCCCCGCCCCCTCACAGACCCCGCCCCGCACGACAACTCTGCCCCTTCATGGGTCTGGCGAGCTCCTGCGTGCCGGCGACGCTGCGCAAGTGGTTCCCGGCTGCCGCTTGGTTGTGGTCCCGGTTCTGCTCTAGAACGCCGCCTCCTTAGAGGCCCGCGCGCTCCCCTACTTCCTGCTCCGGCCCAGTTCCCGCGCTCGGTTTGAAGATTCCGTCCCGCCCCGGAGGCAGAGCTCGTGTCCAGCCAGCCGCAGAGGAGCCACGGGTTCCGCCCCCCGCGAAGGTTTTGGAGGTAAACGGAGGCCGGACCCTGGGGTAGAAAGCAAGACGTTACCAGCAGGCCTTCCGGGAGGGCAAACCGTCTCTTCCCGCCCATTCTCACTGCCCCTTCCCCCACTAGCCCGCCAGGCTCTTCTGTCCACGGGATTCTCCAGGTGGGAATACTGGAGCGGGTTGCGATGCTCTCCTCCAGGAGATCTTACCGAGTCACGGATCGAACCCAGGTCTCCCTCATTGCAGGCGGATTCTTTATCATCTGAGCCACCAGGTATTGTTTACTTCGTTTGGTGTATGGCTACCATTCTTTCAGTGCTTATCTGTGCTCTTGCTGCTGCTGCTAAGTCGCTTCAGTCGCGTCCGACTCTGTGCTCTTACATTGTGGTAATGTCTTTTCAACAACCCCTGGAGGTAGGAATCACAGTTCGCACATGGGCTTTAAAAGGTTAAAAAGGTTGGTTTGCTCTTGGTAAGGGTTATGCAACTCAGATCCTAGGAATAAAGCCTTTATGCCTCCCAGATTGAGAGAAGACCAGTGTTTGGCAGTCCCTTTGTTGCTGCATAAAACTGAAGACTAGGACCTACTCCCAACGTGAACTGGTTGGCATGCAGTTATTTGTAAGAGATAACTAGTGGACTAGCTTTTTTAAACCAGTCCCATCACCCCATAGTGAGGCTCGGGTCGCTTCCTGTGCTAAACTTGCTTATCAAATGATAAAGCAGTAGGAGTGGGTTTTGTGTAAATTACACTAATTAGAGAAACTTTAGAGGAAAACAGTTGGCAATGTCTTCTCAGTTTTGAAATTTCTTTTTATAAAGGTGTCTCCCAGGTGTCAGAACTTGATCTGGGCCTCCAGGGGAAAGACTTTGGGGGAAGGTGGGCGGCACTCCAGGTGAGGGAAATGTGCAGGAGTGGGCCAGATCTTACAGGCAGTGGTCATTATGGTTCATTTGGTGAGAAGGCTGAATAATAAGACATCAAATGGGCAGTGGTTTAGGGCCAGATTTTGAAGAGTTTGGACTTATTGAGGTAAACTTGAGTGTGCATTAAGTGATGCTCTGAATCATTAATGAGTGATTAATTATGGAAAAGTTATGTAAATGGTCTTAAAAATTTTTTTTTTGGAGTATAGTTGAGTTACAGTGATTATTTTCAGGTGTACAGCAAGAGTGATTCAGTTATGCATATATCATTCTTTTTAAGATTTTATTTTTCTCATATAAGTTGTCACAGAATATTGAATAGAGTTCCTCGTGCTACTCAGAAGGTCCTTGTTGGTTATCTGTCATCTGTATAGTGTATATGTGTTAATCCCAAGCTCCTGATTTATTCCTCCCACTCCCGCCACATTTCCCCTTTGAGATGACTGGATGGCATCACTGACCAATGAACATGAGTCTGAGTGAACTCCGGGAGTTGGTGATGGACAAGGAGGCCTGGCGTGCTGCGATTCATGGGGTCCCAAAGAGTCGGACACAACTGAGCAACTGAACTGAACCATAAGCTTGTTTGCAATATCTGTCTGTTTTGTAAATAAGTTCATTTGTATTATTTTTAAAAAAATCTTTGATTCCACATATGAGTGATATGGTTGGATATTTGTCTTTCTGTGTCTGACTTCATTTAGTTTGATAATGTCTAGATTCATCCCTGTTGCTGTAAATGGCATTATTTCACTCTTTTTTATGGCTGAATAATGTTTCATTGTATATGTATACCACATGTCTTTATCCATTCCTCTGTTGATGGACATTCAGGTTACTTCCATGTCTTGGCTACTGAAAATGGTTTTAAGGGTGGTTAGTTTGGCAGAATTAGGCTGTTTGGTTGGGAAATCCTGTGAGCAGGGTAGAAGGGTGAAAGAATCAGAAAAAAACAGTGTACCACTGAATGTTTTCTTCCTTACAGGAGACTTTTGGGAAATTTAAATTTGAGTTACTCTGTTCAAGCATGGACAGAATGATTGAAGGAAGGGGGGTGGAAAGAAAAAGTCAATTAGTATACTTAATTATTTAAAGAGTATATTTCATCTGGGAAATAAACTGAATTACTGTAAATGAAGTTTTAGTCATATACTTTATTATGAATACTTTAGCAGTGGGAGAAATAGTCTAAATGTATTACAAGAGGCCCTGAAAGGAATGATATTAAGAAAATACTGCCAAATACTAGAACATTACTAAATATTAGAACTGGAACATATATATCAGAAAACACAAAATACTGTTGAAACTATTCTCAGGACAGAGGGAGAAGTTGTAGTGGGAAATAGAAATTGACTTGTGATTAGACAAAAAAGAAACTAGGAGAACTGGGCTGGGGAGAACCTTGGGAGGCAGGCTTCAGCTCTTCTGGGTGGAGGGCGGGAGTGTGCGCGCGCTCAGTCAGGTGCGTGTGCGTGCGCGTGCGCGTGCGCGCGCTCAGTCAGGTCTGACTCTTTGCGGTACCACAGGCTAGCCTACCCGGCTCCTCTGTCCATGGATTTTCCAGGCAAGAATATTGGAGTGCTTTGTCATGCCCTTCTTCAGTGTATCTTCCCAACCCAGGGATCCAACCCTCTTCTCCTGCAATGCAGGCAGATTCCTCACCACTAGCGTGGAAGCCAGGAATCATGAAGCATGTACCGACTGTCCAGGTGGTAAAGTGTCAACAGATGAGCAAGTCTAGCCATAATCCTAGGGAAACCAAGGCTACTTAGGTTGGCTTTCTGAGTTATCTCTACACCCCCGTTCTCACTGCCCTCTCTCTCACTACAGTTACTAAAAATACTCAGCCAGCCTTTTTCCAGCCTGACTACCTTTAGTTATAAAATCGGTATCCAGAATGGTTAAACAATCTTTCCTGTGCAAACCTAGGAAATAAAAGACCTCTTAAGCCTGCTATTTTAAAATACAACAAATATTTTTCTTTGGGGCTTGGAAATTGTTACAAAAATAGTTATGGTCCCTATGTGAAAAGGGGTTTTCATGTTTAATTATATATATACAATAATGATTGTTTCCCCACCAGGAGTTAAAAGCACTTCTAACGTGGTGATGTATTCTCCCAGGGTGTAGGGATAAGGAATATGACAGTCCAAAACCAGAATGCCAGATGCGTTCCTGTTCTCCACTTCCTCTGCTTTTGTCATTCACCCCTGCTGCTTGAATAGTCTAAGCTCCAGTTGTCTTTCGACCCAGCTGCTACAGTTTTAAAACTGTGCAAAGAACAAGAGGGCATGACGTATTTTGAACTTCTCTCTCTTTCTGTTGACATGTATGGTTTCCTCAGTCTAGTAAGTGTTAAATTTGTTTTCTGTTGTGACCCTGACTTTCGTATGTACTTCTGTGGTCATTTTTACAAAACCAGAAAAAATTTTTCCTGATACTGTTAAGTGTGAACATCCACGTGGTTATTTCTAGCCAGTTATTTGTTAGGTACTAGTCAGTTCACATCTGATTGGATTCTGTAGTTTATTTTCTTCATTATGTAACTGGTGGACTTCATTAAAGGTTAGTTTCATAAAGTCAGTTCTCAGCTAGGAGACTAGTGGTCTCCTAGCTGTTGAAATGGAGGAGACTTTTATCCATGTGTGAAGCAGATTAAAATAATACTCAGAATCTATCTAGCAGTAAGGAGCAGCAACACTTACACTGAAAAATTAACACAGTTGTATTAAAAATTGCCCCATCTCTTCAATGAAATTGTACTCCTTTCCTAGGCATATGTGTTATGAAATTTATGTTGATAGAATTTTATTTCTGTTTCTTGGTTTGTAATTTTCATGTGGATTGAATCTAACTCAGAATGAAATTTCTTAGTCTGAGTCAAATTTGAAATCTGTGGATAACATGCATTTTTTTTTTCCTGACAATGTCATAATATTCCCACCCTCTCAATCTTCTAGGGTGATTGTGTTTTTCCTTGCAGAAAATATGTCATTTGCTCGTGAGTTTACATCATTGTAAAGTTTTCTGCTAGCATTCAAGAGTACATTTATCAACATAATAAACAGAGTCCTAGATATGTGTTGCCAAAGGAACATGGGGATTTTGCCTTCAAATGCCTTAGTATATGATACTGTGTCACTTAAGAGAAACAAATATATCTGTTTTCTGCATGCATAAATCACAACCTAGTTGAAACTAGTGAAGAAGGAAACTATTAGTTATTTCTATTTTTTGGTAAAAACTAGGCCAAAGCTTGCTGGCTTTAAAAACAATTTTGGGGGCAGTTCTTTGGATCTCTCACCTGAACTCACTTAGGCTTACTCGAGCATTGAGTTCAGGTGATGGTTTAAGATAGGTTAACTCCCATATCTGATAGTTAGTGGTACTGGCTAACAGCTGGGGTACCTTGGTACCAGGAAAAAACTCTGTGAGGCTTGAGCTATAGCGTGAGGTTCTCAGAGCAGGACTCCAGGATCGCCAAATCCCATGCAAAATCACTTATTAAACCTCTACTCGCTTCACATTTGTCGATGTGACCTTGGCCGAAACCAGTCACAAGGCCAAGGCCAGAGTCTATACAGGAGTGGTCTTAGCTGGCAGCCCTTGATGGGAGAAATGCCAGAGAATTTGTCCCTATTTTTTTTCTCTACACTGGCAGCTTTTCCCCTCTTCTAAAAATCCTTTTTCCTGTGTAAGTAAACCATAATCCATCCCAAATTGGCAAAGTATTGCTGGACTCCCTTACCTTGGTATGGCTAACATGGAAGCTTTGTATTCAAACAAAAACATATGTTATTAATAAAAGGGTTAAAATGCAATCATTTCAATTTACTAATCATGAAAATACAGTTATTAAATTAACAGAGATGAAGATTGATTTGGGGCTTCCCTGGTGGCTCAGATGGTAAAGAATCTGCCTGAAGTGTAGGAGACCGGGGTTCGAGCCCTGGGTCGGGAATATCCCCTGGAGAAGGAGCCTCCCAACTTCAGTATGCTTGCCTGGAGAATTCCATGAACAGAGGAGCCTGGTGGGCTAAAGTCCATGGGGTCTTTTTTAAAACCATGCTTATGATTACCATACATCCCAAACCCAAACTAGCCAATATTATAATTTCTCATTCATACACTGGGTTATCCTCCCCACTAATAGCTGTTTGAGGAGAAAAGAAGAACAGTGGGCCAAAAAGGAAAAGGGAGCTAAGAATTGTACAGTGGTGCCTTAGAAATGAATTCTGTAGTAGGAAATAATAGCACAGGAATACCACCCACCATCTGGGCCAGGTAGACGGCACTTGATGTAACAAAATGGTTATAGTAATGCGTAGGGATGCAAAAAAAAACAAAACCAAAAAAACTCACCCCACATATTTACATGAAGTATATTGTAATTTGCAAAACATTTTCAAATTGCATGTGTCCTCAAGATAACTACCTAGAGATCATGTTGCTTCTCTTTTTGCAGCTTACAGTTTAGGGAACTTCAGGTCCCCTGCATTGTAGGTGGATTCTTTGCCATCTGAGACAGCAGGGAAGCCCACGAACTTCATTAATGGTTCAAAACTGTAACACTGTCAGATGGAAGAGCCAGGATCTAAAGATTTCTGATACTCAGTCCTCCTGTCCTTGTTTCACATTAAAACTTCATGCAAAACAGGCTGTGGAAGCAGACAGAGAAATAAGCAGAAATGAGTTTTGAAGTTTTACAAGACACAATGTATTCTAAAGACGGAAACTGATGTCCTTGTTTTGTTTTGTTTTGGTTGTAATTGATAAGTCGTACATGGGACAGGATTTAGTCGTCCCATACTCCTGATCCAATGAAGAGAAAATGGGAAGCAACACTGAAGCAGATTGAGGAACGAGCATCCCATTATGAGAGGAAACCGTTGTCCTCGGTGTACAGACCGAGGTTGTCCAAGCCGGAAGAACCACCTTCCATTTGGAAACTGTTTCATCGGCAAACTCAGGCTTTTAATTTTGTTAAAAGCTGTAAACAGGTAATTGTACTCATCTTTTTCTTTAGAGCTACTATAACTTAAGATTTCTAAAAAGACTCTGTTGTCTGTCTTCATTTCGGGCCACATATTTTACCAGAAGAATTTAATTGCAGTCTTTTTATACTGTTTAGGAAAAATATCCCTATCAGTCATTAACCATTTACTTTATATGAATAATGAAAAAGGGTGACGTATTTGGTGGCAAGTAGTTTAAAATATTTGTAGTGACATGGAAATGAAGCTATGCTTAGAGGAAAAATGACTGTTTGTGGACTGAAAAATAATAGTATGAGTTTAAGAGTAAAACTAAAATGATACCCACAGAAATATCAGCAAAGAGAGTGAGTGGTGTGTGGGATTTTAAGGATAAAACTAGGGATCAGAGATTTAAATTTGAACAACGGCAAATGACAGTGTCTCAGATGTCATAGCTTAGCACTGATAAGCCCTGGAACTTAAATCATCCTACCAGAGCACCCGTGTTTCTTCTTCCTCTGTCCCCTCTGTGTTTTGGAGTAGTAGAGTGGATTTCTCATAATTTCCAACACATTAGGAAAGTGGGAGGAAGACGTGCTTGCTGCATGCTGGCCTGACAAACGGGATGGCACTCAGAAATAAACAAGCAGCTGTGTATTGCACATCGTTTGCTTCTTGGGCCCTGTTGGGAATATAAAGAAATATAATGAAAAGATGCATGTATCCAGCATAAATCCGGCATAAATGAAATATATTGTGATTCCACTCATTGATCATCGGTGAAAATAATGCTAAAACTTTTTAAGGAGGAGGACTTTCTTTCCCTAGTAACTTGTTAAAGTTAAGCATTTTAAAACTTAAGCTTTTGAGATTAACATGCAAATATATTTTTTAAGTGGTTCCCATGTGTTTTTGTATGTTCTAGGGAATTTATTAGGTTTAGCCCAAATTATAATAGTGTTCAGGTAGTTTTAAAAATTACATAAATTAGTAAGTAAAATTACAACAGGAAGTCAAATGATTACAAAATATTTATTTTCTTTTTAGTCTGGATGTTCTAATTGTTTGCACCTTAAACATGTATTACCTGAGTGAATAAATATAAGTAAAAACAACTAGATTTTGACTGGCATTGATTTAGTGATTAATTTTCTTATTTTTAATAATACAAATGTTCCAGTTTTTGAAAATTCGAATGGTAAAATTCTATATGAACATTTAATAGGGATAGTTGATTTTGAATTTGCATTTTTACTAATTTTTGATAGTTTTGATTTTATAAAGGAAGTTCATGTATTTGCTTTGGAATGCAAAGTGGGTGATGGACAGCGTATTTACCTCGTAACAACCTATGCTCAACTTTGGTTTTACTATAAATCCCGGTAAGTAGCTTTTAAACGACAGCACGTCTAAGGTACATTTCCTTCATCTGGAAATGCTTGTGAAGTTAAATCAGGCTGCCTGGGCTTTCATAGCTCTCAATCACCAGTTCGTTACTCCTTTCCTATTATAACTGAATTCTGAAGTTACCTTGTCATAAGCAGCACTGAATCTCAGCAGGTGCTGGAAGAGAAAAATTGTGTGTGTTTGAATTCCTGTGCCATGTGATCATGCAATTCTCCCATCACTTTTTTGTTCAAATTAGTATAAATGTTTTATTTGCATATGATATCACTAAGCAGTTTATCAATTCAGCATCTGTTCTTAATAACCCGTATTAAGGTCATCTTTTTTCAAATTACTCAAATGACACCTTTATTTTTAGTTAATTTTCATTTATGGATGCCTTTCAGTTTTCTATCACCTGGACAGAGCCATGAATTCTGTCAATTTTTTCCATTTCTGGCATCTGTTGTAGAGATCTCGGCAGATAGATAAATCTGTATATATATCTTCCCCTGGCTAACTTCACACCTTTTTCTCCCCTGAGCATTCTTAACATTTAAGGCCAGGGCCAGGGCCAGACTCTGAGAGGAGAGTGGGCACATTATTTTTATTGCTTCTTCTGTTTTACCTTTCCCTTCTTAAAGTCAAACCCTCTTGGTGAGGTATTTCATTCTCATACCAGTGAGAATGAAATTGCAGATGTGAGCATTGAAAGCTCCTTGAAGTCAGATTCAGAATGTGTATAAGCACTTTTTAAAATATTCTTAATGAAAATGTGAAAGTTAAAATTTTTCATTAAAAATTCAAGGACTCTCAAGTATATGTGATCCTGGGATCCCAGTTTGAGAAAGTTCTCTTCTCAAACAAAATTTGCTTCATGGTGATATCAAAAGCAAATGTAAAAGTAATGTCTGATATCAGAATCATTTGTGAATAAATAACAGTATGAACTTAGACTGTATTTTCGTTAAGTAGTGTTACAGAATGTGATTACTATATCTTGCTTGATGGAAACTCTTGATACTGTGATCCATGAACTTGGGGTCAGCAGTTGTTCATTTTATCTTGCCTTCACAATGTCGTAGTTATATGTCATTAAATCACAGTTAATATGCTATTTTGAGAGACAAGAGCAACTTCTGTGATTTAAAAAGAATGAGATGTAAGCCTAACAATCTTGAATTATTCAATTCAGAAGAAATCTCTTACACTGCTATGAAGTCATTCCTGAAAATGCTGTGTGCAAGCTTTATTTTGATTTGGAATTTAACAAACTTGCCAATCCAGGAGCTGATGGGAAAAAGATGGTTGCATTACTCATTGAGGTAACTTTCAGATCCAGGTTTTTCTCCTTATATCTACTTGTATATCTTTCCGTCATTCAGTCATTAAGAGAATTAAATGAATCCAGCCCATGTGACGTATAGGTTCAGTGTCTCTCCTGCTTTTACTTTTGACTTTGATTTCATAATAGCACTCCTCAGAGTAAACCCCTGAAAAGGAGAAAGTTTCAGTTTATGTTTGTATATTTCATATTACTGTATCCAATTAAGAAAACCTGAGAAAAGTGGCAGTTTGGGAATTTTCTGTTTCTTATATATCCTTTTACATTACAGTTGATTCTGAATATCAAATGAAAGTAATTTTTACAGTAAAAATTGGGTTTTGAGATAAAATTCAAGAAAATTCGGATAAAAATAGTGTGAGAATTTTTGAGCTGACAGAAATGTTGGGAACTATTCTTACATCATCATAAGTGAGGAAGCTAAAGCCTAGAGAGACTTAATTCCAGTTCTAGGTCCAACAACTAGTTACTGGCAAAACCTGGTCTAGAAACATAATTATTATTTTTTAACAAAAAAAGTGTAGTTCTAGTATTTATTTTTGATTTAGCAACGTCAACTAGGAAGTTAGTAATAAAAGGAATATGGGCTTGTGCAACCAAGCTCTGTTAGGTTCATTTATAAAATCTTTTAAGATTGTATTGGTTAAGGTATACTATATTAACTATTATTTGGCCTCAGAGTAGGTATTAATATTAACTATTTTTTGTTTTAGATGTTAACTGTAGATGACTCATAATGTTAGAAATACATCCAAATTAAAATGTTTTTGATTAAGAATATCTGCTGATCATGATCAGCAGATGTTTTATTATAAGTTTATTTGAAAAAGATATGCAAATGCTGTTTAAAAAAAAAAAAATCATGTTAGCTTTCTCCTGGCTTGAAGCAAAAAAAGTACACATAAGTTCCCCTATCCCTCCAAAAAAACAGCAAAAAAGTTATGTTTTTCTTAAGGTAGCCTTTGGACTCTTAAAAATAAATTTAAATGTTTTATTTCATTATAGTTGTTATGTTTAATTTTTAACCTTAATTACATTTTAAATAATCGATAAACACTGACTCTCTTCTGATGTATGATATACACTCTACTACCTCAGGAAGGATTTATTAAGTGGTCTCTGGTAAACAAGGAGTTAAGATTGAGATTTTTTTTTTTTTTTTTTCCTACCGACACTTTCATACGGTTAAAAAAGAAGTACTTCATTGTATTATAAACTAGAAACTTATTCCTAAAGAAATCAATACTAGTGCAAATCCTATTTTTAATAATGATTAATAAACATTGATATGGCAAAGAACATGTAGATATTTAACTTACCTTTTTTTCCTTTTCAGTCTTTACAATCTTATACAAATTAGTCTTGAACCACTAATCTTTTACATCAGCAAAAGTTGGAAAAAGTTGTAGAAATCTGAACTTAAAATTATACAGCATTTTTATTTAACACATTTACTGTGTTGGTAGAAAAATTATTAGGATTATTTTACTTATATGATCTGTAAATGATTATATTGAAATTAATTTCATTTATTGGTTAGTTTGAAACAAGCTTATAATCCAATAAGTACTTTTCCTTTAGAGTCCCTGTGAGGAGGTATAAGTTAGATTAACTGTTACAACAGATTGTTAATAAGTAACTGGCTAATCATAACTAGTGATAATATATAATGGCCTTTGATTCAGTAACTTAACTGACAATTTCAGTAAGTAGCTTCTGCCAAATGGAGTGAATTCTGGTGCTTAAAGTGTTTTATAAAACTGTTGATAGGTAACATCACTCAAATAATCATTTATTTTAATGTCTGGATTTTACAATTTAAATATTTAAATTAAAAACTTTAAAAATTGAGTTATAGTTAAGTTACAGTATTATGTTAGTTTCTGGTGTACAATATAGTGATTTAAAACTTTTATAGATTATAAATTTTTAAATTTAACTTGGAAAAGAGAACTTAAGGGAATAATGAGTATTTTTATTACCTCAGAATTATTACATTTATTCTGTATAGCTCCAAAGTTCAAAGCTCCACTCTATTAATTTATGAAAATCCTTTCACTCTGTACTGTTATCAGTGTGGCTAGGCGTTGAGAATACAATGGTGAGCCCAGAGAGGCATGATTTCTGCTTTCGTAGAGTTTATCGTGTAATGGAGGATAATAAGTTAGGATAGGTTTACTGCCGTAATAAAGGCCTAAAACTAAAATGGCATAAACAAGATAGAGAGTTATTTCTCTATCATGTAACACCTGGATGTGACTCCATTGTATTAGAGATGAGGCTTGTTGCTTTGCTGTTCCTAAGATGCCTTTATTTACATTGTCCAAGAGGGCTCACCACCCCTATGTCTGCACTTTAGTCCGTAGAACAGGGGAAAGGGTGAGCATGCCCCTCAGCTTTCAGACTGTAATGTAGAAGCGGAATACTTTCCTTCAGCTCACATCCTGTTGTCCAGAACTTGGTCACATGGCCCCCACCTTACTGCAAGGGAGTCTGGGAAACGTGGTCCTTTTTCTGGATGATATTGTTTCTGTCCATAATCAGGGTTCAATGACAATAGAAGCAGGAGAGAACAGATAGAGAGATTCTCTGTAATATAGAGGAAACTTAGCAAAAATTTCACACAAGTTAACATAAAATAGCAGCTGTGTAAGTGCTACAACTCAAGGTAGAGCGTATGGGGGAATTTGATGTAGATAAGGAAATTGAGGAGGCCTTCTCAAAAAATTTACTGAAGGAGAGTAGGATCAGAGAGCCTGGTGGGAGATGGCGTGCTATAAGAATATCAAAATAACATTAATAAACACAATGTATTGCTTAACTATTAGGTATCCAGGGCTTCTCTCAGAGCTCACTTGGTAAAGAATCTGCCTGCAGTGCAGGAGACACGGGTTCAATCCCTGGGTCAGGAAGATCCCCTGGAGAAGGAAATGGCAACCCACTCCAGTATTCTTGCCTGGAGAATTCCATGGACGGAAGAGCCTGGCAGGCTACAGTCCACGGGGTCACAAGAGTCAGACACGACTTAGCAACTAAACCACTACCACCATTGGGTGTCTAACCCCAAGATAACTCTGCATGGTGGTTCTTAGTATGTCCGTTTTGCAACAGAGAAGACTGAGGCTTCATAAGCGACCCATCCAGTGGCTGCACAGCCAATGCTTTTACGCAGTTATGTGTACCAAGCACTGGGCCAACTCTTTACTCTCGTTTTTCTCTTTGCTTCTTACAATAACCCGAAAAGTTGGGTTCTATCATTATCCCATTTTGCAGTTGAGGAATGTTAGGTTTGGACTTGATTAAAGTGGCAGATCTGTTAAGTGGCAAAGCTAGAACTCAAACCTAGGTCTTTCTGATTTCTTTTTAATTTTTTTTTTTGAAGGATAATTGCTTCACAGAATTCTGTTGTTTTCTGTCAAACCTCACCATGAATCACCCATAGGTATACATATATCCCCTCCCTTTCGAATCTCCCTCCGCATCCCACCCCTCTAGGTTGATACAGAGCCCGTTTGAGCTTCCTTAGCCATACAACAAATTCCCATTGTCTATCTATTTTACATGTGGCAATGTCCGTTTCCATGTTACTCTTTCCATACTTCTCACCCTCTCTTCCCCTCTCCCCATGTCCATATGTCTGTTCTCTATGTCTGTTTCTCCATTGCTGCCCTGTAAGTAAATTCTTCAGTACCATTTTTCTAGATTCTGTGTATGTGCATTAGAATATGATATTTATCTTTCTCTTTCTGACTTCACTCTGTATAATAGGGTCTAGGTTCATCCACCTCAGGACTGACTCAAATGCATTCCCTTTTATGGCTGAGTAATATTCCATTTTGTATATGTACCACCGCTTCTTTATCCATTCAGCTGTCAATGGACATCTACGTTGCTTCCATGTTCTAGCTGTTATAAATAGTGCTTTAATGAACAGTGGGATACATGTGACTTTTTCAGTTCTGGTTTTCCTCAGGGTATAAGCCTAGGAGTGGGATTGCTGGATCATATGGTGGTTTTATTCCTAATTTTTTAAGGAATCTCCATACCATCTTCCATAGTGGCTGTATTAATTTCCATTCCCACCAATAGTGCAAGAGCATTCCCTTTTCTCCACACCCTCTCCAGCATCTATTGTTTGTAGACTCTTTGATGATGGCCATTCTGACTGGTGTGAGGTGATATCTCATTGTACTTTTGAGTTGCATTTCTTGAATAATGAGCGATGTTGAGCATCTTTTCATGTGTTTGTCAGCCATCTGTATGTCTTTTTGACAAATGTCTGTTTAGGTCTTTTTCCCATTTTTTAACTGGGTTTTTTTTTTTTTCTGATATTGAGTTGTATGAGCTGCTTGTATATTTTGGAAATTAATCCTTTGTCAGTTGTTTCATTTGCTATTATTTTCTCCCATTCTGAGGGTTGCTTTTCACTTTGCTTATAGTTTCCTATGCTGTGCCAAAGCTTCTCAGTCTAATCAGGTCCCACTTGTTTACTTTTGGTTTTGTTTCCGTGACTCTAGGAGGCGGGTCATAGACGATCTTGCTTTGGTTTATGTCATCAGGTGTTCTGCCTATGTTTTCCTCTAAGAGTTTTTATAGTTTCTGGTCTTACATTTAGGTCTTTAGTAGAGTTTATCTTTGTGGATGGTGTTACAAAGTGTTCAAATTTCATTCGTTTACATGCAGCTGTACAGTTTTCCCAACACCATTTATTGAAGAGGCTGTCTTTGCCCCATTGCATTTTCTTGCCTCCTTTGTCAAAAATAAGGTGAAAAATAAGATACCCATAGGTGCATGGGTTTATTTCTGGGCTTTCTATCTTGTTCCATTGGTCTATATTTCTGTTTTTGTGCCAGTACCATACTGTCTTGATGACTGTAGCTTTGTAGTATAATCTGAAGTCAGGAAGGTTGATTCTTCCGGCTCCATTCTTCTTTCTCAAGACTGCTTTGGCTATTAGGGGTCTTTTGTGTTTCCATATGAATTGTGAAATTTTTTGTTCTAGATCTGTGAAAAATGTCATTGGTAATTTGATAGGGATCACACTGAATCTTTAGACTGTGTTTGGTAATATAGTCATTTTCACAATATTGATTCTTCCTACCCAGGAACATGGAATATCTATTTGTTAATGTCATCTTTGATTTCTTTTGTGTCTTATAATGTTCTGTGTACAGTTCTTTTGTCTCCTTAGGTAAGTTTATTCCTAGATACTTAATTCTTTTTGTTGCAATGGTGAAAAACCATTGATTGATTCCTTAATTTCTCCTTCTGATTTTTCATTGTTAGTATATGGAAATACAAGTGGTTTCTGTGTATTGATTTTGTATCCTGCACCTTTGCTAAATTCACTGATTAGCTGTAGTAATTTTCTGATACTATCTTTAGGGTTTCCTATGTACAGTATCATGTCATCTGCAAACAGAGCTTTACTTCTTTTCTGATCTAGATTCCTTTTATTTCTTCTCTGATTGCTATAGCTAGGACTTCCAGAACTATGTTGCATAATGGTGAGGAAAGTGGACACCTTGTCTTGTTCCTGTTCTTAGGGGGAATGCTTTCAGTTTTCACCATTGAGAATAATGTTTGCTGTAGGCTTATCATACATGGCCTTTACGATGTTGAGGTAGGTTCCTTCTATGCCTGTTTTTTGAAGAGTTTTAATCATAAATGGGTACCAAATTTTGTCAAAGGTTTTTTCTGTATCGATTGAGATTATCATATGGTTTTTATCTTTCAATTTGTTAATATGTTATATCACATTGATTGATTTGCATATATTGAAGAGTCCTTGCAGCCCTGGAATAAACCCAGCTTGATCATGGTGTATGAGCTTTTTGATGTATTGTTGAATTCTGTATGCTAAAATTTTGTTGAGGAATTTTGCATCTATGTTCATCAGTGATATTGGCCTGTAGTTTTCTTTTTTTGTGTTGTCTTTGTCTGGTTTTGGTATCAGGGTGATGGTGGCTTCGTAAAGTAAGTTCGGAAGTGTTCCTCCTCCTGCAATTTTTTGGAAGAGTTTTAAAAGGACAGGCATTAGCTCTTCTCTAAATGTTTGATAGAATTCTCCTGTGAAGCCATCTGGTCCTGGGCTTTTGTTTTTGGGGAGATTTTTGGTCACAGCTTCATGAAATCAGTGCTTGTAATTGGGTTGTTCATAATTTCTATTTCTTCCTAGTCTTCCCTGGTGGCTCAGAGGTTAAAGTGTCTGCCTCCAATGTGGGAGACCTGGGTTTGATCCCTGGGTCGGGAAGATCCCTTGGAGAAGGAAATGGTAATCCACTCCAGTATTCTTGCTTGGAGAATCCCATGGACGGAGAAGCCTAGTAGGTTACAGTCCAAGGGGTCGCAAAGAGTCGGACACGACTGAGCGACTTCACCTTCACCTTCAGTCCTGGAAGACTGAACTTTTCTAAGAATCTGTCCATTTCTTCCAGGTTATCCATTTTATTGCCATATAGCTGTTCATAATAGTTTCTTATCCTTTGTATTTCTGCATTGTCTGTCCTAACCTCTCCTTTTTCACTTCCAATTTTGTTGATTTGACTCTTCTCTTTTTCTTGATGAGTCTGGCCAAAGGTTTGTCAATTTTGTTTATCTTCTCGAAGAACCAGCTTTTAGTTTTATTCATCTTTACTATTGTTTCTTTTTCATTTGTTTCTGCTTAGGTCTTTATGATTTCTTTCCTTCCACTGATTTGTTGTTGTTGTTCTTTTCCCAGTTGTTTTAGTGTAAAGTTTGGTTGTCTGTTCGATGTTTTCCTTGTTTCTTGAGGTAGGACTGCATTGCTCTCAACTCCCTCTTAGAACTGCTTTCGCTGCGTCCCGTAGGTTTTGAGTTGTCATGTTTTCATTGTCATTTGTTTCTAGAAATTTTTTGATGTCCCTTTCGATTTCTTCAGTAACCAGTTGGTTATTTAGAAACATATTGTTTAATCTCCATGTGTTTGTATTTTTTACAGTTTTTTCCTTGTAATTGATAGTCTCATAGCATTGTGGTCAGAGAAGATGCTTGATACGATTTCAATTTTCTGAAATTTACTGAGGTTTGTTTTATGACCCAAGATGTGATCTATCCTGGAAAATGTTCCATGAGCATTTGAGAAGAAGGTGTATTCTGCATTTGGATGGAATGTCCTGAAGATATCAATGAGATCCATCTCATCTAATGTATCACTTAAGACTTGTGTTTCCTTATTAATTTTCTGTTTTGATGATCTGTCCAATGGTGTGAGTGGGTTGTTACAGTCTCCTACTGTTACTGTGTTACTGTCAGTTTCTCCTTTTATGTCTGTTCGTGTTTGTCTTATGTATTGAGGTGCTTCTATGTAGGTTGCGTAGATATTTGCAATTGTTATGTCTTCCTCTTGGATTGATCTCTTGATCATTATGTAGTGTCTTTCCTTATCTCTTGTAATCTTCTTTATTTTAAGGTCTATTTTTTCTGATATGAGGATTGCTACTCCAGCTTTCTTTTGCTTCCTATTTGCCTGGAATATATTTTTCCATCCTCTCACTTTCAGTGTATATGTGTCTTTAGGTCTGAAGTGGGTTTCTTGTAGACAGCACATATATGGGTCTTGTTTTTGTATCCATTCAGCCAGTCTGTGTCTTTTGGTTGGAGCATTTAATCCATTTAAATTTAAAGTAATTATTGATATATATGTTCCTTTTACTATTTTCTTAATTGTTCGGGATTGATTTTGTAGATCTTTTTCTTTCTCTTTTGTTTCTTGACTATATAAGTCCCTTTAACATTTGTTGTAAAGCTGGTTTGGTGGTACTGAATTCTCTTAATTTTTGCTTGTCTGAAAAGCTTTTTATTTCTCCATTAATTTTGAATGAGATCCTTGCCAGGTACAGTAATCTTGGTTGTAGATTTTTCCCTTTCAGTACTTTAAATATATCCTGCCATTCCCTTCTGACCTGCAGAGTTTCTGCTGAAAGATAGCTGTTAAATGTATGGGGTTTCCCTTGTATATTACTTGTTGCTTCTCCCTTGCTGCTTTTAGGATTCTTTCTTTGTATTTACTCTTTGTTAGTTTGATTATTATGTGTCTTGGCATGTTTCTCCTTGGGTTTATCCTGTATGGGACTCTCTGTGCCTCTTGGACTTGACTAACTATTTCCTTTTCCACGTTGGGGAAATTTTCAACTATAATCTCTTCAAAAATTTTCTCATGCCCTTTCTTTTTCTCTTCTTCTGGGACCCCCATAATTCCCAGGTTGGTGCGTTTGATATTATCCCAGACATCTCTGAGACTATCCTCGTTTTTTTTCAGTTTATTCTGCTCTTCAGAAGTTACTTCCACCATTTTATCTTCCAGCTCACTGATGCGTTCTTCTGCTTCAGATTTCTGCTATTGATTCCTTCCAGAGTATTTTTAATTTTAGTAATTGTGTTCTTTGTCTCTGTATGTTTATTCTTTAATTCTTCTAGGTCTTTGTTAATTGATTCTTACATTTTCTCCATTTTGTTCTCAAGGTTTTTGATCATCTTTACCATCATTATTCTGGATTCCTTTTCAGGTAGTTTGCCTATTTCCTCTTCATTTATTTGGACTTGTGTTTCTAGTTTGTTCTTTCATTTGTGTAGTACTTCTCTGCGTTTTCTTTTTTTTTTTTTTTTAACTTAACTGTGTTTGAGGTCTCCTTTTCCCAGGCTTCAAGGCTGAATTCTTTCTTCCTTTGGGTTTCTGTCCTCCTGAGGTTGGTCCAGTGGTTTGTGTAAGCTTCCTATAGGGTGAGATTTGTGCTGAGTTGTTTGTTTTTCCTCTGATGGGAAAGGCTGAGTGAGGTGGGAATCCTGTCTGCTGATGATTTGGTTTGTATTTTGCTTTGTTTGTTGTTTAGATGAGATGTCCTGAATAGGGTCTACGGGTGGTTGGGTGATGCGGGTCTTGTATTCACGTGATGTCCTTTGTGTGAGCTCTCACCGTTTGGTCCTCCCTAGGGTTAGTCCTCTGGTAGTCTAGGGTCTGGGAGTCAGTGCTCCCACTCCAAAGGCTCGGGGCTTGATCGCTGCCTCAGGAGGAGCCCCCGCTGCCCTCTGCTCTGTGGCCAGGGTGGGGGCTCCGGCAATCCTTTCCCGCTGCTGACTTTTTCTCCACGGCTCTGCGGCCGTTTCTCCAGGACCCCTCCTGGGCTCCGGGCCTCACTTCATTCGCGGGGTTGCTGGGCTTCCTTCCCAGCATCATGTGGAAACGCTAGGTGTTCAGCTCACTCCCTGCTTCCCGCTTCCTGACATAGTTTCTGGTCTTTCTGATTTCTAGCTCTTTCCTCCTGACCCTGCGCTCGCTACTTTCCTGTGATGTGTAACTGCCTTTATTATCATTATCTAGCCCCGGAGGCCTTATTCTTGGAGGTAGATTTGGGCTCAGTGTACGTGAGGAACTTTCTGAAGACTAAAATTATAAACAACAGAATTAGTGACTTTTTAACTCATAGATAATATTTAAAGAGCTGCTTAAAAATATTTTGATTTTGATTTTAGAGATTAACATATAAGGTAAATTATTTGAATCTTGAGGGGCCTTTAATCTGGAGAGCCTATGAATTTTTGAACATAAATGTGTAGTAATAATTTGGGAGAATGGCATTGAAACATGTATACTATCAGGTAAGAAACGAATCGCCAGTCTGTGTTCGATACACGATACAGGATGCTTAGGGCTGGTGCACGGGGATGATCCAGAGAGATGATATGAGGTGGGAGGGGGCTTCAGGATTGGGAACTCATGTATACCCGTGGCTGATTCGTGTCAATGTATGGCAAAACCAATACAGTATTGTAAAGCAAAATAAAGTTAAAAAAAAAAAGTGTAGTAATTTAAATATGCATATTTCAATAAAGTAATTCAACAAATTGTTACATAATCTGATATCAAAATAGGTTAGGTTTATTTGTACTAAGATTTGAATTTTGCTTATGAAAAAATTTTAAAACAAAAATGTTTAATTAATTTTCCTTGCATTCTCAGCATGTTTGTAAAGCACTTCAAGAGTTTTATACAGTTAACTGTTCAGCTGAAGATGTTCTCAACTTGGATTCTAGCACCGAGGAAAAATTTAGCCGCCATTTAATATTTCAGCTCCGTGATGTGGCGTTTAAAGATAATATTCATGTTGGTACGTGAACTGTTTTTTTAAGTTGCAGTTATATTGAAACTTATATTTTCCTTTTTTCTTAAAGTTTTATATTTGTCACATTTTTAATGGTCATTAATTAACCTATCCTAAAAAAGACATCATGATTTTTCATGTTTTAAGTACTTGCCTCTAGTTCTAGACTTACTTCTGTGCCTGACACAGTTTAGATGAATTCGTGTACTCAGGATATCCTTGGCAGTAGTGCCTCTTGCTTTGGATACTGGGATGGTCATGCATGCCACAGGCCTGGTTTTTATTCCAAGAAGAGTCATTTCAGAAGTTTTCTGGCTAATGCAGGAGAGACCCAATTCAGGTCTTACCTGCGATGCCTCAGATTGGGATTTCTGACCTTTGCTTTAGCATTTTAGCATTGCTTTATCCTTTAATACATGAGGGCTGGGCTTGGGTCCCAGGCCACACTCATGAAGCCTTGTTTGTTCAGGTCAAATGTTAGGGTGGGGAGGAGTCTAAATGTGTAACCCTGAAAGTATAACCAGAAGATTAATTCAGGACTGGACATTTAGGGGTACAGGCCCAGATATAAGTGAAATCAGTGCACAGGAGAACAAATAGGCAGAAAGGAAACACTGAAAACCAACGTCTGAATAAAAGTCAAACTCCTGAATATATGTCTTAGCAGAGGTAGGGCAGGCAGGTGATTGACTAAAGTTCAGGTAACAGGTAATCCATTCAGAACAACTATCTGACAATTTCAAGGGTACCAAGGGCAAAGACATGAACATAGCTATTAACGGAGTGGCATAAAAGTCAAGGTCTAATTGTTAGAGTAGGGTAACACGAGGTCAAGTGGCCTAGTGTGCTGTGTACCAAGGACTCATTATCTTCCCATTTTCTGTTTGCTTAGTTGGATATTTCTTCTCTCTTTAATCCTTAGTTGTTGTTCAGCTGATCAGTCATGTCTGATTCTTTGAGATCATACAGACTCCAGCATACCAGGCCTCCCTGTCCCCCACTATCTCCTGGAGTTTGCTCAAACTCATATTCTCTGAGCCAATGAGGCCATCCAACTATCTCATCCTCTGTTGTCCCCTTCTCCTCCTGCCTTCAATCTTTCCCAGCATCAGGGTTTTTTCCAATGAGTTAGCTCTTCACATCAGGTGGCCAAAACATTGGAGCTTCAGCATCAGTCCTTCCAGTGAATATTCAGGGTTGATTTCCTTTAGGACAGACTAGTTTGATCTTGTTGTCCAAGGAACTCTGAAGAGTCTTTTCCAGGACCAGTTTGAAAGCATCAGTTCTTTGGCACTCAGCCTTCTTTATGGTCCAACTCTCACATCCGTATATGACTACTGGAAAAACCATAGCTTTGACTGTGTGGACCTTTGTCACCAAAGTGATTTCTCTGCTTTTTAATACACTGTCTAGGTTTGTCAGAGCTTTTCTTCCAAGGTGTCAGAGCTTTTGTTCCAAGGAGCAAGCATCTCTTAATTTCATGGCTGCAGTCACCGTCTGCAGTGATTTTGAAGACCAAGAAAATAAAATCTGTCACTGTTTCCACTTTTCCCTCTTCTATTTGCCATGAAGTGATGAGACTGGGTGCCATGATCTTAGTTTTCTGAAAGCTGGGTTTTAAGCCAGCTTTTTCACTCTCCTCTTTCACTTTCATCAAGAGGTTCTTTAGTTCCTCTTTGCTTTCTGCCATTAGAGTGGTGTCATCTGCATATCTGAGGTTATTGCTCTTTCTCCTGGCAATCATGATTCCAGCTTGAGCTTCATCCAGTCCAGCATTTTCCATAACGTACTCTGCATGTAGGTTAAATAAGCAGGGTGACAGTATACAGCCTTGATATACTCCTTTTCCAGTTTTGAACCAGTTCATTGTTCCATGCTTGGTTCTAACTGTTGCTTCTTTACCTGCATACAGGTTTCTCAGGAGGCGGGTAAGGTGGTCTGGCATTCCCATCTCTTTAAGAATTTTCCACAGTTTGCTGTGATCCACATGATCAAAGGCTTTGGCACAGTCAGTGAAGCAGAAATAGATATTTTGTGGGAATTCCCTTGCTTTTTCTATGATCCAGTGGATGTTGGCACTTTGTTCTCTGGTTCCTCTGCCTTTTCTAAATCCAGCTTGTACATCTGGAAGTTCTCAGCTCACATACTATTGAAGCCTAGGTTGAAGGATTTAGAGCATTACCTTGCATGTGAAATGAGTGCAGTTGTGCAGTAGTTTGAACTTTCTTTGACATTGCCCTTCTTTGGAATTGGAATGAAAACTGACCTTTTCCAGTCCTGTGGCCACTGCTGAATTTTCCAAATTTGCTGGCATATTGAGTGAAGCACTTTCACAGCATTATCTTTTAGGGTTTGAAATATCTCAGCTGGAATTCCATCACCTCCACTAGCTTTGTTTGTAGTGATGCTTCCTAAGGCCCACTTGACTTCACATTCCAGGATGTCTGGCTCTAGGTCAGTGATCACACCATTGTGGTTATCTGGGTTGTGAAGACCTTTTCGTACAGTTCTTCTGTGTATTCTTGCCACCTCTTCTTAATATCTTCTGCTTCTGTTAGGTCCATATCATTTCTGTCCTTAGCCCATCTTTGCATGAAATGTTCCCTTGATATCTCTGATTTTCTTTAAGAGATCTCTAGTCTTTCCCATTCTATTGTTTTCATCTTTTATCACTGAGGAAGGCTTTCCTATCTCCTCTTGCTGTTCTTTGGAACTCTGCATTCAGATGCTTATATCTTTCCTTTTCTCCTTTGCCTTTCACTTCTCTTCTTTTCACAGCTATTTGTAAGGCCTCCTCAGATAATCATTTTGCCTGTTTGCACTACTTTTTCTTTGGGATGGTTTTGGTCACCACCTCCTGTACAGTGTTACAAACCTCCATCCATAGTTCATCAGGCACTCTATCTATCAGATCTAGTCCTTAAATCTATTTCTTACTTCCACTGTATAGTCATCAGGGATTTGATTTAGGTCATACCTGAATGGTCTAGTGGTTTTCCCCACTTCCTTCAATTTAAGTCTGAATTTGGCAATAAGGAGTTCATGATCAGAGCCACAGTCAGCTTCCAGTCTTGTTTTTGCTGACTGAATAGAGCCTCTCCATCTTGACCTGCTGAGAATATAATCAATCTGATCTCAGTTAAGACCATCTGGTGATGTCCATGTGTAGAGTCATCTCTTGTGTTGTTGGAAGAGGGTGTTTGCTATGAGCAGTGTATTCTTTTGACAAAACTGTTAGCCTTTGCCTTGCTTCAGTTTGTACTCTAGTCAATACTTGTTAGTATCCAAGCTGTCATCCCTTGGGTATCAGTCATTATCCAGTCTGTCCTTGTCCTTCTGTCTGTGACCTTCATCCACCCTCATGGCTTCAGTTCCCATTCGTGTGTTGATGACTCTCACGTCTCATCTGCAGCCAAGATTGGTCTCACGTTAGACATCCCCACACACACTTCAAACTCAGCCTGTCTTTAACCACACTCCTCGTCTTTTCCTCCAGACTTGCTCCTTCTCCTGTGATCTGAGGGGTGTGAGCGTCCCCCCAGTTAGCTCAGTAGAGATGCTCTCACTCACTCCCTCTAGTCCGATAGCGAGAGCGCTCTGGTCATACCACTTGTGTGCCTGGAACTGTTCCAGGATCTTTCCTTGCCTTCAGGGGAAGGTGCAGAGGCCCTGGTTCGCAAGGTGTGGCCCACGGGGCGCTGGCCTCGTCTCCGGCCACTGGGCTCTTCTTCCTCCGCCCTTCACTTAGCTCCCACCCGGCCACGTGCTCCCTGGTGCTTTGCACTTTTGTCGCCGCTCTCTGGCCAGTTCGCTTGGTCTGTTGAGATTCAGTGTAGGTACTGTCATCTGAGAAGCCGTGTCTTTTACCTCTCAAACCTGAAGACTTTGGTTTGTGTGTCATCTGGGTTGCCGAGCGCACCCAGGACCTGTTACGTCAAAGCATCCACCGCCTTTCAGGGTAATTTCTTGTTTTTGTTTTGTTTTCTCTCTTCTAGTTAATGTTTCTTTAGGGCATGGATTGATTCTTACTCACTATTGTATTTCCAGATCTTATCAGGTAATAATGTCTTTATCAATAACATTAATAAGATAACAATCATAAATACAAGTAGTGATGTAACATTTGCTGAATGAATGACTGCATGTTAGGTGGGCTCTACCGTCAGGGTGTGGAGAAGGAGCCCTCAGCAGGACATTGCTTTGATTCCTATTTACTCCTCACTGTCTGCTCTGTGACTCCCAGGCCCAAGGCTAAAGACTGAGATTTGTTGCTGGGGAAGAAGGGGAGAAGGCAACTTGGACAGGTAATTAGCAGTCTCGGCTACAGCGCCTTTCTCAAGGCAGCTGACCGTCAAGCTTGGCTTGAAATCAAATTCCATCATGCAGACTAAAATAAGAAAGGCTTTACTGTCAGAGCAACATACGCAAAAGCACAGAGACGAGCTTTTGACTAATGTGAGGATCTATATTAGTTGCTGTTTGTGACTACAGTGGGAATTTAGGGTGGCGAGAGTGAGAGGCACAGTCCCAGGCGATTAAGTGGGGTGCAGTCTGAGGCTTGGATCCTCTAGCATGCTAGAGGCCGGGTGCCGTCTGAGGCTTGGATCCTCTAGCGTTATGACCGGCCAGAACCAGAGGTGCAGAGACTATGAAATAACCCCAGCTCTCTACTTGGCTTCCTCTCTCTCGGTGTATCTCTTGGTGACATTTCTATTCCCTGTTGTCAGCTTTTCGGAAAGAGGGATTCAGTTCAGTTCAGTTCAGTCGCTGAGTCGTGTCCGACTCTTTGCGACCCCGTGAATCGCAGCACGCCAGGCTTCCCTGTCCATCACCAACTCCCGGAGTTCACTCAGACTTGTGTCCATCGAGTCAGTGATGCCATCCAGCCATCTCATCCTCTGTCGTCCCCTTCTTCTCCTGCCCCCAATCTCTCCCAGCATCAGAGTCTTTTCCAATGAGTCAACTCTTCGCATGAGGTGGCCAGAGTACTGGAGTTTCAGCTTCGGCATCATTCCTTCCAAAGAAATCCCAGGGTTGATCTCCTTCAGAATGGACTGGTTGGATCTCCTTGCAGTCCAAGGGACTCTCAAGAGTCTTCTCCAACACCACAGTTCAAACGCATCAATTCTTCGGCGCTCAGCCTTCTTCACAGTCCAACTCTCACATCCATACATGACCACTGGAAAAACCATAGCCATGACTAGATGGACCTTAGTCAGCAAAGTAATGTCTCTGCTTTTGAATATGCTATCTAGGTTGGTCTTAACTTTTCTTCCAAGGAGTAAGCGTCTTTTAATTTCATGGCTGCAGTCACCATCTGCAGTGATTTTGGAGCCCAAAAAGTAAAGTCTGACACTCTTTCCACTGTTTCCCCATCTATTTCTCATGAAGTGATGGGACCGGATGCCATGATCTTCGTTTTCTGATTGTTGAGCTTTAAGCCAACTTTTTCACTCTCCTCTTTCACTTTTATCAAGAGGCTTTTTAGTTCCTCTTCACTTTCTGCCATAAAGCTGGTGTCACCTGCATATCTGAGGTTATTGATATTTCTCCCGGTAATCTTGATTCCAGCTTGTGCTTCTTCCAGTCCAGTGTTTCTCATGATGTACTCTGCATAGAAGTTAAATAAGCAGGGTGACTATACAGCCTTGATGTACTCCTTTTCCTATTTGGAACCAGTCTGTTCTTCCCTGTCCAGTTCTAACTGTTTCTTCCTGGCCTGCATACAGATTTCTCAAGAGGCAGGTCAGGTGGTCTGGTATTCCCATCTCTTTCAGAATTTTCCGCAGTTTATTGTGATCCACACAGTCAAAGGCTTTGGCATAGTCAATAAAGCAGAAATAGATGTTTTTCTGGAACTCTTGCTTTTCCATGATCCAGCGGATGTTGGCAATTTGATCTCTGGTTCCTCTGCCTTTTCTAAAACCTGCTTGAACATCAGGGAGTTCACGCTTCACGTATTGCTGAAGCCTGGCTTGGAGAATTTGGAGCATTACTTTACTAGCATGTGAGATGAGTGCAATTGTGCGGGAGTTTGAGCATTCTTTGGCTTTGCCTTTCTTTGGGATTGGAATGAAAACTGACCTTTTCCAGTCCTGTGGCCACTGCTGAGTTTTCCAAATTTGCTGGCATATTGAGTGCAGCACTTTCACAGCATCATCTTTCAGGATTTGAAACAGCTCAACTGGAATTCTATCACCTCCACTAGCTTTGTTTGTAGTGATGCTTTCTAAGGCCCACTTGACTTCACATTCCAGGTTGTGGGCTGTAGATGAGTGATCACAGCATCGTGATTATCCGGGTCGTGAAGATCTTTTTTGTGTAGTTCTTCTGTGTATTCTTGCCACCTCTTCTTAATATCTTCTGCTTTTGTTAGGTCCATACCATTTCTGTCCTTTATCGAGCCCATCCTTGCATGAAATGTTCCCTTGGTATCTCTAATTTTCTTGAAGAGATCTCTAGTCTTTCCCATTCTGTTGTTTTCCTCTATTTCTTTGCATTGATCTCTGAAGAAGGCTTTCTTATCTCTTCTTGCTATTCTTTGGAACTCTGCATTCAGATGCCTATATCTTTCCTTTTCTCCTTGGCTTTTTGCTTCTCTTCTTTTACAGCTATTTGTAAGGCTTCCTCAGACAGCCATTTTGCTTTTTTGCATTTCTTTTCCATGGGGATGGTCTTGATCCCTGTCTCCTGTACAATGTCACGAACCTCATTCCATAGTTCATCAGGCACTCTATCTATCAGATCTAGGCCCTTAAATCTATTTCTCACTTCCACTGTATAATCATAAGGGATTTAGGCTAGTGTAAGAGCACAGACTGTGAGCAGGATGGACAGATCTGGTCTGCCTGAAGCCCTCTGCTGCCAGCCTGCCACAGAACCTGACATTCTAGGATTGATATGTTCTTTTGGGTTATTCCCAGCCAGTAGTCCCTGTGTGAATGATGAGGGGAGGGAGACACGGCCAGGGGCCGCAGAGGGCAGAGCCGTTTGCGGAGCCCATTTGGTGTTAAGGTGGCCCCTCTGTGGTCCCAGCCTAGCCTCGCTGGCTCTGTGCCGCAGGTCAGAGGCAGGGAGGTAAGGTCAGGTCGGGTCACCTGCTCAGCACAGCCTTCACAGCCACGCCTTCTGGAGTGTCAAGTGATACCCAGGAAAATTGACTTTATCAATTTATGGCTTTGCTGTCCTTTGATATATCATGACTACAGCTGCTTCAGTAACCATGCGTTCTTTGTGTCACGTAGGTGTAATTTTTTGTACATTTCCAAGAAAATTGACTTTATCAGTTTTTTGCTTTATTGTCCTCTGATATAGCATGTTTTTTTTTTTTTTTTTTCTACTCAGTATTTGTTTCCCTCATCCCAGAGATAATCTTGTCTGATATGATTGCAAGCATCAAATGCTTTGGCTTTCATTTTGATGCTTAGCGTTATACAAGATAGTGAATTTGTTCCTTTGATTAAGGAACTAATTGAGTCTAATTTAGAGGAAGAATTTTGAACTTAGAGCATGTGTGTCTTGTAATTTAAGGGTTCAAGCTGCCTGGTAAATAAGTAACAAACCCAGACTGTACTAGCTTTAAAGATTAAAGTTTAGTTTTTCTTGCAGCAGTGCGTTTGTCCTCTGTTGCTATGCATGAAACAGCCTAACCAAATTATGTACTTGATTTTTGTGGTGTAAACAATATATGAATGTTTAAAGAGGCTCTGGATTGCCATACCATCTTTTCTAGGTGCAGATATCACTACTGATACTTAGAGCTCTTAGAATAAATCTTGACATACAGTAAATGTATTTACTTGCTTTAATTCTGGATCTTAGTTATTGGGCCACAACCCAGCTCATGGCCACAGAGAAGAAGGGAGGAGGAGCATGAACCTTAAACTGATGGCTGTGAATGTCAGGGTTCTTGGGGATGTCAGGGCAGGTAAAGGAGAGAGAAGCAAGTTCTGAGAAATTTGCTGACATCCTGATCAGGAGAGTATGGCAGAGCTTGGTAGAGCACTGTTCACACATATAAGCCTTGTTTTATTTATTTTATTAATAAATAAAATTCTTTAGTCATTGATTTGAATGTAAACTCTATGCAGTTTATATTAATCAAAGAGCGTTTTTGGTGACAGAGCATTAGACCCAGGCCCACACTAGCAACAGTGACAAATCTCACGTTAACCTTCCCTTCTGAGATTTGATCATAAGTTACACAAGCTCCCTAGCGAAAGGGAGGTTAAAAAGTTAAAGATTACACAAAAGGAAGGACACATAGGAGACGTGTGTTACAATTTGTAATAACTACTCAACCTTACAACCAGAAATCAAAAATAGAAGCCCTACTGCGTAAAATTGCCACGTGTGGCTCTGTGCCTAGATCGTGGTATGGTTTGCAGAAAAGAATTTGATTAACCTTTTTATTTTTCCTTTAGGTAATTTTGTGCGAAAAATCTTGCAGCCTGCTTTTCACTTAATTGCCAGTGAAGATGATGATATGACCCCAGAGATGACAGGCCGTGAATTTACCCATTTTTCTGAAACAGCAAGTGAACAAGGAACTTGCTTTAGTAAAATGTCCGCAGATAACGACGTAGGAAAGAGCTGGACATTGAATTCAGAGAAACTGGGGAGGCTGGGGTCGGCTCAGCAAAGCAGTCCTGATCTTTCGTTTGTAATAGTGAAGAATGACATGGGAGAAAAGCGTCTTTTCGTGGATCTAGGTACGTGGAATTGACCGCTTTCTGTTAGACGGAGCTGTGTGCTGCTGTGAGGCACCGATCCGTGCTCGCTTGTCACTCGCCTCGGATTCTCACCCCCAGCACTGCCCCTCGGTGAGAGCAGGGTCCTGAGCAGGATCCGTGAGCTCAGGTGCTGGAACTCTCGGAGGTTTCTGGGCTGAGATCTCAGAGGTGGCCTGGGGTACCCACAGACAGGCTGGCCGGCGCTCCGGAGGAGGGTGGTTGTGGTGGGCTCCTGCTCTGAAGTGCTCACAGGGGCGCAGTTGGGTCACCAGTCTCCAGCACTGCTGACAGGTTTAATTAGATGAAATAACCTATAAAAAACAGATACAGTGTAACAATGACATGCTCAGTGGGCAGAGTAAGGCTGGCGTGTTCTGCACTGAGGAGCAGGGGCTGCTGCGACCACACCAGGCTTCTTCAGCTGTGTTTTCTTCTGCCCTGCCCCTTTCTGCTTGCTGAATCGGAGGGTGTATGTATGAAACACTGCGTGAGACCTCAGCCTCGGTAGGTAGCACGCAGGCCAGTCAGCACCCCTAATTCAGCTGAGCTTCCATTTGGCAATCTGAACTTGAAAAGCTGTTAAGAGCAGCATTTTTCCATTGATGGTTAGAGCAATTCAGAGAGCTTCAGTGTCTACAGCTTGAAGAAAAGTGAGTTTAAACCATAAGCAAGGTTACCAGGCCCGCCAGGCTGAGAGTAGGGAAGTGTTCCTGTTGTATGGCCCAGCACCCGTTAAGACCAGCTATAAGAATTTAGAAGTATAATAGCCATACCTCGTTTTATTACATTTCGCAGATACTGCATTTTTTTTTACAAATTAATTTTTATGAATTAATTAATATCACAGTTTTTCCAGCAGCATTTGCTCACTTTGTGTCTTTGTTTCATGTTTGGTAATACTTGTAGTATTTCAGACTTTTTCATTGTTAATTTGTTTTGATGACCTATGATTATTGGTCTTTGATGTTAACTGCTATGACTTGAAGGCTCAGATGATAGTTAGCATTTTTTTAGTAATAAAGTATTTCATAATTAAGGTATTTACATTTTTGAAGACAGTACTGTTTGCACCTTGAATGCTGCTAAGTCATTTCAGTCGTGTCTGACTCTGTGCGACCCCATAGACGGCAGCCCACCAGGCTCCCCCGTCCCCTGGATTCTCCAGGCAAGAACATTGGAGTGGGTTGCCATTTCCTTCTCCAATGCGTGAAAGTGAAGTCGCTCAGTCGTGTCTGGCTCTTAGCGACCCCATGGACTGTAGCCCACCAGGCTCCTCCGTCTATGAATGAACTGCAATGTAATGGAAACATAACTTTAATATGCACTGGGAAATGAAAAATCCCGTGGGACTCTGTTCTGATATTTGCTCTATTGTGGTGTTCTGGAACTGATCCCACTGTAGCTCAGAAGTGGGCTTGTGGTTTTCAGTGCACAGGTCTTTTGCTTCCTTGGTTAGATTTATTCTTAGATATTTTATTCTTTTTGATGCAATTGTAAATGGGATTGTTTTCTTAATTTCTCTTTTGACGTTTGTTATTAGTGTGTAGAAACACCAGATTTCTATACGTCGATATTAATTTCTGCAGCTTTATTATATTCATTTATTCTAACAGATTTTTGCTGGAGTCTTTAGAGTTTTCAGACAGACGGTCCCCGACTTGTTGATGGCTTCACTTAGGTTTTTTCCTCCACTTCCTGATTTCACGATGATGTAAAAGTGGTATATTCAGTGGAAACCATACTTTGAATTTTGAGTTTTGACCTTTTCCTGGCCTGGTGATGTGGTGTGTGTCGCGCTCATCTGAAGCTGGGTGGTGATGGCAAGCTGCAGCTCCCAAGGTCGGGAGACTGACGCACTTGCACGCCGTCTGTATGCGGACGGCAAGTTTGCTTTTCGCTTTCAGTATGCTGTTCAGTAAGTCACATGGGCCTGCATTACAAAACAGGCCTCGTTAGATGGCTTTACCCAGCAGTAGGCTAATTTAAGCGTTCTGAGCATGTTTAATGTAGGCTAAGCTAAAATGTGATGTTTAGTAGGTTATTTAAAGGGGGTGAGGACATTTACCTTCCTCAGTTGGCTGCCTGGAAGTCAGCTGTGTTTGGCATTTACTTCTCCAGTACCTGCCCCAGGATGTTTCCTGAGGGCAGCTGTCATTAACCCAAACCCAGGTCCTGTGGAATGAGGTCCTTGAGCACCAGGGATTATGTAGTAGTTACAGAAAATGGAAACAGTGACAAGCTGTACTGGGCTAGCTCTACTGTTTAATTTTTCTTGGGCTCCAAAATCACTGCAGATGGTGACTGCAGCCATAAAATGATGCTCCTTGGAAAAAAAGCTATGAAAAACCTAGACAGTGTATTAAAAAGCAGAGACATTACTTTGCTGAAAAGGGACATATAGTCAAAGCTACAGTTTTTCCAGTGGTCATGTATGGATGTGAGAGTTGGACTAAACAGAAAGCTGAGTGCCGAAGAACTGACGCTTTTGAGCTGTGGTTTTGGAGAAGACTCTTGAGAGTCCCTTGGACTGCAAGGAGATCCAACCAGTCCATCCTAAAGGAGATCAGTCCTGGGTGTTGGACTGATGGAAGGACTGGAAGGACTGATGCTGAAGCTGAAACTCCAATACTCTGGCCACCTGATGCGAAGAGCTGACTCATTAGAAAAGACCCTGATGCTGGGAAAAATGGAGGGCCGGAGGAGAAGGGAACGACAGAGGATGAGATGGCTGGATGGCATCACCGACTCAGTGGCCCTGAGTTTGAGCAAGCTCTGGGAGTTGGTGATGGACAGGGAGGTCTGGCATGCTGCAGTCCATGGGGTCGCAAGGAGTCAGACATGACTGATGACTGAGCAGCAACACAGAAGCCGTGCCGAGGCTGAGCACTGTTTCGGCCACCTCTGTTTCCTGCAGCAGCCAGAGCCGAGGGGAGAGTTGGCTTCCTGGGCTTGAATTGGAATGGACTGTGCCTGAGCAAACATGAAAGGCTGTGAGTCTACCTGCTCTTTCCCCCTAAAGCAGCACACAGACACCCCATCCAGACCAATCTGTTTGGGCTCCACAGCACACAATGGCAGGTGCTTAGATGCTGGGAGGCTCCACTCTCAGGAAGGAGGCTTCAGCTGGAATCCCCAGCACAGGAGAGATGCAGACGGGCTGAATTTTGCCTTGAAATTCCTCAAGGCCTTGATGCCACACTGGCCTCTTGTCCCAGCCAGACCTGGCACACCGTAGACCCTCCCAAGGGGTTCCACCTGGGGCACCGAGCCCGGCTGTGTTGACCCCACCTTCGTTGAGCAGCGGGACCCAAGCCTGCTCGGTCTCCAGGGATGGGACAGCACCCCTAGTCTGGGAGGTTGGAGATGATCAAGGAGGCACTGCTTTTCTTTCCTTTCCTTTCACACCTTGCCGATGCTCTCTCGTAGTGGATTTGCCGTGTTGTGGTGGCTGTCAGCGTACAGCCCCTGATTCAGGTATTATGTTTTCTATGGGCCAGCTCTACTGTTTTCTCGAACTTTTTGCCCTAGAAATTCAAGCAGAGTGGTGAGCATAGGTCCTTATGGATCATTTATCTCAGAGACACTTTTCTGTGAATACCAAGCAGGGAGAGAGAAGATAAGTTTTGTGGATTATCTTGTAGAGATACAGAATCCCTGTATATGTCTAAGGAAGGAAGGAAGAGAGAGGGTAAATCGTTGTGGATTATTTGTTACAGATACTGATTTCTTATCGATTTACATACTGACCTCCTAACTGGTTCCAGCCCTTCACTTTGGTTTCTTCGTTTTTCGGCACCGTCTGTTTGACTTTGCTTTTTCAGACTCTCTTTGAATTGTGAGTTTGCTGCCTTGTATGTCTGTTTTTCATTTACCTGGAGAATTCCTCATGCACCACGTTCTGCCTCTGCATGACTGACTTTCCTTAGTGTATGAGCCCATCTCTGTGGCCACCAGCGTCATAATTCTGTAACTTAAGTGGCGGTTTTACAGGAATGAGAAATAGCCTGCCGCATCTAGGTGGCACGTCCTGTTTAAGCTCTGATCTCTTGTTGGAGATGCTGGTTGTGTGTCCTGGCGATCGGAAGCGGCGCTGCAGTGTTCCTTGGGGCGCATGTGCCTTTTGCTCGGTGGTTTTCTCAGGATACAGGCCCTGGTGTGGGAAAGTCCGATTCTAGGCTTAGCCTGTCTTATCAGTTTTATTTCAGTCATTTGAGGCCTCTCCATTATACTGGCTGCTGCCAGTGTGTATTTCCACTGAAGCTTAGGGGCATTCTTTCCTTCTCCAGGCAGCTTTCTCTGGCAGCATTGATTGTTTTTAGAGTTGGAAAGATGGCCATTGTGATGGGTGGGATGTGAATTCCCACTGACTTTTTTTTTTAAGTTTTTAATGAAAGCTGTAGACAAGATGGCTTCATTCCTGCTTCTTCTCAGTTGTTTCTTCCTTATATTATTTGCCCTTTTCTTTTCCTGCTTGGCGAGATTTGGCTTTGCGTTCGAGGATCTTTTTGCAGTCTTTGTCCAGTTTTAGTCTGGTGATAACCACCTTGCTGGGGTGAATGCCCACATGGACAGTCATGCCAATGGCCTTCTCCCGCTGCACTCATTCAGTGTAAAGGACGTATTTCTTCCTGTGAGCCTGGGCCACTTCGCCAATGTGCTGCCCTTTGTAGTACCCTCGTACAACCTCAACTTCATCATCCTTTCGGATGGGCACGGATGGAATGTTGTACTTCTGTCTTAGCTCTTTAGAAAGAGGAGAAGACATAATTTTCCTGTGAATGTGGGAAGGTGCAATGAAATGCCTTTTTTGGTTTTTGCTTCGGTCAGAAGTCAAAGGGATTGAACTTCATTTTGGCCGCTGGCACTTCAGCGATGGCCACAGAAGGGAAGGGACCTGCGGGCTGCCATTGGCCTTTTGGTTGACATTCCTGCAGCAGTTAGGGATGCTTAGCATCTTACCTGAGGTGGAAGTTTCAGGTTGTTTTTCCTTTTTTTTTTTTAAAAAAAAAAAGGGGGGATGAGGACAATTTACTGTTGTGAGTAGACTTCCTGAAGTCAGCTGTGTTTGAAGTTTACTTCTCCGAAGGCAGGGCAACCAGAGATCAAATTCCCAACATCCGTTGGATCATCAAAAAAGCAAGAGAGTTCCAGAAAAACATCTACTTCTGCTTTATTGAATATGCCATAGCCTTTGAGTGTGTGGATCACAACAAACTGAGGAAAATTCCGAAAGAGATGGGAATACCAGACCACCTGATCTGCCTCCTGAGAAATCTGTATGCAGGTCAGGAAGCAACAGTTAGAACTGGACATGGAACAACAGACTGGTTCCAAATCGGGAAGGAGTACGTCAAGGCGCTGTATATTGTTAACCTGCTTATTCAACTTATATGCAGAGTACATCATGAGAAACGCTGGGCTGGATGAAGCACAAGCTGGAATCAAGATTGCCATGAGAAATATCAATAACCTCAGATATGCAGATGACACCACCTTTATGGCAGAAAGCGAAGAAGAACTAAAGAGCCTCTTGATGAAAGTGAAAGAGGAGAGTGAAAAACTTGGCTTAAAACTCAAACATTTAGAAACCAAAGATCATGGCATCCAGTCTAATCACTTCATGGCAAATAGATGGGGAAACAATGGAAACAGTGACAGACTTTATTTTTTTGGGCGCCAAAATCACTGCAGATGGTGACTGCAGCCATGAAATTAAAAGACGCTTACTCCTTGGAAGAAAAACTATAACCAACCTAAAAAGCAGAGACATTACTTTGCTGACAAAGGTCCGTCTAGTCAAGGCTATGGTTTTTCCAGTAGTCATGTATGGATGTGAGAGTTGGACTATAAAGAAAGTTGAGCACTGAAGAATTTGTGCTTTTGAACTGTGGTGTTGGAGAAGACTCTTGAGAGTCCCTTGGACTGCAAGGAGATCCAACCAGTCCATCCTAAAGGAAATCAGTCCTGAATATTCACTGGAAGGACTAATGTTGCAACTGAAGTTCCAATATCTGGCCACCTGATGAGAAGAGCCAACTCACTAGAAAAGACCCTGATGCTGGGAAAGGTTGAAGACGGGAGGAGAAGGGGACGACAGAGGATGAGATGGTTGGATGGCATCACCAACTCAATGGACCTGACCTGCTCCGGGAGTTGGTGATGGACAGGGAGGCTGGCGTGCTGCAGTCCATGGGGTCGCAAAAAGTCGGACACGACTGAGCAACTGAACTGAGTACCTGCCCCAGGACATTTCCTGAGGGCAGCTGTCATTAAAACAAACCCACGGTTTTATGAATTTCGGTTCTGTGAGCATTTGGTAATTAAGTTCTAGTTACTGTAAATGTCCACAAAGCGAGAGCACTTTTTTTCACCCACCTTTTTATCCTGAGGCCACACTCAGTCATGTCCAACTCTTTGCGACCTCAAGGACTGCAGCACACCAGGCTTCTTTGTCCTTCACCATCATCATTTAGGTCACAGGACCTAAATGCTCAAAGGACCTACTCTTTCTCCCTAAAGCATCACACAGATGCCCCGTCCAGATCAGTCTGTTCAGGCTCCACAGCACACAGCTGCAGGTGCTGAGATGCTAAGAGGCTCCACTCTCAGGAAGGAGGCTTGAGCTGGAATCCCCAGCACAGGAGAGATGCAGACGGGCTGAATTTTGCCTTGAAATTCCTCAAGGCCTTGATGCCACACCGGCCTCTTGTCCCAGCCAGACCTGGCACACCGTAGACCCTTCCAAGGGGTTCCACCTGGGGCACCGAGCCCAGCTGTGTTGACCCCACCTTTGTTGAGCAGCGGGACCCAAGCCTGCTCGGTCTCCAGGGATGGGACAGCACCCCTAGTCTGGGAGGTCGGAGATGATCAGGTAGGCACTGCTTTCCTTTCCTTTCCTTTCACACCTTGCCGATGCTCCTTTGAAGTACATAGTTGACTTGCCGTGTTGTGATGCTGTCAGCTCACAGCCCCGGGTTGGGGTGTTTTGTTACCTATGGGCCAGCGCTACTGTTTTTTCGGACTTTTGCCATAGAACGTGTAGCAGATGGTGTTCCTCAGGTCGTTGTGTATCGTTAATCTCAGAGACGCTTTTCTGTGAATACCACGCTGGAATACGGGAGATAAGTTTTGTGGATTATCTCTTAGAGATACAGAATCCCTGTATATGTCCAAGGAAGGAAGGGAGGGGATAATCATTATGGATTATTTGTTACAGATACTGAGTTTTTTGTCAGTTTACATACGGACCTCCCAATTCATTCCCTTCTTTCACTTTGGTTTCTTGTTTTTACCGAAACCATTTGTTTGACTTTGATTTCTTAGAGTCTCTTTCTGCATTATAAATTTGCTGCCTTGTATGTCTGTTTTTCGTTTACCTGGAGAATTCCTCATACATCACGTTCTACGTCTGCGTGACTGACTTCCTTAGTGTATGAGCCCATCCCTGCGGCCACCAGCGTCATAATTCTGTAACTTAAGTGGCGGTTGTACAGGAATGAAAAATAGCCTACCGCATCTAAGTGGCACATCCTGTTTCAGCTCTGATCTCCTGTTGCAGATGCTGGTTGTGTCCTGGCGATTGGAAGCGGCGCTGCACTGTTGCTTGCTGCTCGTGCCTTTGCCGTATGGTTTTCTCAGGATACAGGCCCCGGTGTGGGAACGTCCGATTCTAGGCTTAGCCCATCGTGACAGTTTTTTTTCCAGTCATTCGAGGCCTCTCCATTATACTGGCTGCTGCCAGTCTATATTCATACCAACTTAGGGGGATTCCTTTCTTCTCTAGGCAGCGTCTTCTGGCAGTGTTTATTGTTTTTAGAGTTGGGAAGATGACCATTGTGCCAGGTGGGATGTGATTTCCCATTGGCCTTTTGACTGACATTCCTGTGGCACTTAGGGACGCTTACCATTTTACCTGTGGTGGAGGTTCAAATTGTTTTTCCTTTTCTTTTTAAAGTGGTTGAGGACAATTTACCTTTGGCACTTGGCTTCCTGGAAGTCTGCTGTGTTTGGAATTTACTTCTCCAATACTTGCCCCAGGACGTTTCCTGAGAGCAGCTGTCATTAACCCAAACCCAGATGTGAACTGAGGTCCTGTTAGCACAGGGATAAAGCTGTAGTTCCGAAAATGTCCACAAGGCGGCAGCACTTTCTGTTCACCCACCTTTGTTTCTTGGGGCCACCACACCGTGGAGAGTTCGCTTCTTGGTTGGTGAATTAGTGGATTGTGCCTGAGAAAATACTAAAGCGTTTAAGTCTTAAAGCATCACACAGACACCCCATCCACACTTATCTTAGGGGTTCACAGTACATTCTTGTGGGTGCTTAGAACCTAGGAGGCTGCACGCTTAGGAAGAGGGCTCGACGTGGGCAAGGAAAAGTGCTGCCGCCTTGTGGCCATCTTCGGGAACTACAGCTTAATCCCATGGCGATCACAGGAGTTTAATTCATAGGACCTGGGTCTGGGTTAATGACAGCTGCCCTCGGGAAATGTCGGGGCGCAGGTATTGGAGAAGTAAATGCCAAACACAGCTGACTTACATTAGTGTTGTTATTCAGTCGCTCAGTCCTGTCGATTCTTTGTGACCGCATGGACTGTAGCACGCTAGGCTTCCCTGTCCTTCACCAACTCCCAGAGCTTTTTAAACTCTTGTCCATCAAGTCAGTGATGCCATCCAGCCATCTCATCCTCTGTCGTCCCCGTCTCCTCCTGCCCCCAATCCCTCCCAGCATCAGGGTCTTTTCAAATGAGTCAGCTCTTCACATCAGGTGGCCAAAGTATTGGAGTTTCAGCTTCAGCATCAGTCCTCCCAATGAACACCCAGGACTGATTTCCTTTAGAATGGACTGGCTGGATCTCCTTGCAGTCCAAGGGACTCTCAAGAGTCTTCTCCAACACCACAGTTCAAAAGCATCAATTCTTCGGCGCTCAGCCTTCTTGATAGTCAAACTCTCACATCCATACATGACTACTGGAAAAACCATAGCTTTGAATAGACAGACCTTTTTTGGAAAAATAATACTTCTGCTTTTTAATATGCTGTCTAGATTTGTCATAGCTTTTCTTCCAAGGAGCAAGCATCTTTTATTTTCATGGTTGCAGTCACCATCTGCAGTGATTTTGGAGCCCAAGAAAACAAAGTCTGTCACTGTTTCCATTGTTTCCCCATCTATTTGCCATGAAGTGATGGGACAGAATGCCTTGATCTTCATCTTTTGAATGCTGAGTTTTAAGCCAGCTTTTTTACTCTCCTCTTTCACCTCTTTAGTGAAACAGGCTCTTTAGTTTGTGTTTAATTTTTGCCTTTAGGGTGATATCATCTGCATCTGAGGTTCTTGATATTTCTCCCGGCAGTCTTGATTCCAGCTTGTGCTTCATTCAGTCCAGCGTTTCACATAACTTATTCTGCATATAAGTTAAATAAGCAGGGTGACAATATACAGCCTTGACATATTCCTTTCCCTATTTGGAACCAGTCCATTGTTCCATGTCTGGATGTAACTGTTACTTGACCTGCATATGGATTTCTCAGGAGGCAGGTAAGGTGGTCTGGTATTCCCTTCTCTTTCAGATTTTTCTACAGTTTGTTGTGATCCACATAGTCCAAGGCTTTGGCATAGTCAATGAAGCAGAAGTAGATCTTTTTCTGGAATTTTCTTCCTTTTTCTGTGATCCAGCAGTTATTGGCAATTTGATCTCTGCTTCCTCTGCCTTTTCTAAATCCAGCTTGAATATCTGAATGTTCTACAGTCATGTACTGTTGAGCCTGGCTTGAAAAATTTTGAGCATTACTCTGCTAATATGTGAAATGAGTGCAGTTGTTTGAGAATTCTTTGGCATTGCCCTTCTTTGGGATTGGAATGAAAACTGACTTTTTTTAGTCCTCTGGCCACTCCTGAGTTTTCCAAATTTGCTGACATATTGAGTGCAGCACTTTAACAGCATCATCTTTTAGTACTTGAAATAGCTCAGTTGGAATTTCATCACTAGTCACCTCCACTAGTTTTGTTTGGAGTTATGCTTCCTAAGGCTCACTTGACTTTACATTCCAGGATGTCTGTCTCTAGGTGAGTGTCCACACTATTGTGATTATCCGGGTCATTAAGATCTTTCCTGTATAGTTTTTCTGTGTATTCTCGCCACGTCGTCTTAAGCTCTTCTGCTTGTTAGGTCCTTGCCATTTCTGTCCTTTATTGTGCCCATCTTTGTATGAAATGTTCCCTTGGTATCTCTAATTGTCTTGAAGAGATCTCTAGTCTTTTCTGTTTCTTTTTTCTTTATTTCTTTGTATCATTCACTGAAAAAGACTTTATCTCTCCTTGCCATTCTCTGGAACTCTGCATTCAGTTGGGTATGTTTCTCTTTCTCCCTTGTGTTTCCTTTCTCTTATCAGCTATTTGTAAGGCCTCCTCAGAGGACCACTTTTCTTCTTGCATTTCTTTTTCTTTGGGATGGTTTTGCACGCCACCTCCTATACAGTGAGTGTTACGAACCTCTGTCCATAGTTCTTCAGGCACTCTGTCTACAAGGTCTGATCCCTTGCATCTGTTTGTCACTTCTACTGCATAATCGTAAAGGGGTTTGATTTAGGTCATATATGAATGGTCTAATGGTTTTCCCAACTTCCTTCAATTTCAGTCTGAAATTTGCAATAAAGAGTTCATGATTTGAGCCACAGCCTGCTCTCAGTCTTGTTTTTGCTGACTGTATAGAGCTTCTCCATCTTCGGCTACAAAGAATATAATCAGTCTGATTTCAGAAGTGGCCATCTGGTGATGTCCATGTGTAGAGTCATCTTTTGTTTTCTTGGAAGAGGGTGTTTGCTGTGACCAGTGTGTTCTCTTGGCAAAACTCTGTTAGCCTTTGCCCTGCTTCATTCTGTTCTCCAAGGCCAAACTTGCTCGTTAATCCAGGTATCTCTCGACTTCCTACTTTTGCATTCCAGTCCCCTATGATGAAAAGGACATGTTTTTTTTGCTGTTAGTTCTAGAAGATCTTATAGATCCTCATAGGATGGTTGAACTTCAGCTTCTTCGGCATTAGTGGTTGGGGCATAGACTTGGATTACTGTGGTATTGGATGGTTTGCTTGGAAACAGAGATCCTTCTGTCGTTTTTGAGATTGCACCCAAGTACTGCATTTTGGACTCTTGTTGACTATGAGGGCTATTCCGTTTCTTCTAAGGGATTCTTGCCCACACTAGTAGATATAATGGTCATCTGAATCAATTTACCCATTTCCATCCATTTTAGTTCACTGATTCCTAAAATGTCGATGTTCACTCTTGCCATCTCCTGTTTGACCACTTGCAATTCACCTTGATTCATGGACCTAACATTTCCAGAGTCCTAGGCAGTATTGTTCTTTAACAGGTTCGGACTTTCCTTTCAGCACCAGACGCGTCCACAACTCGGTATCCTTTCTGCTTTGGCTCAGCCTCTTCATTCCCTCTGGAGCTATTTATCTACTCTCCTCCAGTAGCATGTTAGACAGCTACTGACCTGGGGGGCTCATCTTTCAGTGTCGTATTTTTTTGCCTTTCCATAGTGTAAATGGGGTTCTCAAGGCAAGAATGCTGAAGTGGTTGGCCATTCCCTTCCCCAGTGGACCACGTTTTGTCAGGCCGCTCCACCACGGCCCGTCTGTCTGGGTGGCCCTGCATGGTGTGCGTCCTAGTTTCATTAACTGCATGAAGCTGCCATCCATGTGATCAGTTGGTGGGTTATCTGTGATTGTGCTTTTCATTCTGGGTGCCTTCTGATGTGCTTATTGCCATATTGTTCATCGTTTTCTGCTGTTTCGTACTTGCTCTGCTGCTTTCCAGCTTTCTTGCCCCCTCCCTTTGCGGTTTAGGGCATCTCTAGTGGCCTCCCTGGTGGCTCAGCTGGTAAAGAGTCTGCCTGCAGTGCAGGCGAGCATGCTTCGTTCCCTTCTGTCATGTTGTGTATGGACTGTAGGTTTTTACCTTGTGGTTACCATGAAGCTTACATACAACAACTTTTAACAGTCTGTTTTAAGTGATAAGAACTTAGGTTTGGGAATATTCTAAATTTCTAACTTCTAACCCCACCCCTGTCATCTGTGTACCCCTTAACTAAGAATACTATTTGTACTACTTTTGTCTTTTAACCTTCACACTAAGTTTATGTCTTAGTCCACCACCTGTACTATATATTTGCCTTTACCAGTGATTCGTACCTTCCTATGTTTTCTTAGGGCTTGCCAGGTGGCTCAGACGATAAAGAATCCACCTGCAGTACAAGAGACCCAGGTTTGATCCCTGGGTCACAAAGATCCCATGGAGAAGGGAATGGCAACCCACTCCAGTGTTCTTGTCTGGAGAATTCCATGGACAGAGAAACCATTAACACGTCTTTTATTTTTTCAGTATAAAGAAGTCCCTTTAATATTTTTACAAGGCTGGTTTGGTGGCGAACTCCTTTAGCCTTTACTAGTCTGGAAAACTCTTCATGTTTCCATTATACATGGTAACTTTGCCAGTGGAGTATTCTTGGTGGTCTGTTTCTGTCAGCTGGATTCAATGTATCATGCCACTCCCTTCTGGCCTGGAACATCTCTTAAGAATCGGGTGACTGTCTTGCAGGGGTTCCGTTGCAGGTAACCAGTTTTTTTGTATTGCTAGGTTAGGCTTCTCTCCTTGGCTCTACCTTCTGACATTGTATTCATGATGTGTCTTGGTGTGGGTCTCTCTGGTTTGATCCCATTTAGAACTCTCTGGACTCCCCGTATCTGTATGTCTGTTTTCTGCCCCAGGTTAGGAAAGTTTTCGGCCAGTACTCCTTCAGATAAGTTTTCTGTTCCTCTCTTTTTAGGACTCCTGTAATATGAGTGTTAGTCTGCTTGATGTTGTCCCGCAAATCCCTTAAGCAATATAGTTTTTTTCTAGGTTTTTTTTTTTTTTTTTGCTACTTTGATTGGGTAAGTTCATCTGCCCTGGTTTTGAGATCATTGATCCTAAAAGCTCCCCTCTGGGAGATACTGGCACTCTGGAGCAAGGTAGAGGGGTAAAGATGATACCGCTGATCCAAGAAGGGAAGGTGACTCCCTCCAGCTTTAGCAAGGCAAAAGGCGGGAGGGAAGGTGGTGCCCAGCAGCCTCCGTCCTTCGGTATACCAATGAGACCTTGCCCCTCAGGCCAGTGCTTTAAACTTAGCAAACGAACCTCTCACACGAGGAATGGGTGCTTTTCGAGGGGCTGCTTCTGAACTTGACTCTGAGGCAGGCGAGTCTCACACTGCCTCCCCTGTGAGCCCTTCAGGAACCCCAGTAGGTTTTCACAGCCCCATGGGTTTCTTGCCTTTTCATTGTGTTCGTGGGGTTCTTGAGGCAAGAAGCCTGGTGTGCTGGATGGAGGTCATGGGGTCACAGAGTCAGACACAGCTTAGTGGCTGAGCAACTGTGGCTCTCGTGGGTGGGAGCCCAGTTGGTCTTCAGATCCAGGTGTTTGCGGGGCTCGCCTCTCAAGAAGCTGGTCTTAAAAGTCGAGGTACCTGGACGGGCTGTACTTTGCTCCTTGGGGAGAAGCTCCCGGTTTGAGCGCCCTGCAGGCTGGGAGCTGCTGTGTCTGGGGTGGGGTTTTATGACTAGAGTGTCTCAGCTTTTCCTAGCAGCTTCAGTGTGATTTCCCTCTCCCTGCCTGAGAAGGGGTCTTCCACCCACTAGATTTTGTCCACATGAAATTGTGTATATTGTTGTAGTGTGTGTCCATGGGAGAAGGTGAATTCAGGATCTGTGTTGCTGTTTGGAACCAGAACCATGTGTTTTTTCTAATAATGCTGAACAGAATTAATATTTGCTGACTATAGAAATACACCACTGAAACCATGTACTCATACTGTCTTTTTAATTATATAGGAGTTTACACAAGGAATAGAAACTTTCGACTCTATAAATCATCAAAAATAGGAAAGCGTGTGGCTTTGGAAGTTGCTGAAGATAACAGATTTTTCCCTGTACAATCGAGGGATATTTCGAAAGAGAATCAGTACTTCCTTGCGTCTTTGGTCAGCAACGTCAGGTGCGCAGGACTGTGTGTTCAAGGATACTTATTAAGCAGCGAATGGCACTGTGAATTACCGAAATGTGAACTGTATGAAGTTTCTATATTTTGAGTAAAAGAAAGTTCTTAAAATTCTAGGTTAACTTCTTTTTTGCCTACTAACTAGAAAATAATAGTAAAAGTTATTTTTAACTACTTATTTCTCTTTATATCCTTTTATATTTGATATATTTTCCAGGTTTTCTAAAATGATTATTCTATTAAAAAATAAAAACTACTTATTGCATTTGGAAATGTAATTACTGTTAAGATAAAATTTTCTTTTTATATATGCACATACAGAAATATAATGTACATAGATCCTTCCTGTGAAACATGTTTCTTGGGATCATTATTTATATGATTGTGTCACCTGTCTTCTCAACATTATATCATAAATATTTGTCAAATTAATAATTGACCAATAAATTATCAATAATTTCTCTGTAGAATTTTCTGTTATACTGACACACTAATTTATTGTCAAGTCTATTACTAAACTTTTAAATTCTCATGTTTTGGTCATTTTAAGAAGTGTGAAAGACATCTTTCAATAGAAATATGTGGCTTTCATTTCCCTTCACTCTGGGCTGGCAATTTCTGTTAATTTAAGACACGTGGTTAAAGATCAGAATAAACTGCCTTGCTAAAGTAACTTGTTCTGATCCCTCTCCTTTTTGCAGCTCTTAGATATAATTTTAAAGAGAAATTCCATAGAAGTAAATTATAATAAAAATATTTAAGACACACTGCACAGGGAAAGTTGTGTCCAAGTGTCCATTTGAAAGTGGTAGCTCAGGAGGGTGGGAAGATGCATTGTCTATGTATTTATGGACTGTTTGAGTTTTTGTAACAAATCTTAGAAGTAACATCACCATCTCAGTTTCCTTACCTTTAAAATGGAAATACTATTAACATCTACTTTATGGGGCTGTGAGGATTAAGGAAGTTAGGACTGTGTGTGTGCTTACAGCAGCGCCTGGCACACGCTTGGTGCCATGGCATGTAACGTTGCCAGGCAACGTTGTCACCTCTGAGATTCTAGTAGTACGGTCCTAAAAATTACATGATTGTTGCTCCCCAACAATCATGTTGGCAGCAGAATAAGGTCACATTCTATCGTGTATGGGAAAAGCAACACAGTTGGCATCTAAAAACAGCCTGAAGTGCAGGCAGTCTCCTGATTCTCAAACCTCATTTCTTTCACAGTTTCAGTATTTTACAGAAGTGCAGAGGGTTACCCTACTCAGCAAGGTAACTTTTGCTGTCACTGCGTATCTGACTAAATACCAGGTCTTGTTCTTCCTGAAATAAAGGCTGAATTCTTTATGGTTGTGAACGTGTTTTTCTTTTCAGTTAATTTTTAAGCTATTTTCCCTTTGCTTTTGTTCTTTTTTTCTTCCTATTATCGAGACTTTTAAAATTAACAAAAATTTCAGAGGCTTCTGTGGCTTCAGCATTTCTCAGGTCTTCTGACTCTGCAGTTGAAAATACTATAAATGGTCACCAAACTGGTCTTTTTGTAGGGGTTGGATCAGTGCTTTTGTAGGCAAGTGTGGGATAAACACCCGAGAACAGTTAGCTGTTGAACAAAGGATTTTATTATGAGACTATGTGAAATTGTGTCCTTTCAGTAGTCAAATCCCTCTAATTCTAATATTACTTTCTGTTGTACACATTTTCTTCTTCAGATTCTCAGATGCTTTACGAATCCTGACATGTGACACACCTCAAAGTAACCAGCGAATTCCGTGTTTCAGTCGTACCAGTAGTTCAGGTAAGTTTAAGAAAACAATCTGCTGTGAAATTTAAGGATGCAAAATCTATTTTTCTTCAAAATCTTATGTATATGTACTGTTTTTCAGAACAACTGCATTTCTCTCCAAAATGGAAAGTGTAAAAAAAAAAAAAAAGTTTTTTAAAGCTTACTAATTTTCATTTTATAGTGTTTTTGGGGAAAAGTATGAAAATATTGTAGGTTGTCTAAAATAAGCACATATTAAAATGAAAAATCCTAAAGATCTCTTCACTCCTCTGCCCACAAAGATGGGTCACTGCTGTTAATAGTTTCCTGTTTAACCCAGTAGAGCTTTCCTGATTTCCAGCACGTGAACAGCCTCTGCATTCTTTCAATGGCCATATAGTTTTTCATGAAATCTATACGTTCTTCATTCCTTTACTGAAGAAAACGTCTTTTTCTAAGATATATTTAAACTCTCCAGCAAATATTTTTATACACACACTTTAGGCTATCATTCTAAGAGTGAGACTGAAAATTTAAATATGAAACAAAACTGGATCAGTTACATACTGTAAAATACTCTGTAGCCATTTGATTTAGATTTATAAAGCCTATATAGTATGGAAGATGCCCATTTAAGATGTTGAGATAAGGTTCTAACATTATATGAGGTGTGATCACGTTTATTTAAAAAATATGGATCACATTTTATGTTTACTGTCTCCTCTGTTTAACAGTTGTTTCTAGATATTGATTTGAAGTTTATTTCTCATTTCTGCTTTAATATATTTTCCAAAATTTAATTATGTATACTATTATGTATACTATTTTTGTAAGTGAAACTGGTCTTTAAGAAAAGTAGATTACTCTGTCTTTAAATAAGAATTTAAATAATCTTCCTTAAGAGTTGTAGATAGAAAATGTAAGATGTTCATGCTCTGCAGCTACAGGATGCTGGAGAATGCACCTGTGATGAGTGAGTTTATCACTGATTACCTCGGTGGAGACTGCACACCACAGGAAACGGGCATCTCAGAAAAAGGGCGTTAGAAAGGACTTCTTAGAGGATCCAGGCTTGAGTTAGATGCTCTGAGGAGTCTCCAAGGAAGAGTGGGCTTGTTTTTTGAGTTGGGTGCTGTGACAGTTTTATGATATAAATATCTTGATAAATCTTATCTAGAAAGAAGGCTGACTACAGGGGGAGACTAAAGCCACAGTTGGTAAAGGAGCAACTACTGAGACAAAATAGGCTGGCATTTAAATGGTCCTTTTTGTGGTTTGGAAAATGTTGATGTTTTGTCTTTGTTCACACATGATTACAGAGTGATCTTCATTCTTGTCCTGAATTATCCTGGCCACAGAGTGACCTTATATGATGCTGAAGTTCTTTGAAGCAGTTTATGATTAATGGGAGAACACCAGGGCTGAGCTCCGAGTCCCCAGCCAGCTTGTGGCCACACCGCGGTCTCAGTGATAGTATTAATACAAGGCCAGCTCCCAGGTGTAAGGGGCTGTTTTTCTCTTTATCAGAGTGAAGCAAGCAACTGAAGTGATTATAAATGCTTTTTATGAACACTAGCTACAATTTAATTTGAGAGGTTTGCATTTTACCTGCTTCCTTGTGAGAATACACAACTGATTAAAAGATAAACTGCAGAGAAGCAAAAAAACTAAAAACTGGCAGTAGGCTGCAAAACACAGTTGTACTGAACAACTTAGATCAAAACTTAACTCATCTTTTAGCTGTTATGATTTATAATTAAATTTTCTGTTGCAGTAGAAACCATTGAAGGTTTTCAGTGTTCACCTTACCCTGAAGTTGATCAATTTGTTCTCTCACTGGTGAATAAAAATGGCATTAAAGGAGGTAAAGATAATTTTATTCTTTATTAACTGTTATACGATAGAGTAACAGTACCTTTAGAAACATTATTTGTGGTTCAGGAATTCGGCGGTGGAACTACTTTTTCCCAGAAGAATTGTTGGTTTATGACATTTGTAAATACCGCTGGTGTGAAAACATTGGAAGAGCCCACAGGAGTAATAATATCATGTAAGTAATAATGCTTGTTAATGAAGTCTATGTATTTAACCAGTATTATATTTTAAGTGTTTATAATTTAAGATAAAAATGTAAACATGATTTTGTTATAGATTTAGTTGTAACTCATACAACTTTTATTTGGCTTGTGCTTTTTAATATTTAATTTTGAATATCTTAATTATTACCTTGCCTCAGCACAGACCATCTTTATTTGTACTTTATTTGGTAAAATAACCCCTTAAATAGTGAAATCTTGAGGAAACTACAGCAGAATTGAGTGGGGCTAGAAAGAAATGAGCCACCGTAGACACCTACGGAGTCTAAATCAAACGTGAGCAAATTTGGACAAGAAGGAAACTACTCTGTTAGGGTTTAAGAATTAGAGTTAAAGGTTATGTTAACATGTTCAAGACAAAGAATAGTCCAGAAGAGAACCAGTATTTATTGAATGCTTGCTGTATGTGCAAGGCCTTGTTTTCGGAGCTGTCCTTTATATGCCCCTGGAAAAAGAAGAGGAAATAGAGGGTGCAGTAAGAGCAGAAGTAGAACTTTACATCATGTAAGGAAACATTCAGAATAGGGATAAAACAGAAACCCATTCACTATCATTTATGATGTTAGCAGAATTTCTGTGTTTTAATATCTAACATCTGGAGGAAATGGCAACCCACTCCAGTATTCTTACCTGGGAAATCCCATGGACAGAGGAGCCTGGTGGGTTACAGTCCATGGGATTCCAAGAGTTAAGACACAACTTAGCAACTAAACCACTACCAGCCAGTACCTATCAAAGCTCAGACTTCAATATATAAAGCTTTTACAGCACATGGGCCAGGCCTGAGAAAATGATCATGAAACTTTTGTTAAAAAGCTGGAAAACATCTTAGATATTATGATTCAGTGCTATAATGTATACATAGATTAATTCAGTTTAAAAAAAAAATTTCAAAAACTCAGTGCACAAATCTGTAACAGAAAAACACAAAGCCCAAGACCACCTGTAGTCCCAGAACTATGGTTGTGATTTTGGTGTATCTTCCTAGTCTTTTTTTCTGTTCATGAATGTTTGCCAGAAAGTCATTTCATATGATTATTTAACTTTGAGATTCTCAGGTTGCTATGTTCTTTCTTTCTGAAGAATTACAGGTTGTATTATTATCCAGTGTGTTCCTTTTAAGTGTGAAATACATCGTGTGTGTGTGTGTCTATATATATGTGTGCATATACTTGCCGTATCTACCACTTTTAACCTCAGAAGTACCTTGTGGGCCCAGGTACAGATTCTTTAGAGATAATAGCTGTTGTCCTGAATTTTGTGGTAATCTTTCCCACTTCATGGTTTTTTCCATATTTGCTTGCATCTCCAAACAACATAATATTTCATTTTACGTTTTTTAATCTTAGGGTAAATTGGTCCTTTGACTTGCTTTTTGGTCAGCATTATATTCATGAGGTTTAGCTGTTGCTTGTCTCCATCACTGCATTTGTAAGTAGACCACTTCATCTGCTGTCCTGCTGTGGACATTTGGCTTGCTGCTGTAAACAGTGAAGCTACAAATTCTGTATAGATCACTTGGCACACATATGCAAGTTTCTCAAAGTGTATTTCTAAAACTAGAATTGCTGTGTCATAGAATATGCATGTATTTCATTTTATTAGATAAATTATTTTCCCAAATGGTCATGCTACTCGATATTCCCACCAGCAGTTTTCAGACTTTGTCCTGCCCCATATTCTTATCAAAATTTTACTATCGTTACGTTTTTTAAATTTGTTTTGCTAATCTGGTGAATTTAAATGGTATTGTGGTTTTCATCTTAATTTCCCTGATTACTGATAAATGTGAGGATTGGATCGTCAGACCTCCCTCATCCAAATCGGAGATCTTACCCAGTGGTAAGCTTTACTCGTAGTTTTAAAGGCATAAGGAAGCAGAGTCAGGCCTGGGACACCAGGCGCAGCTCCCCACGTCCTTGATCCACCGGACACCTTCTCTAACTCCAGCTGAGAGCCAAGGCAGGCGCTAGCAGCCCCTGCACAGCAGGGAACACTGAGGTTAGGGGCCATCTGTCTTATAGTCATGGTTGCATAGCATGTGTGACGTGTGCAGGGAACCCTGTCTTATAAACTCACAGACTCTAGGCTTGTTTACCATATACAGCAATCAGAGACCTCCTGCCAAGAGCATTCTTTATAGACAAGGACGCTCAGCTGGGCAAACTGCCACTGGCCCAGTGGTTCCCAGACTCTCTCAGTTCATGGTGCCTTTAGTATCTTAACTTTTTCACATTGCTCCAAGTACAAAAGAAATACCTATACTTATTAATCAGTTTCAAGCAACTTAATATTTGCCCTGATAATTTAGTAGCACTTTGAAAAAACAATATTCATCAATTGAAACAAAGTATTCTTATTTCATTTTTAAGTTGAGATATAATTGACATTTAACATTATACTAACTAGCTTCAGGTGTAAAACATTTGGTATCTATGTACAACTGCGAAATGATCTCAGCAGTAAGTCAAGTTAACATCCATCACCATGCATAGTTAATTTTTGTTTTCTTGTGCTGAGAACTTTTAAGATTTACCAATTTACAAATCTGCAATATAGTATTAACTGTGGTTGCTGTGTGTATATTACATCACATTGAATTGACTTATACTTGGAAGTTTGGAACTGTTGAATTGACTTATACTTGGAAGTTTGGACCTGTTGACTCTTAAGTACACTTATTAATAGGCTGTGTGTCCTTTTGAACCCTGCATGCATAAACTCAAACTTTGGGCTCAGGCTGGACACTGCCAGCCTCACCGTCACGTCTCATTCCACATTTATCCTACTTTTTTATCACTACCGCCAGTACCAAACACCCAGCTCTACAAAGACAGGACATCACTGAAAGGAATGGAGAAGGGTGATGCCATAGTGAGCCTGTGAGTTACAAGCAAGGGGCTGCGAGGTGCCTGACAGATGTCAGGTGTCACCCTATCCCCTCAAAGACAGAAATATCCTGCATCGCCCTGGGGCACTTTGGTGCAGTTTGGAAACTGTAGCATATGTCTGTTTATTAGGAAGTCTATTATTGGAATGTTTATGGGGACCTTAGACTGAGTTGCCAGCCCATTTTTCTCTCCTTGGTAAATGTCCCAAACACATAGTTAGCCATTTTGTGTTTCTTTTCTATGAAATGTGGGAAGATTTTAAACTACGTAAAAAAAAAATACTAGTGATTATAGGATTGTTTGGGTTTTCCGTAACTCTGCTTGGTTTGGTATATTTCTATCTAGTACTGTGTCTATGAAAATTTTCAGCGTTACTAGAAAAAGTTTGTGATATATATTTTTAATATATTTTATATTTGTAGTTATATCTCAATTTCTAATACCACTTATGTCTTTATACCTTTTTTGATTAATCTTGAGTTTTATTAGTCTTCATTTTGTCCTCATTGACTTTTAGCAATTCTTGTTACTACTTTCTGCCTTTTAAGATTTATTGTTGTTCATTTTCTAAATTATTTGTGTTACTGCTAAAGATTCTAAATTTCTTTCTAAAGACCACTTTAGCTCAGTTTCACATTTTATTTTTGGCACCACTGTGAGGCTTGTGGGATCATTGTTCCCTGACCAGGGATTGAACTTGGGCTCTTGGCAGTGAGAATATGGAATCCTAACCACTGTACTGCCGGGGAATTCCCCTCAAATATTTCAATATGTAATTTCAATTCATTCAGTTCTAAGCATATTCTGATTTCCATCATGAATTTTCCTTGAGTCACTTGGTTATTAAGAAAAATGTTTTAAATTTTTAAGTTTTGAGTTTCAGTTCTTTTTATTGCTTATTTCTAAATAATCTGTTTTGTGGTCAGAGAATGTGTGAGTGAGTACTTATAAATTTAATGATTCATACTGTACCTAGCATAGTTTTTTAAATTGTTTTAAATTCTCATTCAAATTTTTGATATCCTGAGTTTTGGGGAGGTTGTTTGGTATCAATTATCAAAAGAATGTTTTCTTTTTTAAATCTTAAATTATGGTTGAATATTTGTTTACCCCTGAAGTTCTGTAAGCTTTGCTCACATATTTTGAAGATCTCTTAATTGGTGGGAACAAGTTGAGAATTTTTTCTTCTTGGGAGAAACTTTGGTCAGTATGTAATTTTTGCCCCAAAGTTCATATTTTTGGCAAACATCGTTTGCCAGATATGTTTGCATCCTTTTTACTTTCTATCTTTTCTCTATCTTTAAGTCTTAGGCATCTCTCTTATAAATGGCATGTAACTGAATTTTGCTTTTTATCCTGTCTGGAAAGTACTAAGTTTTACTTTTTGTTTTAAATGTAAAGGATTTTGGTTGACCTGAAAAATGAAGTTTGGTATCAAAAATGTCATGACCCTGTCTGCAAAGCAGAAAACTTCAAATCTGACTGTGAGTTACTAATTTTTACATTTACCCAAAGGAAAAATTAGATATTATTTAAAACAGTCCTATTGTCTTTCTGATTCAGGCTTTCCACTACCTGCGGAAGTGTGTCTTCTGTTTCTTCTCAAAGAGGTAAGTGCAGTTTGTAGTTTCCTTCTGGTTTCTAACTAGTTCTTGGTACAGTGGTTCAAGGAGCTGATGGTGTCCAGGCATTGTCTAAACATGGTTTGGTCCTTTGTTCCCACTTGTGAACGTGCTGCAGTGATTGTTCTACCTCAGCACACATCTGCTGTCAGCCTCATTTTTTCCCACTGCTGCATAAGAAATTGTGTACATAGCTATTAACCAGTTTCAGACATTTTAGTTTCTCATTTTTTGCTTTACAAAGTATATAAAAATATATTTTCTTTATACCTTGAAAGAATTTTCTAGGAATAGTTCTAGGATTTCTAGAATTGTGTCAAAGGATATATATACACTTTAAACTTTGGTAGATATTACCAGATTGCCAAACCAATATTTTTCTTTGAAAAAAACTTTTACTTAAGTAATTCACATTCATTGTAGAAAGACATTACAAAATACATAAAACGCAAAAGGAAAAATCATTCTCACTCATAATTTTACCCCTCAGATAAATGTTTTGGTCTGTAGATTCCAAAATTAATAGTGTATATACTATATTGTGGACTTCCCTGGTGGCTCAGACGGTAAAGCGTCTGTCTACAATGCAGGTAGGGATTTTTCCTACTTAGACTGTCATATTTTCTGTGAAAGTGAAGTCCGCTCAGTCGTGTCCGACTCTTCACGACCCCATAGACTGTAGCCTACCAGGCTCCTCTGTCCGTGGGATTTTCCAGGCAAGAGTATTGGAGTGGGTTGCCATTTCCTTCTCCAGAGGATCTTCCCGACCCAGGGATTGAACCTGGGTCTCCCACATTGTAGGCAGACGCTTTACATCTGAGCCACCAGGGAAACCTGTATTACCAAATTGTTCTCCATGAAAATGATGGGAAATTAGGTTACCCTCCACTTGCCATTTCTTATTTTTACCTTTTAATCTGTACCAAGCTGGTAGACATAAAGTAGTATTTCAGGTGTTTTAATTTACAGTTTAACATTCAGATTTCTATGTTTCTATTATGGATTGCCTATAACTGCCCTGTTTACTTTAATATGAGGTCTAATATTTTACAAGAACTTTGTATTAAGTACTCTTCTATACTTTTCCCCCCCACATCTATCAGCCTTTTGTTTATAGTGTTATGGTTAAAATGAAAGTTACCTGCTATAGCTGCATGAGTGCTTGAGTTTATAATCTAGGTAACTGTCTGGTACGTATTCAACTCTAAAAACATCTCTCCTGAAAAAATTTATACTGAAATGGTAGAAACCTCCTTGATCTATAGGAGCTGGATGGATATAAAATACCTGATTGCCAGTCTCTGCTAAATTACTAGGTTAAAAAGTATTTTCAAAGAACCAAACTTTGTCTCTGAGAATATTTCATCCTTGTTTATTTGAAGTGTTATTTTGATAAATGGCTGTGGGTTTAGTGGGTTTCTAAAAGTTTATTTTTTTCCTGCTAATCCAGTAATACCTTGAAAACACCAAATTGTAAGTACCTTTGGTGTACAGTATTACCACTGCTTGGATTTAACTGTTTAACAGTTAACACTTTTAGTATTTTAAGCTAAACTCCAGCGTTACTGATATTTGCCTGTTTTTCTATTGCAATGAAAGACTTTTAACCTGCAGAAGAACAAGGAACCCTCCTGTGCGCCTTCTCTCTAGATTCGTTCTTAAACAGTTGGCCACACTTGTTTCCTCCTGCTACTGTACACATGACATTATTTTTGATGAATCTTGTCCTCGGCATTTCAGGCTGCTGTAATAGAGTACCTCAGACTGAGTGACTTACAAACAAATTTCTCACAGTTCTGGAGGCCGGACAGTCTCAGATCAAGGTGCTGTGGACTCACGTCAGCTCCCTGGGCCACTGTGTTGTCCCTGGTAGAAGGGGCCACAGAGCGCGTGTGCCATCCCCTCTGATCTCAGCACCTGCCTCCTGCAGACCCCACTTAATACCAGCACCCTGGGCGTTAGGACCAAGCCAATGAATCTGGGGAAGGGGGTGGCAAACGTTCAGTCCGTAACAGGTCTCTTTAGAGTAAGAGCAGACATCAAAACCCTTCATCTCTTAATATACATCTATAGTGAAATTATTCAGGAAATTTCATGTTAATACAATACTATTTAATACTCAAAATCCAGTCATACTTTGACAGTTATCTCAAAACTTTTTTCAATCCATGTTAACTTTAAAACTATCAAGAAATTAGAGAAGTTAGTCTGTTAAGATAGCAGACACCAGTTTGCCTTCAGCTAGACTATAGACTATCCACTAAGAATATCAGTCTGCCATCTGTGTACACTGGAAAGAACGTACCAGGAGCAGCAGGCATTTCCAATGTGGAGTTTTGTGAGTGTCCCACAAAGGCAGCAACGATGAGCCCATGGTGGCTGCACTGGAGACAGTACCATCCAGTGTTTAGTATCTGCTGAACTGAACACCTTAATTCAGTATAGATCACCTGGATGGTGAAATTATCACATTCTGTTTGAATAATCGGTATTTTCTCCCTATGCTGTTCTCCCTCTTTGGAACTACAGGAAGAGGAGTTTACAACAGATACGACAGCAAACACTGAAATCAAGAGTCCTCATGAACCATCATCTTCTGTGTCGTCAAAAGGGGCGTTTTCCAATGCTGACTGGGATAATGGCATTGATGATAGTTACATTTTGGAGGCTACAGAAGATGCTGAATTAGCAGAAGCTGCAGAGAACAGTCTTCTCGCTTATAATGGGATGGATGAAATTCCTGATGAACTACTAATAGAAGTATTACAAGAGTAGCTAATTATGGACACTGACATAACTAGGCTGTAATCTACATGAAGGCAGATTCTTATTAAATAAGCCTGTTATATCAGCTGTTTTATTTATCACTTTACTTCCAAATCTTATGTACTGAAATAAACCATTTTTATTGAAAATTAGCTCCAGTGTGCTTATTAAAATTCAGTAGAATTCTCCTTATGTGATTAACTATGTTCACATCAGCTTAATTTTGGATGTTTATTTTTAGAGTAAAGCATCTGTATGTTTAAGGGCTGATGAGGTGTCAACGCTGTAAAACATTTTAAAACTTAGTACTTGGTGTTAACTATAAAAGTTAATTATGGCCTCTAAAATTACTATATTAAATTCTGGTGACAAGCTCAAGGTTATACATACAGTCTGAACAGTAAGACAGTTTCCTGCTTTTAAACTTATCTGAGAATGTTATAACAAAAAAAAATTCAATTCAAATAATAAAGTTAAGGTTTTCTTCCCATTCTTCTTTGTGCAAAAATGTATACTGCCTGTTACCTTCTAAAACTGTATCATGAGACTAATCCTAAATGTGCACATCTTAGTAGACTGTTCTCATTTCTGGTCAAGGAGATTCTCTAATTGATAGTTGATATTTTGCAGATGATTTTCGGCTCTTAAAAGGGGTCTTGCTTTGAACAGCAAAGCTGGAAGGCTGGATGAATCATACTGTTGAAGAAAAATATTTAGATGAATAAAAAAACTTACATAACCCTCTTAAAATCCTATCCATTTTATGTAGTTCAATGTTATGACCAAATGCCAATGATAAGTGTTTTCCATGAATCACTGTTCACTCATTTTTACAAAATTGGTTTTAATCCATCACCTCAGAACAACTGATAAACAGGTTGCAAGGGAACTGTTCTGCAAAGCTTGAGCTACTCATCCAAAAGACCAGCTGGCTCAAAGAACAGTGGCATCTGAATCATTTAAACCAGAATCTCCCTGGACAGGTCAAGACGTGGTCTGGGCAAGTTAGCTAGAGCTCTGTGGGGTCAGCAGGTTCACTGTAAGAACTGACGTAATGAGAACACCAGGCCCATAAAACTCATCTAGAAAAATTATGTTTTGAGAAAATTAACGATGTGGTTCTCAGTTGCCAATCCAAATGTCCTTAATGATTAAAGACAAAATTAAATACAAACCCAGCATAAAAATAGGAAACAAAACTCAACTCATGAGTTTGAAATTAACGCCAAATATCATGGTACAATTTGTATCTAAGGGCAAGTGACTAAAATCCTGACAGCTATATCATACTTACAAATTTTGTTGCTTATGTTTTCAAGGTGGTTTTCTTAGAAATGAAATTAAGCACAAAGCTATCAGAGTGACTACAACCCAAATAATTTTGTCTATATCACCTACCATTAGGCAATTCAGTTTAACAAATATTTGAGAGCCTAATGTGTTCAACCTGTTGTACTGGGGGGCACCTGCTCTCAGGGGAGGAAGAACTAACATTAGGTACCGGATTCTTAGTTTAAAAAAAGAGGTAAGGCATATACCCTAGTATCTACACTCTGAAAGCATAACACAGACACACTACTATATATGAAACATAAACAACAGGACAGGGCCAGCTATATTCAGTGTCTTGTAAGATCACAGAAAAGAATCTATGCCAACCACCCTTTTCCCTCCTGCATGCCCTCTTAAAACAGTTTTCAACTTCTAAAATCATACCTACCATTTTTATGGGATAATGGCTACTTTTTCAGATACAAAAGATAGTAAAAATACAGGCTGAACAAAGAACACGAGGTCGGTCTTCAAAACTTGTATAGGTTTTAGTGGTCTTAGTCTTAGGTTGAAGACAGTTGAATTTTGTCCAGAGGATACACTTCCCTTCAAGAAATTCAGATCTCTGAAGCTTAAATACCTTAGTAAAATCAGTGTTTCTGGATTTTCCTTTACCTCTCTGGCCTTAATTATCTAAAGAAGTGGTGTGAACAAACTTTCACCAGTTTATAGGGATGCTTTTTGGGCAGACCTGGCATCTCCATTGTTCTCCCCTCCAAGCTCCAGCTCTCTAACAGGCTGCCCTGTGTCTTCTGAAGCAGAGTGAAAATTAAAAACTGAACTTACTGTTTCCTTTACACTTGGTTCTTCCTCTTGAACTTTTGAGTAATCTTGATGAAGCTGTTTAAGATTAGACAGGAAATATGCTGCCTTCCTAAGGGAAGCTTTTCTCTCCTGAAGTTCCTCATACTTTATTTGTAGTTGTTTCAGCTCTGGTTCTACCCTAAAACAGAAAGGTATTTTTCCCAAAAAGAAATGACAAAGTGGAACTACAGCCTAAGGTGTATGAGGTGGAGTGTGTAAGGATTCTGAGTGAAGCAAACAAATAGGGGAGGTGGACTAGGTGGTTTAAGATATCATTAGCTTTGAAATTATCAATGTGAATGATTCTGAAATCAATTTAAATATAGCAAAAACTCTGAAATATAATGCCTAAAAAGTACTTAGCAGTGAAGCCCACAGAAAAATATGCCTTATGTACCTTAAAGTACATTAAGTCATTTTTAGAGTCTTAGGAACTACTGAATTAAAACATATACTTGGGTATCAAGATTTTAGCGCCCCAGACGGATGTAGACCAACATTGCTGTTTGGCAGTAAAAGCATGGACAAAAAGCCTTTCCTCTGCCCCTCTGTCTTACTGAATTTTGCCCAAGTCTAATAAAAGCAGTGGAGAAACTATCTCAGTGCCTGGATGCGATGTGCAACCTTGGGCAACCTCCTTTCTGTCTCAGTGGCTCGTGAGTCTTCTAAGCACATGAAATAAAAAGGACACCTTGGATTTTGTGGACCAATTTATAAAAGAATGGGGAATGGCTACCGTCTCTCATTCTCACAAAGATATATTTAAAACCTGCTCTAATATCATCTTATAGAAGTCTCTGTAACAGTTCTGTGCGTTGAACCACTGCCACGTTCTGGGAAAGCCCCTGAGCCAGTAGGGTCGTGGGCAAGAGTGCTGGGTTGGCAGCCAGCAGGGTCGTGGGCAGGGGCGCTAGGTTGGGAGCCAGTGGGCAGACACTGGGTCCCGGCTCCCCCATTCCCGGGTGGGGGGCTGTCGGCACGTTACTGCCCTGTGCCTTGGGTTTTCCACATGTAAAACGATACACATTTCATTTCTATGCCTTTTCAAAATACTATACCTCTCAACTTCTACAATTCTGTCTAGAAACAGAATTGAAAGGTCTGTGAGACAGATCCAAGTCTTACATAGTTGTCTTGTGGCCAAACCACCTGCCTCCCAGGGTTATGGTGATGATTAATGAGTTGGTAACATAGGGCACTTAGGACGGCGCCCAGCGACACACAGCTAACACCTGAAAAAGCATCCCGTCGTGATTACTTTTCTGACTTTGGCCTGGGCCCATGAAGGCTGCAGCGCTGGCCAGCAGCACCTGTCCAGAGGGTGGATCGGGAAACCACAGGCCTAGACAACCTGTTCATCCCTCTTTTAGACTTCTGGGGCAGGTCTCATCTTTGAACTCTGCGCTCACTCAGGCTGTCTTCTAAGCCCACTTCCCACACTGTTTGAAGGCTCCGGAAGGGCAGAGAGCCTACCTGACATTGCGCAGCCTGCTGCCGCTTTGCTGCCAGCCCTCCGGCTCGCCCGGCCGTCCTGTCTAAGGAAGGCGGCTTGCACTCCAGTCTTCCTGAGCACACGTGGAGACAGACCTGGAAATTCTTCTGGCCTGACACCTGGGCCCAGGTGTGTCATACCGAGCGATACGTCTCAACGACACTCATGAAGACTGGTGACGCCTCGTACGACACTGTATGCTATGCCGGTCACTGTGTGGCACCTTCTGTGCATCGACTCACTTAGGTCTCACAGCACCCTGTGAGGTACAGTCACCCTTATGCTCATTGCAAATAAGGGAACTGGGGCACTGAGAGGATAAGCAGCCTGCCCAAGGCTGCCCAGCCAAGAAGTGGTAGGGCCTGCACTCAAACCTCGCGTCCACGCGTTTAGTGTCCAATCAGAACGCCTCTCAGGTGGGAACTGGGAGAGCTAGTGGTGGAAACATCAGGGCTGATTTGCTGAAAGCTTCTCAGCTCGGCAGTATAACCTCCCTTGACTGAGCTCCCAAGCTCAGAGAAGACCTGGTGTTTAAATGCAACCCGGCAGCAAGTTTTACAGCAAAGCCTCACACGAAATGCCACAATTAAATCCTTGTTGTAAGTTCTCAAAGAGGATTCCGATATTACTTACTGAAGCAATTCATCCTGGACTTCAATCAAATGTTGCCTTTTCTTTTCGATTTCGGAGATCATCTAGTAACAAAAATTTGTTACGTCAGTTTTGTAAATATTTGAGCACTGCCTTGTACACTGTGCCAGGTACTGGAATCACAGTGGGAAACACAGCAAACCCCGCTCTTAGCAACTTTGGTCACACAGGGAAGACAGACATGACGTACAAACGGTGTAACTACAGCTTGTGACGTGTGCTATGAAGGGAAAGAACAGGGAACTGGAGAAGTCCAGGGGGATCCTCTTGCAGATAGCCCTGAAGTGGAGGGCCGTATTTTACCACCCTGTGAGCTATCAAGTAAGACATTCCGATGCCCTCTAGGTACACTAGGAAAATACTGAAGCATAGGAGTGCCATGACACAATTTGTATTTTACAGAGAACATTTCAACAGAATTCACTGCATCATCTCAACTATCACTTTCAGCGACTACCTCATATTCCACTGCTGGACATTCAGACTACTCCTGCTTTCTTATGAGAGATGTAGGAATGACCAACAAGAAATTAAAACTGAAAAACAACAAAGGCTGTTGTTTTTCACCCAAGGAAAACTATCCATTTCAAGCCTATTTCTGTTATAAACATAGAGGGGGGCTGTGCTTCCACACGTGGGTTCATGCAACTTTAGAGCTAGAACAAGGGATGTGTTTTGGTCCAACTGTAAACAGGTGGGCTGGAAGGGCCTCGTGTTTCCTTGCGGACCGATTGGCAGCAGGACATCAAGGCGGCAGCAGCACCATGACAAGAAAGATCATCTCCTGACCTTGACCCAGTATTCTTCCTAGCCTCCCCTTCTGAGACACGACACAGTTCTTTAGTCTGAAAGACGTCTGACATACACAGTAGTGATAAACATATCACATAATACTCAACCATGTAAGTGGTCATTTTGGGCTTGAGCGCCGTTTTCAGGCCAACTGGGACCCCAATTCCTTAGCCTACATCTCAACAACATTACTGACTTGATCAGTACTCACCTGAACAGTCATTAGATCGACCAAACAAAAGCCTGACTAAAAAGATAAAAGGCCTTAGACAAACTGTAGGTCACAAAACCCAGAGTCAGGTCTTTCCTTGCCATCTATGTGCACATTCTACAGGACTGTGTCTTTAATCATGTAAGTGATTTACCTTAGCATTCTTCCTTTTCAGAGTCTTCAACATCTGGACTTCTTGAAGCTACACAAAACAAAAAAACAAGTATTTGCATGCATTTCCCAAAGTCAAGTATTTATCAGTTTACAACATGTCATATCCAGTTTCTAAGGAGCTCTTCACCACACTGGCAGCAAATGCAAGCTTTTCCAAGACAACAGTGGGCTGCTCAGGATTAGTTAAAAAAATAAAAATTAAAAAATTAGACCAAACAATTTATGTCACTGAACTTACCATTTTGATGAGTTCTTCTTTCAAATTAGAATGAAATTTGTTGATGGCTGCCTTACAAATCCGAGAGTCTATTTTTTGTCTGTAGCAGAATTAAGAAAAAGTCAAACTTAGGTATTCTCTGAAAGATTTGGAAAGGTGTGTTTCATTTGTTTAGCATTCCCAGATACCCACAGTTTGGTATGTGCTATTCTGAATATCTAAGATGGCATGGTCAGCTTGCACCGCCTTCTCAGATTTAAAAAATACTGGAAGCATCTCAAGAAAAGAAAAAGAACTAGAACTCTAAGTCCTCACACATGTGGCCAGCTCTTCCCGACACAGGCCAAAGCCACAGGAGACACTAAACCATGTGGAAAGTGATGGTCCCAGACAAGCCCAGGCTTCCCTGCCGCCTGATCCAGTGGCCAGCAGACTTCAGCCCTTTCCTCCCTCTCTGCCACAACTGGGGACGGGACTGGGCCACACATTTGGACTAACTGATGCGTAAGCAGCCAGAAGCCAGCTCTTCAGCTCTGCAAAAGCTGACTCAAACAAAGAAACTGGTTTGGGTCCCTGTCATCAGGGACAGAAGAGCCCAGTCTCCCTTCCTCGCAGCTGGGCACAGACCCATGGTGACCCACACCTTGCCAGGGTGGAGCTAACCCCTGCTCGGCCTTGTCACAGAACAACACTATAATTTAAAGTCTGAATTGAAAATAAACCTCTTGTGTGAATGAGAAGTTGTCATATAGCCATTTTTTTCTTGGGACAAATACATGAGGGAAAGTCACCCAAGAGAAGGGGACTAGGCCCATGGCCTAATTCTTCAGACGCTAAGCAGGAGAAATGGCCTGCACTTTTAAACTTAAAAAAAAAAAAAAGATGTTAAAAAGTATTTCTAGTGACATCAGAAGACGGTGGAATAAGAAACCCCAGACCTCATTCCTCCACAGGGTAACCAACCACCACATATAGCCCCAAAAGCCTTATGAGGAGGACTCCAGGAACAATTAAGAAGCTGCAGTTAACTGGTTCTGGCAAGTTCAAAGTCTAGATATTGAGTTGAAACAGATAACAGAAGCCATTTCATATCAACTCTGATCGCCCTTTTCCCAGAATTAAACAGTGTCCAGGTATTATAAACATGATGTGCTTTGGGGTGGGGGCAAAGAGAGAAGACTAAGATATCACAGCTTGCCAAAGTTCTAATCTTACTGGTGGGGGGTTATAAATTTAAGGATAAATACATTATTCTAAAAATACGGGTAATTAAGTGTAATGGACTAAAGTGAAATTCAAAGATGGACACTGGACTTAAAAAGGATTTTGTAATTAACAGTTTAACGTGAGACAAAGGAAGTAAAAGTTAAAAGAATGTAAAACTGGCAAATAGTAGCTAAAGAAATCTAGTGACATATGAGATAAAAGATTTTAAAACCAAAAAAAAAAAAGCATTTTTAGGAATGAAAAGAGTCACTTCATAAGGGTAAAATGTTCAATCTAAAAGAGCAATTTTAAACATGATATCCTAGTAAAATAACCTCTATAGAGATAGCATAAATTGATAGAAATACCAGGAAAAACTGAGTAATACTGATTCTACACAGATCCAATAATTAGAGCTTCCCCACAGATTATTTGCTAGGCCATAAAGGAAGCCTCAGTATTTAAAAAATAGGTATTACCAGTCCATGAAATTGGACTATAACTATTTAAGACAGAAGATTAATAAACACAAATTAAAAAGTCACATACATGGACATACAAAAACATACTACTAAATCAGAGGCTTACAGAAAAAAGTATAATAGAAATTTAAAAGTATGTAAAAATGATAATGAAAGTTCTACATATCAAGCTGTGCTATCTCAAGGGAAATTTATTAGGGACATAAATGACAACATCAAAAGACTCACTCATACTCTAGAAGAATGTTCTCGAATGCAGACAAAAACACATCTAATTCCGTGATGTCACTGGCTTTCTTTTCTTTTAAACACCAAATAGGTGCACAGTCGGAAGTATCTAGAACATCAGGATAGGTTAATTTAATATACTGATTATCAGCAATTTAGCTCTAGGTCCAGGGATCTGAAAGCCTACAACAAAAGCATTCCACCAAATTGCTAAAAATAGTACAGAGGTTTTGAAGAAACACGGGGGAACAAACAGGCCCTGTCAGTAGGGCGCCCTCTAGTGGCCGCCTCCTTGGTTGGCCCACTTCTGAAGCAGCAAAAGCACAGCCGTCCCTTAGTTACCCTGCTGTACCTGCTGTTACTGAATGCTACTGGTGAAGCAGATCTTTGTTAACTGTGTTTTGTTAGTTTTCATCTACCTGACGGATCAATTCTAGGACACATGAAGATTACTGCGTGTATTGATTCAGACAGCTGATATAAGAGATTAACTATAACTATGTACATTTGTGAATGAAATATTACATATTCATTAAAATGGTATGTAGAATACCAAATGACAAGGATATGAGCCCACTTATGGTGAGGAAAAGCTCAGTAAAAGGACTGAAGAGTATAGATCAAAAAACATGGCAGTTACTCTGGGGTGATGGAATTGTAGGTGATGTTATCATCCTTTCTATACCTTTGAAACTTTCTAAAATAAACATTTTTATAATAAAAACATAAAACTTATCTTTTAAAAAACTGAAGAGAGAAAATGCTTTATTTTCCTCCCATTTTTCAATAAACTTTGTGCCAATAAAAATGATGCAGAATAATATGCATGTATCTCAAAGGTACGCTGAACGAAAAAAGCCTTCTAAAAGTACATAGTTTGATGTCTGAAGAGTGTATAACGTGATGAAAAATTAAAATAGATTAATGAATAGGTGCTAGAGCAAGTAGAAATAAATTCTGATGGTAAAATCTAGTTAGTAGGTATATGAATATATATTGTTCAATTCTCTATCCTTTGTTGTATATTGAAAATTTTCATGATAGATTGCTAGAAAACTCAGCTACTCCAAAGTCACACATTTTTTAACTTTTTAAAGTGGAAATTTTATATACTTAAATGTACTACTTTATCAAATTAAAAAATATATTTTTAATAAAGAACTTCTTAAATGACTGACTACATATAAAACACTGTTCTATTACCTGAGTCTGTGGCATAACTTCTTGGTTTCTTCCTTTTGCCAGGAAACATCTTATTTTTCTGAGCTTTCTAAAAAAACAACAACAACAAAAAAAAACCACAACAACCCACAGCAAAGATTTTCATGTAAGAGAAGGTTCTCTTAAAACAAGAATTAAGACAGCATTATCAGACACTGTCAATACTTTAGCTACAATTCGATCCCTATGTTGGGATAATACCCTGGAGAAGGAAACAGCAACCCACTCTTGCCTGGAAAATCCCTTGAACAGAGGAGCCTGGTGGGCTACAGAGTTGGACACAACTGAGTGACTAACTTTCACGTTCTCATTTTTTTCTAAGTTAATATGTTAATCATATAAATTATCTAACAATATAAGGGAACACTGAACAAATAAAACTACCTCAAAATAAAAAGTCATTAAACCTTGCAGCTGCCGTATAACAATGGGTGCCTTGGAGGAACTTGAGCTTTTATCATTTAAGATAATAATATGTGGAATCAGCTCAATTTCTGCTCCAAGCTATGATGAAGTGACAGCTTCTGAACTAGCTCTCTTGCCATGCACAACCATAAAGCAGGGAGGAGGGTGGCATCGGACAACACGCAGGACAAGTCTGAGACGCTCAGAATGCAAACCTATGGCTGCCTCGGTCCCCCCAGGCCCGGGACACCTTCCTTCAGACGGCAGCACAGCAGCTGCATCCCCACAGAGAACAGTGTCCTGCCCTGCTGAGGAGGCAGAAAGCAGGGCACAGCGGCCGAAGCCCCTGCAACAGGCTGTCGGAAGAGGACACAAGGGGTCTGGGTGGGGTCCCTGAGGGTCCTTGACGCCTACTCCACGCTTGCAGGGAGGCTACACAGGGGCGCTGGATGTGCTGTCGTGGGATCAAGGACGTAACAGGTGATAAAGGACAAGGAATACTGGCGGAAATTAGAAAAAACGCAGAGGCCTCACTAACTAGTTAAGAGCTGTTGATCCAGCTGAGCGGGGGGGAGACCCCAGCTCAGGGGTAAGAATGTGCCCGAGATCATGCCATCTCCAATTGTCCCCAGGGCGGGGGGGCAGACAGCCTTAGAGATTACAGTACAACAGTTTATGACCCTCTGAAGTACCTGGTACATAAACAGAAACACAGTATATTTATGATGTTAAAATTCAGTTGGAATCGTTAGGAGGAAAAATGTCTAAAAAGGCTTCTTAGGGAAGACAACAATGAAAAAGGTTTAAGAAACACTGCTTGAGAGTTAGGGCTGCCCTAGACCCATTCCAGCTAAGCCTAAAGCCAGTCTCTGGCCAGACTCAGCAGAGCCTGGGGTGTGGTGAGCACGACTCCCACTGGCCTGTGTGCTCCCTGCTTCTGAGTGAGTGGCTCCTGTGACTCTGGTGGGACGGTCACCCCCCGGTCAGTCACATCACGCAGGAGGCCACCGCTGCAGACTCAGAGGCCCTGGCTGGCTCTGAAGGCATCGCCAGCTGCCCCGGCGGGAGAGGGCCCTGTGGGGAGGGCCTCGGGGCAGCCTCTGCTTGCTGAGTGTAACCCCCGGCTTCCACCAGAGAGGAAACAAGACCACAAAGATCCGAACTCTACCAACAGCTTGTGTGATCTCAGATGAGGATCCCGAGTCTCAGGTGAGAGTTCGGTCCTGGCTGGCACCTCAACTTCAGCCTGTGAGACCCTGACCCTCACCAGCTAAGGCGAGCCTGGACTTCTGACCTACAGAAACTGTGGGAGGTGTAAATGTATGTCGTCTGAAGTCACAAAGTTTGTGGTATTCTGTTTTACAGTGACTGACACTATTAATAAAGAGGTTGAGTTCCACTGACTTAGAGAGGCTTGGGAGACCCACTGAGGCTTTCCACAGACTGACCCCAACAAAGGATAAATCACACCCACAGAAGTTCAAGCTGATCAGCCAATAATCAAGCTACCTATTAGAATGAAAGTCAACATTCAGTCAACACAACTCAAAATCTCAACCACCTGTCAACAACAATGTATAACACACAATTTAAAACTACTAGATTAAAAATGTTACACAAAAAATGTGACCTGTAGTCAAGACAGAAAAGAAGTACTCAAAAGAAGCTGACCCACCATAGTCCAGGTATAGTCACCCCTTAATGTCCAAGGAAGGTGGGTTCAGGATCCCCCAGGGACCCCCAGATCCACTGATATTCAAGCCCCTTGTATAACATGGTAGCACTTGCACATAACCTACTTCTTCCCATTACATTTAAATCACCTCTAGATTACCTATGATACCTAATACAAATACTATGCAAATACTATGAATACTATGACATACATACAAATACTATGAAAATAGTTGCTGGTGTGTGGCAAATTCAACTTTTGCTTTTGGGGAACTTTATGTAATTTTTGTCCCCGAATATTTCCTATCAAGTAGTTGGTTGAGTCTAGGAATGTGCAACCTGCAGATACAGAGGGCTGACTGTACCTGACCTAGAAAGCAGAGACTTCAAAGCCGCTCTCATAAATATTAACATGTCCCAAGAAGGAAATGATGGACTTAATGATTAAGCAGATAAGGAATCTCAGCCAAGAAACAAACTATGAAGGAAAAAAAATAAAGGAAGTTCTAGAACCCAAAAGCATACTAAAAAGGAAAAGTTATTGGGTGATGTTTTATTTCCTATGGCCACTATAATAAATTACCACAACTTGGCTTAATAAAGAAATTTCGATAGATCTGGAGTTCAGAAGCCTGAAATCCATTTCAGTGGTCCAAAATCAAGATGCTGGCATATTATGACATATTAAAAGCTTGATTAAGAGATATTTCATGTCAAGAATCTTAAAAGAGAATAAATATGACCCAGAAATCTTAACAGAGCAATTTCTTTCCTAAGGAAATAGCCAAGGATGCGCACAGATATTCTGCTAGGAAAAGAGAAATCAAAGCACTTACATTTTAGAAACTGCACTTCTTCATTAGTAAGAGATTAACTAAACTATGGCACATTCATGAATGAAGTATCATGTGTAGGAGCGTGGTTCGCGGGGAAGAAAAGCTTAATGAAAGACTGAGGAGTGTAGACCAGGACGTGGTTCGCATAGGGGAAGAAAAGCTTAATGAAAGACTAAGGAGTGTAGACCAAAACATGCAGCAGATATTTTATTTTGGGGTGATGGAATTAAAGGATTTTATCTTCCATTCTATACCTTCTAAATTTTCTGAAGTAAATAAACTTTTATAATAAGAAAAATAAAAAACTTCTCTCTCAAAAGAAGCGAAGGAAAAAGAAAATGCTTTCCCTCCCCCTAGACATTTTCAGCTTTTCTCCCCTCTCCAGGGGGATGGCAGACACTCTTACCCGCTGACATCCTGTGGCCAGCGTCACTTCCTCAGCAGAGGACTTGGCACTCTGGGGTCCTGTCTTCTGAGCAGTGACCACTTCAGCTGGTTTCTCCGAAAGTTCTGGAAGTGCTGTAGCTAAAACAGCTCCATGCCAGGTACTTATGTTCTCTGTGGGTTTAACTTTTCTCCTTACATCACTTTCTTCAGGGCTTTCAGATTCATCACTGATGGGCTTGAGTTTTCTTCTTGGCTATATCAAGAAAGCAGCCTTACTGTTTAGAAAATACAAATGCTTACCATTCCTGTTAGTAAATAACCATAAGATCCACATTTCTTATCTCCAAACTTCAAGACTGAATGTAATAGGAAGATGGTAACCTCACTAGTGGACACTGGATTAAAGGGTTATCAGGAAACACTCCCAACAGTGTGTCGAATTACCCGTGACATCTACACACATTACATGGACGTTACGAAAACTGACATGGTACATAGAGGTTTAAGATCTCTGTGATGAGAAATACTTCAGATATAAAACGATCTGATTTTTATTTCTAAAAAGTACCTTCTGAAACATAATAAACTCTTTCTGAAAAATGCTGCTACACGAACATTTTCTCTATTTGCAGTCAAACAGTGTATGAAATATTTTACAAAACATTTCTTCCACTTGCATCCAATCTAAATAGTATAGGAAATATCTTACAAATTAAGATGGGAGAACAGGCATACCTTTTTGGCACTAATCTTTACAGACTCATTTTCACTTGCTTCAATTTCAGAAGTGTCCGAACTGTACCAAAGAACAAACCATCAATATCTTGCACACGTTTCATTTTTATTCACACGTGTCTTCTAAAAGCTGCTCCTCTGACACAAACACAAGCACAGTTTAATGAGATTTCCCACTTGTTACGGTGGGTGGGGGGGCGGGCCGCGGGGGGTGGCCTGCCACCTCCCCAGACTTACCGTCACCTCCTACGCCTTGGCACACCCAGGCCGCATCACTTGAGCTCGGGCAGGCAGTAAGAGCCAGTCACTGCAGCCCCTGTGGCCCCGTCAGAGGCGCCCCTCCCTCCGCCACCACTCCCCGTACACAGGCACCACCGGTACCAAGCCACAGATACAGGCCCAAGTTTAGGAACCAGAAAAGGGAATACCTTCTTTCATCCTTTGAAAAGGAAAAATAACTTAAATTTCTGATGAGAGTGCTTTCAGTTTTTTCATTCGCCCTTTAACACCAACTTCGAAATTCAAGTATGAGGAATACAATCACTTGAACAATGAGGCGGCTTCCTGTGACCGGATCAGCGTCTAGGAGGAAGGCCATAGATAGCGGAGCAGAGGGAGACGGGGACGCCTGGCTGCGGCACCAGGGACACCATGGTTATAAGATGAGCTGACTTTTGAAAGCACTTTTTCAGGCAGAGGAAAAAAAGGGAAGGGGAAGGAAAAGTAAACAGAAGCAGACGGGTGTAACACCCTGGACGATCAAGGGACAGGACGGGAATCAGTAGAGAGCGCACATCTTGTTGAAGAGAACACAGTGCCAGAGAAGCCAAAGGTCAAGACCGGGAAGACAGCGAGGCGCAGGGTCCTGCTCGCCCCTCCCCGTGCTCGGCGCAGCGCCGCTGCTCATCTGCACCGAGGGTCACGGGAGCGGCAGTCCCCTGCCCGAGACCGCCGGAGATGGCAGCACCAGGGAGGGCGGGAGCCGAGAGCGGCGCTGGGGTCTGAGGCCGTCTCATCCTGATCCATCCCCCTGTAACACTCACGGATGCTAACAAACCTCTTCAGTCCTCACTGCCTCGGTGTCCACTGACCCGGGGAGCCAAACGGGTGCCTGAGTGACCCTTGCACACGGAGCGGGGGCGGCGTGAGAGCCTCCACGCTGGACACACTGTGCCGGGAGGTGGGAGGTGAGTCTGGAGGGGGTGCGACTCCAGAGACAGAGGGACCAGGAGGGGAGCAGGCAGGAGAAGCAGGCGGCAGGAGCCTGGACCGTGGCGGTGCACAGCGAGAGAGAACGCAGCCAGAGGCAGAGCAGAGACGGCCGAGGACAGAGCGCGCCAGCAGAGGCCCGGACTGCTCTGCTGGGTGCCGGGGTGCCGGCAGGACCGTGCGGCTGGAGAACACAAAGCGGCTTGCTGACACTGACGAGGCGGCGCTTCTGTGGAGTCCGAGGTGCCTGAGGGCGTCCGGGGGGTGCGGTCCACGGGGAGGACAGCTCGGGGCTGGGAGAGAGGCTGGGCAGAGGGAGCCCTGGGGACAGCGGCTGCGGGGGGTGGGGGGGGTGGCGGTTTGCGGTGCCTTGAGAGGAACTCGGGAGGGGCGGGAGAGGAGAGGGTCTGACAGAGACAGGAGAGGCGCCTCCAGAGTGCTGGCCCGCCCCCGCCCCGCGCATCCCTTCCGCCCCGACCTCCTTCCGTATCCATGGATAAACCCTGTCCAACTCATCCAAATGAGGCTTTTTGTTTGGGCTTCACACACCCCCAAAAGCAAGGTCACTGAAGAGGTCCACACTGTTGACCCACCGCAAGTGTTCAGCCTTAACCTGACTCTTCTCAGCCCATGGACACAGCAGCCTGAGCCTCCACCCCACGCCCCCGGGCCCCCTCGGGAGGACTGAGCACCAGCCCATGGACACAGCAGCCTGACGCCTCCACACCAAGCCCCCAGCCCCCTCGGGAGGACTGAGCGCCGGCCCATGGACACAGCAGCCTGATGCCTCCACACCACGCCCCCGACCTCCTCCGGAAGACCGAGCACTCAGTCTCCTAGGCAGCCCTACCCTACACAACAGCGGACGGCCAGTCCTCTGACCCAACCCTGAAAGCCAGGGTCTGTCTATGACAAACAGGGTTAATTTCACTCATGTTTAAACACAGTCATAGAAGTCAGAAAGAAAATGACCAACATGGGAAACACGGAAAAAGGATATAAAGAGCTTGCAGAAAGAAATTCAAGCACTTGTAACACATAGAAAAGAGGTTACTTAACTCAGTCATGAGAAAAATACAAACTAGAACTGAGCTAGCACAGCACCCTGGCAAAAATCCAAGCCTGATGCCATGCTGGTGGGAACTTGGCAGTAACTATGACAATCATACGTTTCACGTGACCGAGGCTTTTCTTTATGGAAACATCCTACAGAAACAGGCCTGTGTGTGAACTGGAGTATGGATCACCTTATTGATTACGGCACTGCTGGTGACAGCAGAAGATTGGGAAAGACCCAGCTGCCTGCAGACCCAGGCCTGGGGAAATAAGCAACAACGATCCAGACTATGGAAAACCTGCAACTGTGAACAGAAGAACGAGGACGCTCCACGTGCATGGACACGCACAGCTCTGCGACATACAGAGAGCGGAAAAAGCCAGGTGGCAAGGCACCCTGTCTATTTGAAAAAGGTGAAAACTCTGTACTCTTACTTTGACAGGCACAAATGAAACGGAGCAGGACCCTGCGGTCCCTGTCCCCTGGCCATGTCCTCTGCCTGCTTTCTGTCTGTGGAAAACTTTAGTCAAAGAATCAGCTTAATCAGAGAAGTGAGAAATGTGGAAACAAAGGAAAACAGTCAAAGGAGACTAAATAATAATAATGTCACTAAGCACAGTCAAGGACTTTCAGTTCTGTCTCAAGGGCTAACATTCTGAGCCGTATCCTGTGAGCTGTCTTACAGATGCTGAAACCCCAGGCGGAGAAGTTACCTGCATGATGACCAGACTGTGCCCACAACATGAGCTGCAACAATTCCGAGAACTGGCCTCAAAAAATGGGAACAGACAGACTCTGGAACTGAAGGTTAACTGCTCCTAGAACAGCCAAGGTGACGCTGGTCAGACCACCGATGACCAGTTGAAGATGACTGCTCGAGATGACTGTGCTGTTTCTACATGCCGTCCCTGGCCGCCACTCTCTATAAAAACTCTCACCCCTGCTTGTCAGAGGTGGAGGTAGTTGGCCTTTGGACAGATGTTCGCCCCTCTCCCCCACAGTTGCTGGCCTCTAAAACAAAGCAATCTTTCCTTTCCACCAACCTGGTTTATTGGCTTTTGAGTGGCAAGTAGCCAGACCCACACACTCCTCGTGGTTAAGATCCTGGTGCCCAGCGTGGGGCTGGCTCCTGCGCTTTCATGGTGCCTGGCTGTCCTGGTATTCCCAGGGGGCGCTGTGGCCATGACATGTACCAGCTTGCCGCTCGTGGCTAGCCAGCCCTGATTAGAGGATGTGGGGATGTTTCGAGCAGCTGCCTAAACCATTTGTTCTGAGGATCCTCCCTGTTTCTCCCCTGCTTGGCTCTGGCTACAAGCTTAATCTTTTCCTTGGTAGAATGGAAACTAGTATTTGGGGAAAGCTGACGAGCTCCAAGACCAGGTAAGTCCACCAGTGTGCAGACAGGCAACCTTCCCATTTGTGTGCGCTGGTGCCATTTGGGCATTCTTGTCAACTGGTTCTGACTGCCACTGAGGACTGTTTGTGAGCCCTGGTACTATCTGGTCCAATTTAATTCAGATGACCATTGTATCTACTACTGTGGGCAAGAATCCCTTAGAAATGGAGTAGCCTTCATAGTCAACAAGAGAGTCCGAAATGCAGTACTTGGGTGCAATCTCAAAAACGACAGAATGATCTCTGTTTCCAAGACATTCAATGTCACGGTAATCCAAGTCTATGCCCCGACCACTAATGCCAAAGAAACTGAAGAGTTCTATGAACACCTACAAGACCTTCTAGAACTAACACCAAAAAAAGATGTCCTTTTCATCACAGGGGACTGGAATGCAAAAGTAGGAAGTCGAGAGATACCTGGATTAACCAGCAAGTTTGGCCTTGGAGTACAAAATGAAGCAGGGCAAAGGCTAACAGTTTTGCCAAGAAAATGCACTGGTCACAGGAAACACAATCTTTCAACTTAGCAAGAGACAACACTACACATGGACATCTCCAGATGGTCAATAATGAAAGCAGACTGATTATATTCTTCGCAGCTGAAGATGAAGAAGCTCTATACAGTCAGCAAAAACAAGACCAAGAGCTAACTGTGGCTTAGATCATGAACTCCTTATTGCAAAATTCAGACTTAAATTGAAGAAAGTAGGGAAAAGCACTTGGCCTTTCAAGTATGACCTAAATCAAATCCCTTATGATTATAGACTGGAGGTGACAAACAGATTCAAGGAATTAGACCTGGCAGACGGAATGACTGAAGAACAATGGGCAGAGGTTCGTAACATCCAACAGGAGGTGGTGATCAAAACCATCCCCAAGAAAAACAAATGCAAAAAGGCAAAATGGCTGTCTGAGGAGGACTTACAAATAGTTGAGAAAAAAAGAGAAGTGAAAGACAAAGGAGAAAGGGAAAGACGAATGTAGAGTTCCAAAGAATAGCAAGGAGAGATGAGAATGCCTTTTTAAGTGAACAGTGCAAAGCAAGAGAGAAAAACAACAGAATGGGAAAGACTAAGATCTCTTCAAGAAAATTGGAGATACCAAGGGAGCATTTCATGCAAAGACGGGCACAATAAAGAACAGAAATGGTATGGACTTAGGAGGAAGCAGAGATATTAAGAAGAGGTGGCAAGAATACACAGAAGAACTATATAAAAAAGATCTGAATGACCCAGATAACCATGAGGGTGTGATCACTCACTTAGAGTCAGACATCCTGGATTAAGTTAAGTGGGCCTTAGGAAATATCACTACAAACAAAGCTAGTAGTGGTGATGGAATTCTAGCTGAGCTATTTCAAATCCTAAAAGATGATGCTGTAAAAGTGCTGCATTCAATATGCCAGCAAATTTGGAAAACTCAGCAGTGGCCACAAGACTGGAAAACGTCAGTTTTCATTCCAATCCCAAAGAAGGGTAATGTTAAAACTACTGCACAATTGTGCTCATTTCACATGCTAGCAAGGTAATGCTCAAAATCCTTCAAGCTAGGTTTCAACAGAACGTGAACCAAGAAATTCCATATGTACAAGATGGATTTAGAAAAGGCAGAGGAACCAGAGATCAAATTGCCAACATCTGTTGAATCATAGAAAAAGCAAGAGAATTTCAGAAAAACATCTACTTCTCCTCCTTTGACTGTGTGGATCACAACAAACTGTGGGAAATTCTTCAAGAGATGGGGATACCAGACCACCTTATCTGCCTCCTGAGAAACCTGTATGCAGGTCAAGAAGCAACAGTTAGAATCAGACATGGAACAATGGACTGGTTCCAAATTGGGAAAGGAGGATGTCAAGGCTGTATATTGTCACCCCGCTTATTTACCTTCTATGCAGAGTACATCATGCGAAATGTCAGGCTAGATGAAGCTCAAGCTGGAATCAAGATTGTGGGGAGAAAAAAAAAAGATTGTGGGGAGAAACATCAATAACCTCAGATATGCAGATGATACCACCCTAATGGCAGAAAGTGAAGAGGAACTAAAGAGCCTCTTGATGAAGGTCAAAGAAGAGAGTGAAAAAGCTGGCTTAAAACTCAACATTCAAAAAACTAAGATCATGACATCTGGTCCCATCAACTTCATGGCAAATAGATGAGAAAACAGTGGAAACAGTGACAGACTACTTTTTTGGGCTCCAGAATCACTGCAGATGGTGACTGAAGCCAAGAAATGAAAAGACTTGCTCCTTGGAAGAAAAGCTGTGACAAACCTAGACAGTGTACTAAAAAGCAGAGACATCATTTCGCCAACAAACGGACATACAGTCAAAGCTATGGTTTTCCAGTAGTCATGGAAGGATGTGACAGTTGGACCATAAAGAAGACAGAACACTGAAGAATTAATGCTTTCAAACTGTGATGCCAGAGAGGACTCTTGAGAGTCCCTTGGACAGCAAGGAGATCCAACCAATCAACCCTAAAGGAAATCAACCTTGAATATACAGTGGAAGCACTGATGCTGAAGCTGACGCTCTAATCCTTTGGCTACCTGATGCAAAGAGCCAACTTACTGGAAAAGATCCTGATGCTGGGAAAGATTGAAGGCAGGAGGAGAAGGGAATGAAAGAAGATGAGATGGTTGGATAGCATCACCAATTTCAATGGACATGAGTTTGTACAAACTCCGAGATAGTTTAGGACAGGGAAGCCTAGAGTGCTGCAGTCCATGGGGTTGCAAAGAATTGGACACAACTGAGCAGCTAAACAGCAGTGCTATTCTGGCATTCCTGCCAGCTAGTTATGATGAGTGTATGATGTTGAGAACTGTTTGGAACATGAGGTGCTAGTTGGCACTCCTGCCCCCTGGTTGTGGGTGTCTAATGTTGAGGATCATTTGTGAGCACTGACTGCTATTGGGCATTTTTGCCAGTTGGTTCTGATGTCTGTCTGCCAATGAGGACTGTCTGTGAGCATGAATTGCTACTTGGGCATTCTTGCTAACTGGTTCTGACATCCGACTACCACTGAAGACCATCTGTGAGCACCAAGTGTCATAAGGACATTTTCCCAATTGGTTCTGAGATCTGATTGCTTTGAGGACCGTTTGTGTCAGGGAAGTGTTTGTTTCAGGCTCTAAACCGGTCACCCTCAGAGAGAGCTTGTGACAGATTTGTCATTTGGTGTGTGAGCATGTATTCCATTTGTATGACTGGTACTCTTGTTGCCTTAGGTAAAATGGGAAATTCAGGTTCAATTCATTAAGAAAAATTTTAGCTGGGAAATTATGACTAAAGAAAAAGAAAGCTGATTTATTTTGCACAATGTATGTTTGGCAACAGTATTCTTTAGAATCTGAAAAAAAATGGTTAGGATGAAACTCTTGGAATTCACAAAACCCGGGTTTTTGCATATGCAGTTAGGGAAAGCTAGCTTGATAGAACACTTTTTTTTCAGACCCTGATAAAATAAAAATATGCGTAGGAGGAAATCTGAAGTTAAGGCTTGTTGTGTCCTTGAAATACAACCAGAGTCCATGTTGCCTGGAATGCCAGCCATGGGTTAATTATAAAACTTCAAACTAAGAGGGGAAAAAAAAAAGGAGGAAAGCCTTTTAAGATTGAGTATGTAAATTTGGCTATTCTACCTATTATCCATAAACTGGTAAGTTTAATTGCAATGCCTATTCATGAAATGTGAAAAGATAAAACAATGAGATCTCTGTTGGTCTGGACATTTGTATGTCTCAATATGTGTTTTTGTCTTTGGATGATATTGCTGAGGTTAATTTGTAAAGGAGCTCTATTTAATTTGCCTTAAAAAAATATGAGCACTTACAAATCAAACAAATTTAAGTTTACCTACTTTGTCTTCTTATAAGACCAAGAGGGAAATTAAAGATGTTTTGGTTTATTAAACATGCATGTTATACCACTGAAGAAAAATTATGCTATGAAAAAATGTATGTTTTTAGATGTTGTGGAGTATGTTCTTAAGTTTGCCAATCAGAAAATGCTGGTGTACCATTTCAATCACTTGGTTTTCTTAAGGTTTCAAGAGTTAAAAATTGTGAAATGTGAAAATGATAACGTTTCTATGTGTAAAACAAACAGGATATGAGTTGCTGGTGAAGAAAAGGTATAAACAAATGGAAATATTTTTGTTAAAAAAAAAAAAAAAAGATAATACTGTCCTACAGTTGTTTATTTCTGGATAGGGAAATACAGGACAAATTTGTTTGGATCCAAAAAATGATAAAAGGTTTATAAAAAAGGAACTTTGAGAACAAAATTTTGTATGCTGTCAGGATTAAGATTAGACTAAATATAATTAGGTATATAAATTGTTATTAACAGTAAACTGATGCAAGACTAAATTTTTTTTTCTCTTTGTTGAAAAAACAATTCTCGTGGAATACTGATCTAATTCTGATAACAGAGACTTCTAATGGAAAGCAATTGTTTTGTTTCTAATCATACTTTTGACCCTAATATTCAGGATGGAAAAAATTGTCCAGTAAAGATGTCACAGAGTATAACTACTCATGATGTATATAGCACTACTGGCTTTAATTTTATAGCTTAAAGCACATGTACAATGTTTGTGTGAAAACTGGGTACAGATGATAAAATGTGTGGCCTATAACACATTTCCCTATGAACATACCCAGAGCCTGTTCATGGCATCTGAGTAGTTATCTCCTGATGTGGACAACTAGTCAAGTATATAAATAAAAAGGAGGCCTAGCACCAAGGGACATGGATGGACCCAGAGCAGGTGAACCACTCTGGCAACACTGGAAAATATACTGATTATCAACACTATCTATGGAAAGAGTCGCAACTTAAAAGGGGAAAATGAGGGATGAAGTGCTCACATACTGAGGTATGGGGAAGTCATTCTGACCTATATATGATTAAGTTTGAACTTTAGGCTAAATAAAACAGCCTGTTTGTGGCCTATTAAACAGACACTGTACATCAGCTTTAATCATGAAGACAGAACAGTACAAAGGTGCATTTTGATTATTATCCTCACTGTAATATGTCTAGTAATTTTCTAATGTTTGTCCAGGTACTACGAAAGTTTATTGCCTTTCCTGTTCTGTACTTGTCCCTCCTCAAGACTGAGAAAATCAAAGAAAAGGGGGGACTGAAATGGAGCAGGACCCTGTGGTCCTCACCCCTGGCCATGTCCTCTGCCTGACTTTCATCTGTGGAAAACTTTAGTCTAAGAATAAGTTTAATCAGAGAAGTGAGAAATGTGGCAACAAAGGAAAACAGTCAAAGGAGGCTAATAATAATGTGGTCATTAAGCACAGCCAAGGACCTTTAGTCTTTTCTCAAGAGCTGTAAGGTAATATTCTGAGCCGTATCCTGTAGCTGTCTTATAGACTCTAAAACCCAAGGTGGAGAAGTTAACTACACGATGACCAGGCTGTACCCACAACACAAGCTGCCACAACTGGCCTCAAAGAAACGGCAACAAACAAACCCTGGAGCTGAAGATTAACTGTACCAAAAACAACCAAGATGACGCTGGTCAGACCACCGACGGCCATTTTGAAGATGACGGCTGGAGATGACTGTGCTCTTTCTGCATGCAGTCCGCCCCCCACTCTGTCTATGAAAGCTCTCCCCGCTGCTTACGAAGGGGCAGGGGTGTCAGCCTTTGGACAGACGTCCACCCCTCTCCCCCTACAGTTGCTGGCATCTGAAGTAAGGCAAACTTTCCTCTCCACCAACCAGTAAGCAGTCAGACCGCATACTTCTTTTGAGAACACAAAGAAACTGTAAAAAGACATAAGAAATGAATATTGGGGTTGGGGGGGTTCCTTTCCTGGCGGTGCAGTGGATAAGAATCCACCTGCAAATGCAGGGGATACAGGTTCGATCCCTATTCTGGGAAGATCCCACATATCACAGAGCAGCTAGGCCTGTGCACAACTATTGAGCTGTGCTCTAGAGCCGGGAGCCACAGCTGCTCAGCCCCAGCGCCCTGGAGCTCGCGCTCCTCAAGAGAAGCCACTGCCACGAGCAGCCCGCCCACTGCCACTGGAGAGCAGGCTCTCCACAACCAGAGAAAGCCCAGGCAGCAAGGGAGACCCAGGACAGCCAAAAAAGAGAGGAAAACCAGTGGCAGGGAAGGGAAGAAGTGGGTGCAGGAGCGGAGTGATGACAGAGAGATGAAGGCTCTTATTAACTTTTTTAAACCATGTGAATGTGTCACTCACTCAAAAATTCTTCTGGAAAAATACATTCACCACTGTTTAAAACGAAGTGTGTAGTTTTCCAAATATTCGGCTTTTGTTACGAATTTCCAGTAACATCTGGTAGAAAACCTGGAGTCTCCCGACTGACCAAGGACCACAAGGCATCCCCAGATAGAGAAACTCGGACAGACGTCTCATCTAGGCTCCTGCCCAAGTGGGATGTTTGTTTTAAAAATGCAGTTTGTTACTCTCAAAATATAGTCAGTAACTAGAACTGACTTATTATCTAACAGAGGTCCTTAAGTCAGGGTTTGCTCTAGCAAATAGTTTATAATTCATACTACAGCTACTGAAGAGCTCTTCACCATGTGGGCCCTCGAGTTGTCTATGTTGAGTCATTTGTACAGATTTTCCTGACCCAGCTACCCCACAGAAATCTATAAAACTCCAACCTGTGCACCCAAGGGACAACACAGCTGAAATTTACAACAGACTTTGTGTTTCCTCTGGGATTATTAGTTTCTTTCCCCTATTCCTACCCTGCCCCAGAAAACATCCCGTTTGTGACGGGTAAGAGAATTTGTAAAATCACCTAAAATTCTACGCTCTTAAAACCTTTCCTCTCTTCGTTTTATCTCAAAGCTAAACAACCTTCACTGGCATGTTTTCTAGGATAATCAGATGTCAGTTATAGTTATTATAAGTAACATCAATTACTGAAAAATTAAGTTTTTATGTCCCAGTTCTCTTGAGGGAAAAACATAAGATGACTCAAAGGATCTTTAAAAAGCTTTGGTCTTGTAAGCATCTATCTTAAAGAACATCTCAGAAATGCTGTTACCCATGAGTAAACAACTGCTTGCGATCCACCCATACCTTCTCTTCACTTCTTTTTCTTGAGGAGTTGACGGGAGATGTGACCCGCAGTGCTTGGAGAATTCTTCCTCATCAGCATATATAGCCGTGCTGTGTAGAGGAGGGTCTACAAGAGATTTTAAAAAAAAAATTTAGAAGTCTGATCATCTGGGAAGTAATCAAATTTGTCTTTTTACACTGGCGTACAAAGCAACCTGTTTACATGGCTAATAAATCAAAACCAATTACACAGGCTACTTCTGATCTCACACCTCAGTAAGAACAAATATAAACCATTTCACCAATACATACATGGATAGTCATCCTATAACCTTACTGTCCTTATAGATGATACAGAAACTTTTAAATGAGCTAAAAGATAAGCATAAAGAGGAGGTCTGACATTGCTCCATCATCCTCTGGAGCATCACACAGCTACCTGGGAGACACTGCACGAACTCCAAACCCAAGAGCCCGGGGTGCCTGGCCACTCCCCTGACTCTCTCACCCCACAAAGTGCCTGGCGAAGGCAGGCTCAACACCCTTGGACGACTGGCCCTTTGGGGAGGATCCCGGTCCTCCTGCACATCCCTTCCCTGCTCCACACCTCTGCACTGCCAGAGCATGGAGCGAAGCAGGAAAAGTTCACTCGAATCGAGACACAGGAGAGGAGACCAGACGGCCTTGGTGGGAAGATACAGAAGAGATGCTGAGGATGCTCCTACCTGCTGAGGAAACAGGGGTCACAGGAGAGGCCTCGGCCCTGGGGCTGGGCCTGTGAGAGGCAGGGAGGAGGGAAGGGGGGAGGGAATAGCTGCAGGGGGCCTTGGAAAGAGCCAAGCACCCAGGTCACACTCAGGCTTCACCACGAATGCACAATAAACAGCTGTTTAGATAGTGAACAGAGCAACTGCACAATCTTAAAGTTAGTAGTATACTTGGTACTGACCTCAAACTAGGCACTGGAAGGACTGATGTTGAAGCTGAAACTCCAATGCTTTGGCAACCCGATGTGAAGAGCTGACTCACTGGAAAAGACCCTGATGCTGGGAAAGATTGAAGATGGGAGAAGAGAGCAGCAGAGGATGAGATGGCTGGATGGCATCACTGACTCGATGGCCATGAGTTTGAGCAAGCTCCAGAAGATTGGGAAGGGAAGGACAGGGAAGCCTGGTGCTGCAGTCTAAGGGGGGCTCAGAGTCAGTAGGACACGACTGAGTGACAGAACAACAACTAAGAAAAGAGATTTATTTACTTTAAAACTACTGGGAATAACAAGGGGAAAAAAGAAAACTAGACCAATTTTTGAATCTCCATATATAACCAGTCACATGAGTTGGACTCTTACCTGTCAACAATAAAAAGATAAATAACCTGATTTCAAAATGAACAAAGGATGTGAGTAGACACTGCTTCAAAGAAGACACAGGAAGGAGCACCTCGTTTTACTGCACTTTGCTTTATGGCACTTTGCAGATACTGCACTATTTACAAAATGAAGGTGTGCGGCAACGCTGCACTATCAGGTGATGATTAGGTTAATCTGGATTGCCACAAACCTTGCCAAAAGCCCCCTGAATAACCTCTAACAAACTTTGTGACCCCCGAGTAAGCAAAGACGTCCACTCTAGGAAACACCCTGCTGCTGCTAAGTCGCTTCAGTCATGTCCAACTCTGTGAGACCCCACAGACGGCAGCCCACCAGGCTCTTCCATCCCTGGGATTCTCCAGGCAAGAATACTGGAGTGGGGTGCCATTTCCTTCTCCAATGCATGCATGCATGCTAAGTCGCTTCAGTCATGTCTAACTCTGTGTGACCCCATGGACAGCAGCCCACCAGGCTCCTCTGTCCACAGAATTCCCTAGGCAAGAATACTGGAGTGGGGTGCCATTTCCTTCTCCAAGTAAACACCCTGGAACACCCTCAAAATTAACGCCACCGTTTCAGCAAGAATTTTGTCTTGAGGCTGTAAGAATTAACTCATGAGGCTATTAACTCATGATAACGGTTGGCTTTCCCTGGGCTGTCAGGAGGTCAGTCCACTGCGCTCGCAATGTCAATACTACCTCTGCTCTTTGTTCTTAATAAACCCACTCCCTTATGAAATGCTCTGTATCTGGAAATTCTTTTCAAACACGCGCTCATATTGCCTCAACACTAACTACACTAAAGCCTTTGTCTGTGTGGATCACAACAAACTGGAAAATTCTGAAAGATATGCAAATACCAGACCACCTTACCTGCCTCCTGAGAAACTTGTATCCAGGTCAAGAAGTGACAGAGCCACACATGGAACAATAGACCGGTTCCAAATTGGGAAAGGAGTAAATCAATGCTGTATATTGTCACCCTGCTTAATTAACTTATATGCAGAGTACATCATGTGAAATGCGAGGCTGGATGAAGCACAAGCTGGAATCAAGATTGCTGGGAGAAATATCAATAACCTCAGATATGCAGATGACACCACCCTTATGGCAGAAAGCAAAGGAGAACTAAAGAGCCTCTTGATGAAAGTGAAAGAGGAGAGTGGAAAAGCTGGCTTAAAGCTCAACATTTAGAAAACTAAGATCATGGCATCTGGTCCCATCACTTCATGGGAAATAGATTGGGAAACAGTGGAAACAGTGGCTGACTTTATTTTCTTGGGCTCCAAAATCACTGCAGATGGTGACTGCAGCCATGAAATTAAAAGATGCTTGCTCCTTGGAAGGAAAACTATGACAAACCTAGACAGCGTATTAAAAAGCAGAGACATTATTTTGTCAACAAACGTCCATCTAGTCAAGGCTATGGTTTTTCCAATAGTCATGTATGGATGAGAGAGGTGGACTATAAAGAAAGTTGAGCGCCAAAGAATTGATGCTTTTGAACTGTGGTGTTGGAGAAGTCTCTTGAGAGTCCCTTGGACTGCAAGGAGATCAAACCAATCAATCCTGAAGGAAATCAACCCTGGATATTCATCAGAAGGACTGATGCTGAAGCTGAAACTCCAATTCTTTGGCCACCTGATGCAAAGAGCTGACTCCTTAGAAAAGACCCTGATGCTGGGAAAGATTGAAGGCAGGAGGAGAAGGGGACGACAGAGGACAAGATGGCTGGATGGATCACTGACTCAATGGACATGAGTCTGAGAAAGCTCTGGAGATGATGAAAGACAGGGAGGGCTGGCGTGCTGCAGTCTACAAGGTCGCAAAGAGTTGGACACAACCGAGCGACTGCACAACTACAACAACTGACTATCCCAGCCCACTTTCGGGCTCCCTTGGGATGTTAAACAATTAGGACACCCTGAGCAGCTTGGTATTTTGACTCTGACTTCATCAGACCAACCAAGAGCAAAGTCCTATTCCCAGCCATATTCTACAAGGGGAGAACCCGCATTTGGGACTAAGGAGTACCAGGATGGTCATCAATGTCCAACCTGAAAGAAATAGCCGTAGGCCAGAAGCCACTTACCCTAACAAGAGACAATATCTCATAAAGTTGGAAGCAAAGAAGGGGTTATAATCCCTCGTAGACAAATTTTTAAAACACTGCCTCTTGGTGACCTTCCAATCTCCATGCAACATTCCTATTTTTCCGGTTGTTAAGTCAACTGAGGAATACTGAGCGATACAAGACCGCAGAGCAGTAAAATGATGCTGTGGCCCCTAATCACCCCCTTATGAAATATTAGTCCGAATCCCTGATGATGCTAATGCTTAAGTGTTCTTGTCCTCAAGGACACCTTCCTTTGCATCCCAGTCTATCCCTCCTCACAATATATGTTTGCTTTCGAGTGGATTAACCACCAGTCAGGACAAAGGCAACAATATATGGCCTCAGGAGCTTCAGGACAGCCCACATGGTGGGCTCCTAGGTCCGAGGAAAACAACTATGGGAGATGCATGAAAAGATCAGGCTATTCTATACTATCTCCACGATATATATTAATGTGTACCTCACCACCGAAGTCTCAGATCAAAATACCACTAAGCCCTTAATTCCCTGGGTTAGAAATCCTCTCAAAGACACAACCAATCTCAAGGCATCTGAGATATACTACAAAACCCAGAAATAGATAGTTATCTCCATACAGAAAACAAGCTGTATTTAGGCTTAAGCGCTCCAAAGATCTGCCTGCAATTATGGAGACAGGGGTTTAGTCCCTGGATTGGGAAGATCCCCTGTAGAAGGAAATGGTAACCCACTCCAGTATTGTTGCCTGGGAAATCTCACTGACCCAGGAACCTGGTGGGCTGCAGTCCTTGCAGTCGCAAAGAATTGGAGATGACTGAGTGACTGAACAACAAGCACCACCCTAGAGTTACTTGCTGGGATTTTAGAGAACAAAAAGATAGGTTTGAGCATTTTTATCTCCTCTGCTTTTGCAATGCAGATCCTCTGCCTGAGCTCCAGGGGCTTTACTTGCTCTCCTCTGCTCTGTGACTATTCTGTCCAGGCTCTCAGAAACTACTTGACTCATCTGTTGTCCCCCAGACTGAAGGGGGAGCAGGGCCACTTTATATTCAAGTGAGACAACTATGAGATCTCTGGGTCTGTCTTTAGGTAAAAACTAACTTCTAAATGAGCCTATTTAATTGGCTTAAAAGAAGATGAGCACTTATATACATTCTCAGAAAGATAAAAGAGGCTCACTAGGATACATCTGGGTTCATGTGATCTGGGAAATATTCAATATTTAATTAATATCTGGCATTAGAGCTAGCTTAAGCTTGTAGGTTTAATTAACACAGACTTCAGAGTGATCAACATTAAGTATAATTTTATCATACCTAGGGTTATTGAGTGTCAGTAAGTACATATTGTTTCTGAAATTTGTCAACAGGGAAAATAAGCTAATATGAAATTTTTAAGTAAATATAACTGGGATAAGAACTTCTTAGTAAACTCTATAGCAATAATTATGTTTTGGAAACATCCGTTGAAAACATTCTGCAAATTTTGGTAAATTGAAACTAAATTAAGTTCAATGACAGGAATTCATTGAAAATCCAGGCCTTTTCAAGTAAGATAAAATATTGGGAATATTAATTTATACACAGGTCCAAATTCACCAACTTTTGTCTTCTTGTGAGAGAAAAACTAAAGATGTTTTGCGCCACCTTGAGATGTCTTTCACCAACCTATAGAATGCTAACGTAGAAGACAGTTTATGGTTGCTTAAGGAAAATAGGATGTGTGTTTTCAGAAAAAGAGAGTATGAGAAATGGAAATGTATATTGTTGAAAGGGGAAAAGGTGACTTTGCCCTGGAACTGGCTATTTCTGAATGGGGAAAGAATAAGGGACAAAATATGGCTATAGAAAGTAGTGAATGCTCATAAAAGAGGAACACTGACAAAGGAATTTTGTATGTGGTCAGAATTTTCTAAAGTTGGATTAAATAAGGTAAACACATTTTATTAAGAATAGGTTGATGTGAGACTGGATTTGGTTTTTCTCTCATAAGAGAATGAGATTTTGCTGGAATACGCCTTTCGATATCAGATCATGTGAGTTCCTATGCCCTGAAGGGACCTGTATTTATTTTTGAAAAAATTTTTCACCTTAGCTCAACAAGTCATTGTTTGACTCTATGATTCTATCTGACTGGGTGTTTTAAAACTTTCTGAGAGGCTTCCCTGGTGGCTCAGTGGAAAAGATACAGCCTGCAATGCAGGAGACACCAGTTCTATCCCTGATCCCTGGCTTGGGAGGATTCCACGTGCCAAGGAGCAACTAGTCCGTGTGCCACAGTACTGAGCCTGTGCTCCAGAGGCCAGGAGCCACAACTACCGACCCATGCTCTCAGAGCCCGCACTCTGAAACAAGGGAAGGCACCACAATGAGAAGCCCCGCGCATGGCAACCAGAGAGGAGCCCCTGCCCGCTGCAAGCAGAGAAAGCCTGCCGCAGCAACAAAGACCCAGCACCGCCAAGAATAAAAATAAATACATTAAAAAAAAAAAAAAACTTTGAGATTTTTGACAGACTCCCCAAATATCAAAACTGAACTAAAGTTCTTTTGACCTCAAGATACTTTGGGGGTGCTTCAAAGGGTCCCCGGAGCACCCCAAAGAAAGATCCTAAACTAATTGGGTTCATTCGGTATGTTAAATTACGTGGGAAACATTGTCCAAACTCAACGTTGCCTGTGTCACATAGAATCATTACCCTCTCCCTGATTTTACTGAAGCCATCCAACAGACAGAAAAAAGGGTTTGAGTTCTTCTGCTGTCTAGTCTCTCACCTTACTCCAGGTCCAAACAATCCCCTGTGGGAATACTCCCACCTCTAGGCCCTCCTTGTCTAACACCCACGGCCTTTTCCACCGCATCCAACCTCAATTTCCCATCAGAGAGGCCCTGCAAGTCCCGCAGGAGTTCACTTTGCACCTCCAGGACGTCCTTCACTCCTCAAACTTGCCAGCACTCACACAGGGACAGACTAGCTACCGGGCTGGCCACCTGCAAGCAGCCCCCATTCTAGGTTTTACAGATGCTCCCCATCAAGAAATACACCCCAACACAGGGAAACCTCTCAGAGGACACAAGCTTCACAGACAACAGATCCCAGGTGGAGTCCGGCCGCCACACTGCACTGCCTCAAATGGCCCCTACAGGTGCCCCTCACTGGAGCGCCTGGGGTGACCGGAGATGTCAGGTTACGAACGAAAGGGAGCAGAGACTCTCAAAATCCCATGAGATGAGAAAGGAATTCAGAGGACACTCCAACTTCCCTCCGACAAAAAGCTACAAAGGACTGTCTCCCGGACCCTGGACTTCAATTCTAGAAGCGCTCTTGGTTGCAGGTTACTCAGCATGGCAGGATCCTCTTCTAAGCCATAAGAAACACATCTGGAATGCATACTCAGCAGCAGTAGTAGTGTTAGTAGCTCAGTCGTATCCAACTCTGCAACACCATGGACTGTAGCCCACCAGGCTCCTCTGTCCAGGGGATTCTCCAGGCAAGCATACTGGAGTGGGTTGCCATTCCTTTTTCCAGGGGATCTTCCCAGCCCAGGGACTGAACTCTAATCTCCTGCATTGTGGGCAGATTCTTTACTGTCTGAGCCACCAGGAAGATCCCAGATTGTACACTTTAAAAAAATAGAAGGACTGAAAAGAGAAAAGCTTAAACTTCACTGTAACACTGCCACACCTTTATGTAAGTTAGGTAGATGGAGAAAAATGCCCTGAAAATCAGTCTCTAAATTACAATAACATCTTGCAACTGGATCTTTACTGTCACAAGATGGGAAAATAGACTGAGATTCCCTATGTTCAAGCCTTCTTGGTCCTTTACCAAAACCCTGCTCTACCAGGCTCCTGTAACCAAAAGACAGGGGAATCAGAAAGCACTCTCGACATTTTAGATGATCCCCTTTGACCTTCTCCAATTTTCAGAGGTGAAACAAAGGCTCCTCTTCTTCCCCAGGGCCACCACGTCTCCCAGATCCCTATGACAATCCCAAACTCCACGTTCCTACATCCCATACACCCTTCATCACCCCTGAAGGGAGACTGACTGCCCCCAGGGTAGACTCATAGTGGAACTTCCTATCAACCCGGATCAGAGAAAATATAACCTTGAAGGGAAGTGACAAACAGTGCAGGGACAGCCAAGTACACGTGCCACTCTCTGGAACTGATTTAGTCCAACGCAAACAAAGACTGGGCCGGTATACTGAGGATAAAGGTCAGTTTGTTGCAGGGTTTCAGGCCCTAACTCTGGCCTTTGACTGGGAGAATGTCCAAACAGTCCTACTATAATACTTGCTCTGGACCTGAGGAAAAGCAGAGAATGTGGGCAGCAGTCCAGTGGCATAGTACCAGCTTGACCAACCCGAACATCTTGTTACGGATGGAGACGTGGTCCAAAGTCAGGAGCCCCACTGGTATTGTGAATCCGGGGATGGGACAGAAGCCATGAAACACATGATCCGTTGTGTTATTATCAAAAACGCAATTAACTATGAAAGGGTTCAAGGAGTGACCCAAGAAGAAAAAGAAAACCCAGCCTTCTTTCAGGGACCACTTGTGGAGGCTTTTGGAAAACTAACATTGAACTCTCTAATCCCAAGGGGAAATCCCAGCTATGACAACATTTGATCAGTCTGCCCTTGATACTACGCAGAAACTCCAGAAGGTACAATTAGGCAACAAACCCTGATGACCCAACTCCTAGAGGTGGCCTTTGGGTATTTAATAATGGAGTTCAAGCTGAGCAGAAGAGAGAGCCCAACATGAGAAAGACAGGCCAGGGCTCAAGCTAAACTGATGGGGGGATTCTGGGGGCTCGCTCCAAGATGTCTATCTCCATCGAGGGGCTCTGGGTAGTTCCTGACGTGACAGGTAAGAGGATGGATTTTTAACTGATACCTGAGCCACTTACTTCTTCCTGATTTTTCAAGTAGGGCCTCTTTCCTCCAAAAGCTGCACAGTGACTGCTGTCAATGGAAAGTCTCTCATCCGTTACCTCACTGGGCTTCTCCGGTGCCAATCTGAAGTGTCTGATGTCACCTGCCTTTGTGGTTGTCCCTCAGTGTACTAATAGAGACGGGACCTCCTGGGCTCCCCTGGGAGCAGTAAACAATTAGGATACGTCAAATAGCCCCATATTTTGACTCTGACTACAGGAGACAAATGAAAAGAGCAAGGTCCTATTCCCAGCCATATTCTACAAGGAGTGAACCCGCATTTTGGGAACAGTGTGTACCCAGGAGGGCCATCAATGCCCAACCTGAAAGAATCAGCCTTAGGCCAGAAGCCACTGTCCCTAACGAGAGACAATAATATCCTATGAAGCTGGAAACGAAGAAGGGTTTACAACTCCTCATCCATAAATGCTTACAACATGGCCTCTCAGTGCCATGCCAGTCTCTATGTGATACTCCTATTTTCCAGTTATTAAACCAACTGGGGAAAGCAGAGTGGTGTAAGACCCCAGAGCAGGAAATGAGGTTGTGGGCCCTATTTACCGCCCTGTGGCCGATACTTATGAAACATGAGCCCAATTCCTGAGGATGCTAAATCGTTGACTGTGCTCAACCTCAAGATCCCTTTTCTTGGATCCAAGCCTATCCCCCCTCACAACTGTTTGACTTCCACTCAGGCCAAATAGCAACAATACACATGGACAGTATTGTCTCAGGGGTTTCAGGACACCCCACACTTGATCTCCCAGGCCCTAAGGACACAACCATGGGAGACACATCTAAGAGAACGGGCTGTTCTATAGTCTGTACACGACATATTAATATGCACCTCACCGTGGGGGTCTCAGATCAAAGCACCACTTAAGTCCTTCATGTCCTTGGGGCTACAGAGCCTCTCAAAAGCACAACAAATCTCTAAGCAATGAATTAAATATCCGGTATATATTATAAACTCCAGGAATAGACAATGATCTCCATATAGAAAACAAGCTATATTCGGACCTAAGCACTGCAAAGATCTGCCTGCAATGCAGCAGACATGAGTTTAATTGATTAGTCAGGAAGATCCCATGGAGAGGGAAATGGTAACCCACTCCGAAATTTTTGCCTGGGAACTCTCCAGGGCAGAGGAGCCTGGCGAGCTGCAGCCTACCAGGTCTCAAAAGAGTTGAACATAACGACTAAACATCTCTGTTACCTGAGGAAACCAAAGTTGAAAAAGACACACGTACCCCAGTGTTCACTGCAGCACTATTTACAATAGCTAGAACATGGAAGCAACCTAGATGTCCATCGCCAGATGAATGGATAAAAAGCTATAGCTGCTGGCTCAGCAGTAAAGAATCAGCCTGCAATGCAGGAGACGCAGATTTGATCCCTTCGTCAGGAAGATCCCCTGGAGGAGGGCATGGCAACCCACTCTAGCGGTCTTGCCTAGAGAGTCCCATGGACAGAGGAGCCTGGCAGGTTGCAGTCCATAGAGTTGAACATGACTGAAGAGACTAACCAGCAGCCACAGCAGTATACACAATGGAATACTCAGTTCAGTCCCTCAGTTCAGTTCAGTTGCTCAGTTGTGTCCGACTCTTTGCGACCCCAGGAATTGCAGTACGCGAGGCCTCCCTGTCCATCACCAACTCCCAGAGTTCACTCAGACTCACGTCCATCAAGTCAGTGATGCCATCCAGCCATCTCATCCTCTGTCATCCCCTTCTCCTCCTGCCCCCAATCCCTCCCAGCATCAGAGTCTTTTCCAAAGAGTCAACTCTTCACATGAGGTGGCCAAAGTACTGGAGCTTCAGCTTCAGCATCATTCCTTCCAAAGAATACCCAGGGCTGATCTCCTTCAGAATGGACTGGTTGGATCTCCTTGCAGTCCAAGGGACTCTCAAGAGTCTTCTCCAACACCACAGTTCAAAAGCATCAATTCTTGGGCGCTCAGCCTTCTTAACAGTCCAACTCTCACATCCATACATGACTACTGGAAAAACCATAGCCTTGACTAGACGGACCTTAGTCGGCAAAGTAATATCTCTGCTTTTGAATATGCTATCTAGGTTGGTCATAACTTTTCTTCCAAGGAGTAAGCGACTTTTAATTTCATGGCTGCAGTCACCATCTTCAGTGATTTTGGAGCCCAAAAAAATAAAGTCTGACACTGTTTCCCCCTCTATTTCCCATGAGGTGATGGGACCGGATGCCATGATCTTCGTTTTCTGAATTTTGAGCTTTAAGCCAACTTTTTCACTCTCCTCTTTCACTTTCATCAAGAGGCTTTTTAGTTCCTCTTCACTTTCTGCCAGAAGAGTGGTGTCATCTGCATGTCTGAGGTTATTGATATTTCTCCCGGCAATCTTGATTCCAGCTTGTGTTTCTTCCAGTCCAGCGTTTCTCATGATGTACTCTGCATAAAAGTTAAATAAGCAAGGTGACAATATACAGCCTTGACGTCCTCCTTTTCCTATTTGGAACCAGTCTGTTGTTCCATGTCCAGTTCTAACTGTTGCCTCCTGACCTGCATACAGATTTCTCAAGAGACAGGTGGTCTGGTATTCCCATCTCTTTCAGAATTTTCCACAGTTTATTGTGATCCACACAGTCAAAGGCCTTGGCATAGTCAATAAAGCAGAAATAGATGTTTTTCTGGAACACTCTTGCTTTTTCCATGATCCAGCAGATGTTGGCAATTTGATCTCTGGTTCCTCTGCCTTTTCTAAAACCTGCTTGAACATCAGGAAGTTCACAGTTCATATATTGTTGAAGCCTGGCTTGGAGAATTTTGAGCATTCCTTTACTAGCATGTGAGATGAGTGCAATTGTGCGGGAGTTTGAGCATTCTTTGGCATTGCCTTTCTTTGGAATTGGAATGAAAACTGACCTTTTCCAGTCCTGTGGCCACTGCTGAGTTTTCCAATTTGCTGGCATATTGAGTGCAGGACTTTCACAGCATCATCTTTCAGGATTTGAAACAGCTCAACTGGAATTCCATCACCTCCACTAGCTTTGTTCATAGTGATGCTTTCTAAGGCCCACTTGACTTCACATTCCAGGATGTCTGGCTCTAGATGAGTCCCTCAGTCGTGTCCAACTCTTTGCAACCCCATGTACTGCAGCATGCCAGGCTTCCCTGTCCTTCACCAACTCCCAGAGCTTGCTCAAACTCATGTCCATTGAGTCAGTAAAGCCATCCAACTATCGCATCCTCTGATATCCCCTTCTCCCCCTGCCTTCAATCTTTCCCAGTATTAGGGTCTTTGCTAATGAGTAAGTTCTTCACATCAAGTGGCCAAAGTACTGGAGTTTCAGCTTCAGCATCAGCCCTTCCAATGAATATTCAGGTCTAATTTCCTTTAGGATGGACTGGTTGGATCTCCTTGCAGTCCAAGGGACTCTCACGAGTCTTCTCCAACACTACAGTTCAAAAGCATCAGTTCTTCGACGCTCAGCTTTCTCTATGGTCCAACTCTCACATCCATACATGACTACTGGAAAAACCATAGCTTTGACTAGATGGACCTTTGTCGGAAAAGTAATGTCTCTGCTTTTCAATATACTGTCTATGTTTGTCATAGCTTTTCTTCCAAGGAACAAGCGTCTTTTAATTTCATGGCTGCAGTCACCATCTGCAGTGATTCTGGAGCCCCAGAAAATAAAGTCTGTCATTGTTTCCATTGTTTCTCCACCTATTTGCCATGATTTGATGGGATTGGATGCCACAATCTAAGTTTTTTGAATGCTGAGTTTTAAGCCAGCTGTTTCACTCTCCTTTCACAATGGAAAGTAATATTTCACAATGGAATATTACTCAGCCATAAAAAGGAACACATTTGAGTCAGTTCTAATGAGGCGGCTGAACCTAGAGCCTATTAGACAAAGTGAAGGAAGTCAGAAAGAGAATAACAAATACTGTACACTAACATATATATATGGAATCTAGAAAGACGGCACTGATGAAATTATTTGCAACAAAGAAACAGACATAGGGCACAGACTTATGGACACAGGATGGGGGGAAGAAGGAGAGGGTGAGATATAAGGAGAGAGCAACATGGAAACTTAACATTACCATCTGTAAAACAGATAGCCTATGGGAATTTGCTGTATGGCTCAGGAAACTCAAACAGGGGCTCTGAATCAATCTAGAGGGGTGGGATGGGGAAGGAGATGGGAGGGAGGTTCAAAAGGGAGGGGACATATGTATACCTATGGCTGACTGATGATGTTTGACAGAAACCAACACAATTCTGTAAAGCAATTATCCTTCAATTAAAAAAAAAAAAAAGACATCTCTACCTTTTTGCACACGATAGGATTTTGTAGAGTTTGGATTCAAAAATTTGGGCCAATGGCTAAGCCTTTGTATCAAGTGACTAATGCTCAAATATAGAACCATTACTTTAGAATGAGGAACAAGAAAAGGTTTCACATGATTATCAACCAGACCCTCACCAGAGCCCCTGCTCCCAGTCACCCCAATCTGAAAGCACCATTCACCCTGTATGTGGCTGAAAAGCATGGCACTGCTCTGGGGTTTAAAAGCTGGAGAAGATTCTGAGCCTATTGGGCATTTTTCCAAACAGCTAGATTTCATGGCCCAAGGTTGGCCTGGCTGTCTCCAGGCAGTAGCCGCCACCGCTTTATTAGTGGAAGAAGCTAACAAGCTCACTTTTGGACAACAGCAGAAGTCCAGTCCCATCGTCAAGTACAAGGGATTCTGGAGATTATAGGTCACTACTGACTAACTGAAGGCTGTCTTACTAACACCACGCTGTGATCCTTGAATCATGAGAACTAACCTACAAAACTTTCCATACCCTCAACTTGGCTATGCTTAAGCCTGATGAGAGCCCACAGCCAACAGACTCTTGCGTCAGAACCTGTGACCAGGTGTATGCCTGTAGGACTAATCTCAGAGACTAAACTACAAGAAACCGAGGACGAATGGTTTCCTGACAGCAGCAGCTTTATTAAGGGCGGAGTTAGGAGGGCAGGGATACTATTGGGAGTGCTCAGAGTATCCAAGAAGCAAAACCTTTCCCGGCCTACACTCCAGCCCAGAAGACTGAACTGACAGCTCTAACCTGAGCCTTAACCCTAGAGAAAAGATAAATTATAAATATACACACAGACTCAAAATATGCCTTCCCTGCTTTACATGCTAGTGGAGGTATCAGGAAAAAAAAAATGAGAAAACTTACAAGTACAAAAAATTCCTCTATAAAGTATGAGGCTGAGACTTTGCATTTCATAGAAGCGGCTCCAAAACCAAAATACGTAGCAGTCATTCGCTGCCACAAGCATCAAAAAGGAATTTCTCAAATTATCCAAGGAAGCAGCTGGGCAGATTGGGATGCAAAGAAAGCAGCTCTGATGCCCATAACAGAAATGGCATTGTTCCCAGCCCTTGCACCTTCTACCATTACACTCAGACACTCAGTTTCCAAAGAGACCTGGCAACAAGACCAAGGGGGTACAAAGGTACAGTTGAGCGCAATTGTGCGGTAGTTTGAACAGTCTTTGGCATTTCCTTCTTTGGGACTGGAACGAAAACCGACCCCTTTCTAGTACTGTGGCCACTGCGGAGTTTTCTAAATTTGCTGGCATATTGAGTGCAGCACTTTTACAGCATCATCATTTAGGATTTGAAATAGCTCAGCTGGAATTCCATCACCTCCACTAGCTTTGTTCATACTAATGCTTCCTAAGGTCCACTTGACTTCACACTCCAGGATGTATGGCTCTAGATAAGTGATCATACCACTGTGGTTTCATTAAGACCTTTTCTGTGCAGTTCCTCTGTGTATCCTTGCCACCTATTCTTAGTATCTTCTGCTTCTGTTAGGTCCATGCCACTTCTGTCCTTTATCGTGCCCATCTTTGCATGAAATATTCCCTTGGTATCTCTAATTTTCTTGAAGAGATCATTAGTCTTACCCATTCTATTGTTTTCCTCTATTTCTTTACATTGTTCACTTAAGAAGGCTTTCTTATATCTCCCTGCTATTCTTTGGAACTCTGAATTCAGATGGGTATATCTTTCCTTTTATCCTTTGCCTTTCGCTTCTCTTCTTTTCTCAGCTATTTGTAAAGACTTCTCAACCATTTTGCCTTGCTGTGTTTCTTTTTCTTGGGGACGGTTTTGGTCACTGCCTCCTGTACAGTGTTATGAACTTTCATCCATAGATCTTCAGGCACTCTGTCTATCAGATCTGATCCCTTGAATCTATTTGTCACTTCCACTGTATAATCCTAAGGGATTTGATTTAGGTCATACCTGAATGGTCTAGTGGCTTTCCTGACTTTCTTTAAGTCTGAATTTGGCAATAAGGAGTTCATGATCTGAGACCAAAGAACGGCGATGCCAAAGAATGTTCAAACTGCAGCACAACAGGGGTCATCTCACACACTAGCAAGGTAAGGCTCAAAATCCTTCAAGCTAAGCTTCAACAATACATGAACCGAGAACTTCCAAGTGTACAAGCTAGATTTAGAAAAGGCAGAGGAGCCAGAGATCAAATTGCCAACATTCGTTGGATCATAGCAAAACCAAGGAATCCAGAAAAACATCTACTTCTGCTTCATAGACTATGCCAACGCTTTTGAATGTGTGGATCACAACAAACTGTGGGAAAATATTAAAGAGATGGGAATACCAGACTACCTTACCTGTTTCCCGAGAAACCTGTATACAGATTAAGAAGCAATAGTTAGAACCGGACATGGAACAATGAACTGATTCAAAATTAGGAAAGGAGTACGTCAAGGCTGTATATTATTGCCCTACTTATTTAACTTACATGCAGAGTACATCATGCAAATGACAGGGTGGATGAAGCACAAGCTGGAATCAAGATTTCTGGGAGAAATATCAATAATTTCAGATATGCAGATGACACCACCCTAATAGCAAAAAGCAAAGAGGAACTCAAGAGCCACTGATAAAGGTGAAAGTGAAAAAGCTGGCTTAAAACTCAGCATTCAAAAACTAAGATAACGGCATCTGGTCCCATCGCTTCATGGCAAATAGATGGGGAAACAATGGAAACAGGGACAGACTATTTTCTTGGGCTTCCAAATCACTGCAGATGGTGACTGCAGCCATGAAATTAAAAGACACCTGGTTCTTGGAAGAAAAGCTATGACCAACCTAGAAAGCATATTAAAAAGCAGAAGATATCACTTTACGGACAAGGTCTGCAAAGTTATGGTTTTTCCAGAAATCATGTATGGATGTGAGAGCTGGACCATAAAAGAAGGCTGAGTGCTGAAGAATTGATGCTTTTGAACTGTGGTGTTTTGAGAGTCCTGTGGACTGCAAAGAGATCAAACCATTCAATCCTAAAGGAAATCAACCCTGAATATTCATTGGAAGGAAGCTAAAGAAGCTCCAGTATTTTGGCCACCTGATGCTAAGAGCCGACTCAATGGAAAAGACCCTGATGATGGGAAAGATTGAAGGAAGGAGGAGAAGGGGGCGACAGAGGATGAGATGGTTGGATGGCATCACTGACTCAATGGACATGAGTTTGAGAAAGCTCTGGGAGACGGTGAAGGACAAGGAAGCCTGGTGTGCTGCAGTCCACGGGGTCACAAAGAGTTGCACATGACTGAGCGACCGAACAACAACATCACTTCATGCTGGCAGAGTGGCCATCATCAAAAAACCTACGAAGAACACATGCTGGAGAGGATGTGGAGAAAAGGAAACAATCCCACACTGCCGGTGGGAATGTAAATTGATACAGGCACTTTGGAGAATGGTATAAAACTAAGAAAGATCTACCATATGACCCAGTAATCCTACTTCTGGGCATATATACTGAGAAAACCATAATTCAAAAGGCCACATGTACACCAACGTTCACTGAAGCACTATTTACAATAGACAGGACAAGAAAGAAACCTAGATGTCCACTGACAGATGAGTGGATAAAGAAGGTGCAGTATATTTATACAACAGAGTATTATTCAACTATCAAAAGGAATGAATTTGAGTCAGTTAAAAGTGAGGTGGATGAACCTAGACCCTGTGAAGGAAGTCAGAAAAACAAACAGCATGTATTACAGCAGAAACTAACACTACATTGTAAAGCAATTATCCTCCAATTAAAAATAAATAAAAAAATAAAGAATGATCATCGCAGGATTGTTCCACATAACCAAAAAATAATTATTTTCAAGATTAGTTTGCATGACGAATGTGTGGTATCATCATACAATGTAGCAACTCACACCAATAGAAATGAACAATCACTGTCTACAGTTGTTTGGGGGCTTCTCTGGTAGGTAGTTGGCAAAGAATCTGCCTGCAGTGCAGGAGACCCTGGTTCGATTCCTGGGTTGAGAAGATCCCCTGGAGAAGGGATAAGTTACCCACTCCAGTATTCTTAGGCTTCCCTTGTAGCTCAGCCGGTAAAGAATCAGCCCGCAATGTGGGAGACCTGAGTTCAATCCCTGAGTTGGGAAGATCCCCTGGAGAATGGAAAGGCTACCCATTCCAGTGTTCTGGCCTGGAGAAGTCCATGGAGTCCCAAAAAGTGGGACAGGACTGAGCGACTTTCACTTTTACTTTTCATAGCTGTTTAGATGATTTCACAAAAGGAAATAAGTGAGCAAAAGAGCCAGAAAAGAGAATATATAATGTATGAGAGCATTTATATAAAGTTCAAAACCAGGCAAAACTAAAACAAAATGTTAGAAAGATGATAGGGATCACTTTATGAGGTTCGTGACATTGTACAGGAGACAGGGATCAAGACCACCCCCATGGAAAAGAAATGCAAAAAAGCAAAATGGCTGTCTGGGGAGGCCTTACAAATAGCTGTGAAAAGAAGAGAGGCGAAAGCAAAGGAGAAAAGGAAAGATATAAGCATCTGAATGCAGAGTTCCAAAGAATAGCAAGAAGAGATAAGAAAGCCTTCTTCAGTGATCAATGCAAAGAAATAGAGGAAAACAACAGAATGGGAAAGACTAGAGATCTCTTCAAGAAAATGAGAGATACCAAGGGAACATTTCATGGCAAAGATGGGCTCGATAAAGGACAGAAATGGTATGGACCTAACAGAAGCAGAAGATATTAAGAAGAGGTGGCAAGAATACATGGAAGAACTGTACAAAAAAGATCTTCACGACCCAGATAATCATGATGATGTGATCACTAATCTAGAGCCAGACATCTTGGAAAGTGAAGTCAAGTGGGCCTTAGAAAGCATCACTATGAACAAAGCTAGTGGAGGTGATGGAATTCCAGTTGAGCTGTTTCAAATCCTGAAAGATGATGCTGTGAAAGTGCTGCACTCAATATGCCAGCAAATTTGGAAAACTCAGCAATGGCCACAGGACTGGAAAAGGTCAGTTTTCATTCCAATTCCAAAGAAAGGCAATGCCAAAGAATGCTCAAACTCCCGCACAATTGCACTCATCTCACATGCTAGTAAAGGAATGCTCAAAATTCTCCAAGCCAGGCTTCAGCAATACGTGAACCGTGAACTCCCTGATGTTCAAGCAGGTTTTAGAAAAGGCAGAGGAACCAGAGATCAAATTGCCAACATCCGCTGGATCATGGAAAAAGCAAGAGAGTTCCAGAAAAACATCTACTTCTGCTTTATTGACTATGCCAAGGCCTTTGACTGTGTGGATCACAATAAACTGTGGAAAATTCTGAAAGAGATGGGAATACCAGACCACCTGATCTGCCTCTTGAGAAATCTGTATGCAGGCCAGGAAGCAACAGTTAGAACTGGACATGGAACAACAGACTGGTTCCAAATAGGAAAAGGAGGACGTCAAGGCTGTATATTGTCACCTTGCTTATTTAACTTCTATGCAGAGTACATCATGAGAAACGCTGGACTGGAAGAAACACAAGCTGGAATCAAGATTGCCAGGAGAAATATCAATAACCTCAGACATGCAGATGACACCACCCTTATGGCAGAAAGTGAAGAACTAAAAAGCCTCTTGATGAAAGTGAAAGAGGAGAGTGAAAAAGTTGGCTTAAAGCTCAACATTCAGAAAATGAAGATCATGGCATCCGGTCCCATCACTTCATGGCAAATAGATGGGGAAACAGTGGAAACAGTGTCAGACTTTATTTTTTGGGGCTCCAAAATCACTGCAGATGGTGACTGCAGCCAGGAAATTAAAAGATGCTTACTCCTTGGAAGAAAAGTTATGACCAACCTAGATAGCATATTCAAAAGCAGAGACATTACTTGCCAACTAAGGTCCGTTTAGTCAAGGCTATGGTTTTTCCTGTGGTCAAGTATGGATGTGAGAGTTGGACTGTTAAGAAGGCTGAGCACCGAAGAATTGATGCTTTTGAACTGTGGTGTTGGAGAAGACTCTTGAGAGTCCCTTGGACTGCAAGGAGATCCAACCAGTCCATTCTGAAGGAGATCAACCCTGGGATTTCTTTGGAAGGAATGATGCTGAAGCTGAAACTCCAGTACTTTGGCCACCTCATGCGAAGAGTTGACTCATTGGAAAAAGCCTCTGATGCTGGGAGAGATTGGGGGCAGGAGGAGAAGGGGATGACAGAGGATGAGATGGCTGGATGGCATCACGGACTCAATGGACGTGAGTCTGAGTGAACTCCGGCAGATGGTGATGAACAGGGAGGCCTGGCGTGCTGCGATTCATGGAGTAGCAAAGAGTCAGACACAACTGAGCGACTGAACTGAACTATGTCAAGAAAGAGAGAAAAGCAATGACTAACAGGACACCCAAGAGCGCTTCTACCACGGTGGCAACATTCTGCTTCTGAACCTGGGAGGTGATACCTAGGTGAGTGTTTTCTAGTAGCTTCCTGGGCAGTATGCTAAGAGAAGTCAGTCAGACAGAGAAAGACAGATACTGTATGATATCACTTATGTGTGAAATGCAAAAATACAACAAACTAGTGAATATAACGAAAAGCAGCAGACTCCCACCTACAGAGAAAAGACCAGTGGTTACCAGTGCGGAGGGGAGAGGAGGGCAGTACAGAGGAGGGCATGAGAGGTGCAAACCATTGGGTGTGACTGGGCTCAGATGTACTGTACAACACCAAGAATACAGCCAAGATTTTACAGTAACTGTAAATGGAAAGCAAGCCTTAAAACTGTGTAAAAAACTTAATTAAAAATAAATTTTGAAAAAAAAGAAAATGAGGCCTATCCAAACAATGGATTATTGAACTGTAAGAATTTTTAGGAATGAAATACTGATACTTACTACCACATAGGTGAACCTTGACACTACTACCCTAAATGAAAGAAGCCAATCACAAATGACCACATACATCATGTAAGAATCTATTTAAATGTTCAGAACAGACAGATTCATGGAGACAAGAAATAGGTTCATGGCTGCCAAAGGGCTCCGGAGAAATTACTAGCAGATGTGGAGTTTCTTTCTGGGATGATTAAAACGTCTTGGAATGGAAAACAGTGACAGCTGTACCCTCTTGTGACCACACTAACACTGAACTGAACCACGCGCTTTAACACGGTGGCTGTATGGCATGTGAACTACATCTCAATTTTTAAAATTATGATTTATTTTAGATTCAGACCTTTTACATTTAGATTTCTTTTAGGTAAAAAATTAAAACATTTTATCAGGTCATTATAAGAGATGTTCTGGTAATGATTACTTTTCATCATGCCAAAAGTACAATGATTTCCTTTATTAACAAAAATTTGACTCAAAATACTAGATACCAAATAAAAAGTATGTGAGAAGGTTTATGTTGTGAAAATTCCCTTGAAACTTACTCCTACAAAAAAATATCCAATCACTGCTATTCTAGACGGAGAAGGCGATGGCACTCCACTCCAGTACTCTTCCCTGGAAAATCCCATGGACAGAAGAGCCTGGTAGGCTGCAGTCCATGGGGCGCTGAGGGTCAGACATGACTGAGCAACTTTACTTTCACTTTTCACTTTCATGCATTGGAGAAGGAAATGGCAAGCCACTCCAGTGTTCTTGCCTGGAGAATCCCAGGGACGTGGGAGCCTGGTGGGCTGCCGTCTATGGAGTCGCACAGAGTCGGACACAACTGAAGCGACTTAGCAGCAGCAGCAGCTGTTCTAGATGTGGGCATACCAGCCCTTCTCTATCACCTCTGGCCTCTGGAGTGCCCAGTGACGCACAGAGAGCAGGCCCACCCGGGCAGGTCACACACCCCTCCCTGGTCCGCCAGTGGCGGCGCTGTCTCCCAGACACTTCTGGGCCCACAGGCAAAAGCTCTCCTGCAGGGTCCTCTGCCTTCCTGTGTCTAAGAAAAGGAAGAACATCCTTCTGGTCCTCCCTAAATTAAAGCCCCTTTCCACATGACTATGGGAGGTATGAAGTAAGAAGTATTAGTCTACATCCCTCTTGTTACAAAATCATATAACAGGAGCCCTAATCTGTCTGGCTCGCTGACCAGTGCCACCAGGAGAGCCCCACTTTTTGTTAGTTTCAGGGTACCTAGAAGTGAGAAAAATCGATTCAAATTATCAAATACTCCCCAGAACACTGTATTCATGTGTAGACCACCTTGCTTTTGTATGTGAAGGCATTTCTACATTTTTATTAGTAATTAGCCTAAATGCTGTTGCTCAAAGTAAAGTTTTCAAAATATAGATTAAAAATACTAACCAAAGGTTTCATAGGATTCTTCATCTTTCTCATTTTCACCCAGGCTGCTGAGGCTTGAGAGCTGAGAATGATCAGGAAAATCAAATACATCCAGAGGCTTGTGCTTCCAGCCAGCTTTCTGAAAGTGAATGAAGTTCAAAGTCACTGGCCTGGCCATAACAACAAGAACATCACAAAGCTGATCTGCATGGCAAGGACACTGCTGCTGTCTCCGGTGCCTACAGAGAGAGCCTTCGTACTCTCGGGGGCAGAGGCTCTTCTGATGATCTAAGGCGGGGTTGGGGAACTTTTCTAGAAAGGACCAGGGAGTAAATACAGTTGACCACTGAACTACGCAGGGGTTGGGGCGCCCAGCCTCTACACAGTAGAAAATCCCCGTATGACCCTGGCAGGTGGCTTCCTTATCCGAGGTTCCAGCTATGGGGGTTTCAACCTTCTAGAATTAGCCAATTAGCCTTCTAGAACTAAAACCCAAGAAAGATGTTCTTTTCATCATAGGGAACTGGAATGCAAAAGTAGGAAGTCAAGAGATACCTGGAGTAACAGGCAAATTTGGCCTTGGAGTACAAAATGAAGCAGGACAAAGGCTAACAGAGTTTTGCCAAGAGGACGCACTGGTCATAGCAAACACCCTCTTCCAACAACACAGGAGAAGACTCTACACATGGACGTCACCAGATGGTCAATGCCAAAATCAGATTGATTGAACTCCTTATTGCAAAATTCAGACTTAAATTGAAGAAAGTAGGGAAAACCACTAGACCATTCAGGAATGACTGAAATCAAATCCCTTACAATTAATACAGTGGAAGTGACAAATAGATTCAAGGAATTAGATCTGATAAGAGTGCCCGAAGAACTATGGACGGAGGTTCACAACATTGTACAGGAGGCGGTGATCAAGACCATTCTCAAGAAAAAGAAATGCAAAAAGGCAAAATGGTTGTCTGAGAAGGCCTTACAAATAGCTGTGAAAAGAAGAGAAGCAAAAGGCAAAGGAGAAAAGGGAAGATATACTCATCTGAATGCAGAGTTCCAAAGAACAGCAAGGAAAGATAAGAAAGTCTTCCTCAGTTTTGAGGATACACAGGGGTAAAAACTCCTGACTCCCGGAAAGAGATGGGGCTTAAAGGGCAATATACTAGTAAGCCCCAAGAAGACTGCCCCCTACATCCTCATGAAAGACCATAACACACAGAAAATGAGAAAAAACATTCAGTAGCTCTGGACAATGTGGGGGGAGCCATTAACAGACAAGAAAATAAGTGGAAATTCTGGAAGAGATACAGGAGATAGAAAAAGACTCCAAAACAAAAACCAGCAATCACAGACTCTCAGTGCAAAACCACCTGAGGGGTGTTTGGGGTTAGAAAGAATGCTGAAGGGGAGCTGACGGAGCCTCTGGCCTCCCTGAGCAAACAGGCCCCCAGCCATGTATGGCAGCTGCCTTCCCGAGAAGAGGACAGGATGCTGGAGAAACCCATCCAAAGAATGGGTGGGCTGGGATGGGGGTGCAGAGGGATCCTAGGACTTCCCAGGGGAGAAAAGGGCCCCCTCCAAAGCCAGGGGCCTAGGGAAGCAGGGGGAGACACCCCCCAAGAGAGAGAACCAGGGGTGGGGCACAGAGCAGGGAGAACCCCCAAGGCCTGGGCACCCCCAAGCAGACACTGCCTGAGGCGTTTCATGTGAATCTCTAGGGCCAACTCGACAAGCCGCTGGAAAGTAATATGAAGTGAGCCGGGAGTATTAAAGAAATGCACCTGCCTTCACACACATTTATTTCTAAGACTCACCCCACCCTAAAGTAAAAATACCATGTGAGGAAAACTACATGGAAGATGATGAGATCATAATTGTGGAAAACTATTAACATGGAGAAATGGCTACAAGTGAAAAAAGCAAAATACAGAAAACTGCACAATTTTTAAACGATGCTAATCATCCAAATGAAAATGAAACCAACCTAGGCCCAGGAAAAAAGATTCAAAATGTTAATGTTCTCTGGCTTGTACTGGAAAGAACAGGAGGAAAATGAATATACTTTTCCACTACAAGAAAATAGAGCTTACCAAGTTTATGGAATACTGAGTCTCCCATAAAATGTTATTTTGCATTTTCAATTACGAGCATTATATTAAAATATATAACGATAACTTACATCTTTCACGGAATATGTTCTGTCTGCATGGTTCTTCGAAAATCTGGCACTAGGAAACAGCAAACACACACACAAGTTAGGAAATACTTAAAAATAACTGAGGAAACACTAGAACTGGCAATGTAGTCCAAGTATTTTCTTTCCAAGTTACTCTCTTTGTTAGCTGCACTAACAACGTGCACGTGATAAAATTCAGGTAATGGCAAATCCCTTTGGAAAGTAGAACCGATATCTCACACACATAAATAATTTATAGGCCAAATCATACTACCCACATATAAATAGCACAGCTCTGCCCTCAGGGCACAGAGAACTCCTAACCCTGCCATCACCTGAAGTGCCCCTTAAGTCGCATCAACAGCCAAGACTGGCGTCCTGCAGAAATGTGCTAGAGAGGTGCCTCTTCCCTAAGCACCGGACCCCGATGCATCCCGTGCCTGACTCTCTCACACACGTGTTCTCTCTCATTTAGCTCCTTAACAGTCCTCCAGGTAGAAGTGAATCCCTCATCCAGAAGCATATTTGCCCAAAGCTGCAGGTGGCTGGGAAGGAGAGAAGCCTGCGATAAAATCTGCGATAAATCAGTCCACACCCAGAGCTGCCCTGTTCCCTCCCCTTCAGGATCCCTCCAGAGGGCATCAGGATGAAAGGATAAAGTTGCATCTTTAACCAGCTTAAATAAACCAGATGTCACAACAGAGACCCAAAGAAAAAGTGAAAATAAGAGACAGGAAATACCCCAGCCGGTGACTGTGGGCTGAGTACCCTATGTGCTCCAACGTGGTGCCAGGGAACAGGACATCCTGCACACACCCGTTAACAGAGAGCAAAGTCCATTTGGTGTCTGAACGAGTAATTCTTTACCTAACTCTTTATGTGATATAACTTCAAACTTAAAGAGAAAAATTGTGAGACGAGTCTGAGAACCTTCTGTATACCCTTTACCCCACTTCACCAACTGTTCACATTTTGTCTCACCGGCTTCCTGTGTCTGTATGGTAACCTGGGAACACACGTGTGTCTTTTCTAAGAGGGCATTATCCTGTGTAGTCACAGCACAATTTCCAAAGCAAGAAACTTAACACTGACAGCACGGTCTAATTTACAGTCCATATCCAAATGTTATCAACTGCCCTGTCATGCCCTTTAAGGTTTCCCCTAGCATTTTTTAAAATTCGTTTTGCTCTTGTTTCCTTTAAAAATTTTTTTCTTGTTCTAGCATTTTTTAAAAGGAAATACAAGGGGATTATAAAATTAAGATATCTTAAAACTTGTGTTTTATCATATGTGCACATTTGTGTATCCATTGTGATGTAAAATATTATTACTGTGAATTACAGTAAAAAGTTGGAAAACTGAGGAGTGGTTCTCAAACATCAGGAATCAGAACCACCTGGAAAGCTGTTAAGACTGCTTGGCTCCACCTCCAGAGAGGCTGATTCAATAAACCTGGGATGGCCCCTGATGGAGCCTGCATTGCTAACAAGTTCCTGGGGCTGCTGATGCTGGTCAAGACACCACAATTTGCAAAACCAATCCTTTATTTCATTCTCAGACCCAAAAAAGAAGATGGAGCAGATATGCGTTTTACAGCCTTTATGGTTCTGGGGTTCAGAAAAGTTAACTGACATCAGTGGTCACACAGCCAAGTAACAGGACTAGAAGTCACATCATATAAGGTCTTAACTCACTCTTTCCTGCCTTGTCTGTGCTCAACAATGTGGTCAAGTTTCCTCCTCACCTTAGGCTAGGAGGAAGGTGAGGCTACCGAAAGATAGAAACCTCTGTGATAACACACGGAAAAATTTTTGGTGTAGGCATACTAGTGCGTTTCAGGGGGAGGGATGAACAAATTTCATGAGTCTCAATCAAAGGCAAAAATGCTATACCTGTGTGTACCGCGTTGGTGGGGGTGGGGGGTGGGGTCGGGGGAGGGAGAGAGAAGCCCCCTACTGGCATAGCTGATAAAGTTCACCTCTCATAGATCAGCTGGTTAAGAATCTGCCTGCAATGCAGGAGACCCAGGTTCGATTCCTGGGTTGGGGAGATCCCCTGGAGGAGGGCATGGCAACCCACTCCAGTGTTCTTGCCTGGGAAATCCCATGGACAGAGGAGCCTGGCAGGCTACAGTCCATGGGGTTGCAAAAGTCGGACATGACTTAGAGACCAAACCACCAACACCACTATGTCAGCTGATTCTCAAGCATCTTATTTCTTCCCAATCCTCCTCTCTACTGGGGGAGTCTGGTGCTACCCGCTGGCCACAGGAGCCTCGTCTGTTTACTCCACCCTCACGCTGCACTACAAACTGCACCTTCTCCAGCAACCCTCCCACAGCCCAGGTGGGACTCCTCTGGCCTTGAGGACCAGCCTAGGCCTGCCAAGGCCCCTCCAAGCCAGGCCCAGGCAGGGCCTTGGATGTGCTTCAAACACCTCCAGAGACACTTGCCAGTGAATCCGGGAAAAATAACATTTTAGAGAGCAGATAGGCAACGTATTTCCACCTGCATGTCCTTTCAGCTTTAAAAAAAAAAAAAAAAAAAAAAAGCTTGAACCATCCTGGCTAGAGTTGCACCCCTTTAAAAATAACAAGCGGCAGCTTGGGCTCCCCCGCCGACTTAGTTCGGCTTTACAGTCTGTGGTTTGTGTTACAAAAACAAGCAGGGTCTTGAAAATAAGAATACTGACTCCAGCCCGAGTGTCAATGCTAGTGTTCTTGCTAGAAGGTGAATTCTGGCAAGTAGTAGGTGGTACTCCTTAAGTTACTATCCGTGGGATAGTTTGTTTCAGAACACCTCACGTCTACTGTAGAGCACGTTCACCCGCACAAAGCAAGGGGACGCTAGCCGACGACTCTCCCCGCCGCCAGACACGGCTGTAAGCGGACGCCCTTCAACCTCCCCGCAATCCTGTCAGGGTGGGGACATTATTATCCCCACTTTACAGAAAGGCCCCTGGGCGGTCAGTCGCTCGGACACGGTGCGCAGAGGCAGAGCCAGGGAGCTCGAGCAGCTCCGAGAGGCCCAAGCACGGAGGAAGAGGAAAATAAAGGGGGGACCCCGGCCGCGCCCCAACGGCCCGCAGAACTTACTGAGACAGCCGCGCAGGCCGCAGCCGATCCATTCCAGCCAGCGGCGCTCGGCGCCGACGCAAAAACTCCCGCCAAACCTCGCGCTGCTCCCGGCGGCCAATCCGGGCCGAGCATGCAGAAACGCTCCCGCCCCCGCCCCTGCCCCGCCCCCCAGGCCCCGTAAGTCTGCGGGCCGGGGCTCCGCCCATCCTAAAGCGCTAGAGAAAACGCAGCCTGGAATATGAGCGAACAGAGCTGGAGTCCGCGCCTTACAACCAGTTGCTGACGGGCCTCGCCCCCACCGAGACGCTAAATCCTTACCAGGTTTTCCCGCCGACCCGTCCAACACGCAAGTTTTCCGCCAGGGCCCGCCCCCGGGTTGGGGAAGGGAGGAGCCAGTGCCAGAAAGCTACCTAAGCGCGAGCTCACCGTCGAGGGGCGGATCCAAACCCGGGGTTCTCTCTCCGGGTGCTTAGGCGCCTGCGCAGTTGTCTGGTGTCGTGCATTGAAAATTGACGGGGGTTAGACTTTCAGTGTTCTTGCCTGGAGAATCCCAGGGACTGGGGAGCCTGGTGGGCTGCCGTCTATGGGGTCGCACAGAGTCGGACACGACTGAAGCGACTTAGCAGCAGCAGCAGCAGGCTTTCAGTACCGCTGGTACTGAATCAGATGTATGAGCTTGGCTTATTATTTTATTTCTACCCCAGCGTTTTTATTCGTAAATGGGGAGGACCCCCTTCTAATATGCTCTGATTCTCTGCTTTCTCTTTAAAAACGTATAATCCTGCAAAAGAATGATGTTGGACTCTTATCACACCATAAATAAAAATGAACTTAAAATGGGTCAAAGACCTAACTGAAACTCGTAGAAACACGGTAAAGGCTTCATGACATTGGTTCTGGCCATGATATCTTGGATGTGACGCCAAAAGCACAGTTTGGGATGATGAAAAAGTTCTGGAAATGAATAATAGTGGGTGGCTGCATAACAGTGTGACTCACGTAAGTAGTGCCACTAGATTGTACAGTTAAAGATGGCTAAAATGCTAAGCTTTATGTCATGTACATTTAACCACAATAAAAAACTATGTTTCACGCATACACAAGAATATAGCACATATAATATAAAAATAAAAATGACCACTTGGGAGTTCCTTGGTGTCTTACCGGTTAGAACTCAGCACTTTCAATGCAGAGGCCCAGGCTCCATCCCTGGTTAAAGAACCATCCAGCATGCCTCACAGTACAGCCAAAATACTAAAATAAGTAAATAAATACAAATTAAGAAAGAAAGAAAATGGTTGAAACTTTTAAAAGCTTTAACAACAACAAAAAAGAGCACCCGTCTGTTCACCAGTGGATTAGGAAGTTAGTCATTCCTTCCAAGGATAACCACTCTTCTGATTTTGTGTTTCTCATGTCCATGTTTTTTCTACCTTGATACATCCCTAAATGATGTATTAATTATCGTATGTCTTAAACTTTATATAAATGATATTTAGTATGTATTTTGGAAGTGCTCTTTCTTACTCAAAGCTTTGATTTTGGGGTTTATCCACATTGATGCAGGCAGCTGTCATTCATTCATTTTTATTGTTTTTGGAATGTGTTAAGTAAATATACCACATTTTACTAATCCATTCTCCCGTGCATGGAAACATCAGTTGTTTTCAGTCTTTTTGCTGTTGCTAACAATGCCACAGTAAACATTCCTGCAAGACACTTATTCCAAACCTAAGTGTCTTGCAGTCACAAACCTAAGAGCCAAGGATAGATTCAGTAGTAGTATTATTGCCGCATGGGATAAAGACATTTTCAGCTTTACACAACAGTGCCAATTTACACATTGGTTTGTTGACTATATAATTTGCATCCCCATCAGCAATATGTAAAAATGCCCTTCACCACATACTTGTCAATATTTAGAATTTTCAGGATTTAAACATTTTTCTTGAGTAGCAAGTTGAAATGGTACCCTATCGTGTTCTGGATTTGCATTTCCCTTAAGTTGGTCATCTTTTCTTTGTTTACAGGTCCTTTCTGATTCCTCTTCAGTGAAACACCTATTAACCCGACTTAGGAATCATCTGGGCAATTGCCACAGAAGAATAAATCATCTTTGTGGTTTTGAAGGCAGTTCCTGGCTGATGCATAGAAACAGGGTTCCTAGACTCACTGGAAGCTGTTAACCCATAAGAGTGTGGAAAGCTAGCTCAATTTCCCAGGAAAGGGGTTACTGTCAAACCTTTTGGACTTATGGAGCTGAAAAAATGAAACCACCCAAGTGTTAAGACAAGAAGAGACTCAATGCTCTGGGTGGAGATAAAAACTCAACCCAAGTAGGTTTAAATGCTAAAAGAATTTATGAGCTCATGTCACTGAAAAGTCCAGTGGCAAGATGGCTGCAAGATGGCTCACTTTGACCTGCAGGTTGGCGAAGCCCCCAGGGCTCTGAGTCTATTTCCTTGCCCTTCTGGAGCCTGAGCTTTTCCCCCAGCCTGGGTGCTGTCACCATCATCATCGCCCGGATTTAGTGAGCATTTACTATGATCCAGGCATCGTTCTAAGTGTTCAGCATCTATGAACACATTTCATCTTCTCAATAACCTGCTGTGACAGGCACCAGAACCTCACCCTGCACGTGAGGAGACTACGGAGCAGCCCACAGGGAGGAAGTGGCTGTGGCTATGCTAGATCTGAGCACTCTGTGCGGGAGCCTGCACCCAGCAGCTCTTCCATGTTTCACATCGGAATTCCATGCTTCAGAGAAAGCCAGCTATGTCCCAGCAATCTCAGAAAAAGATGTACTCTAATTTTACCAGCGTGCATCACGTACCCACCTGTATTAGTCAGAGTTCCAGAGAGAAAGAACCAATAGGATGTGCACTGGGTTGTGAAGAAGTAACGACAGGGTTGGGTGGGGTGGGGTGTTGGACAGGACTGGAAACAGGAGCCAGCAGGTCTAGAGCCCCAGGGAGGAATCTGGAGCCATGTGAGGAAGCTCAGAGGTGCTGCAGAGCGCCTACGGGCCCAATCATTGAGCTATGTAATATACTCTCATGTTTGGAGAATTAAAGAAAAAACAAAAACTGTTGCTTTTCTGATATAAATACAGAAAATAAAGAACTACAAAACATTCTGGATCTTGGGATAAACAGAGTGGTTAGGTATAAAGTGTGGAGTAGGTTGATCTCTATATTAGTTCTATTAGTTCAGTTCAGTCGCTTAGTCGTGTCTGACTCTTTGCGACCCCATGGACTGCAGCACACCAGGCCTCCCTGTCCATCACCAACTCCTAGAGTTTATTCAAACTCATATCCATCGAGTCGGTGATGCCATCCAACCATCTCATCCTTTGTCGTATCCTTTTCCTCCCACCTTCAATCTTTTGCAGAATCAGGGTCTTTTCAAATGAGTCAGCTCTTCACATCAGGTGGCCAAAGTATTGGAGTTTCAGCTTCAGCATCAGTCCTTCCAATGAATACTCAGAACTGATTTCCTTTAGGATGGACTGGTTGGATCTCCTTGATCCCTCCTTGAGGGTCCAAGGGACTCTCAAGAATCTTCTCCAACTCCAGAGTTCAAAAGCATCAATTCTTCAGTGCTCAGCTTTCTTTATAGTCCAACTCTCACATCCATACATGACTACTGGAAAAACCATAGCTTTGACTAGATGGACCTTTGTTGGCAAAGTAATGTCGCTGCTTTTTAATGTGTCTAGGTTGGTCATGGCTTTTCTTCCAAGGAGTAAGTGTCTTTTAATTTCAAGGCTGCAGTCACCATCTGCACTGATTTGGGAGCCCCCCAAAATAAAGTCTGTCACCGTTTCCACTGTTTCCCCATCTGTTTCCCATGAAGTGGTGGGACCATATGCCATGATCTTAGTTTTCTGAATGTTGAGTTTTATATCCTGGAATTATTAGCTTGATGTTTAAGTAAAGTATAAATGAGAATATTATTATTTATCTTATAGGATTATCATAAAGATAAGAGAGAAAGAATTTGGAGGTCAAAGCGTCTGCCTGCAACCCTGGAGACCTGGGTTCGATCCCTGGGTCAGGAAGATCCCCTGGAGAAGGAAATGGCAACCCGCTCCAGAACTCTTGCCTGGAAAATCCCATGGACAGAGGAGCCTGGTAGGCTACAGTCCATGGGGTCGCAAAGAGTCGGACACGACTGAGCAACTTTACTAGACAGATAGAGCCTGGCAGGCTACAGTCCATGGGGTCGCAAAAGAATCGGACACGACTTAGTGACAAAACAAGACAGAAGGGCTTATCACTTCTCACTGAGCCTTTGCTCTTCGTTGGTAGCGCCTTCTGATGAATGTGCTGTTCTGCACTATGTCCACCAGAGGGCAGCAGAGGAACGGGACTGGAGACTGGGAAACAAACAGGAGATCAGAGCTACTTCCTTATGTTCACTGTCAACAATGTTTACAGTTGATTAAAAGTCAGTTCAAGACTGATAAGGCTAGCATCTTAACTGCCACTGCTCAACTCATTTTCCCCTTCATGTGCATGATGCTCTTCCCATAATTTATCAAAGCCATTCCAGTAAGGTTCCCTTAAGGCAAAGAGGATGATTTTCTGTTGTGGAAAAGAAAACCAGTTACTTCTTAAACTTTCCAACTTTCTTTTTTAACTTCTTATGCCCCTGTGAGTTATTGGGTATGCACGAAAATAACCCACCAAGCCTGGTAATTCTCAACAGGAAGAAACTAAAGTAGTTACCTATTTCAAACAGACCAACTGTTTGACACTTGCAGAAAGAACTGGAAACATCTCAGGACGGTGAGAGGCGGGGCCAGGAGGAAGGAGACCTGCCCTTAAATGCCTCCTCTTTCAGAAAAAGGGGAAATAAAAATTCAGAAAGGTAGGACTCTTCGGTATCGTTTACTGAGTCAGAGGGCAGAAAGATTTTTCCATCGGATCAAACAGCAATAACACTGGCTCCCTTCCTCCCAGGTCACGTGCTTTCCAACACCATCCTGGCTCGGATGCCCAGCTACTAAACTTGTTTGTTCGGTAACTAATGTTCTACTTTTTCCAGACCTAACTGGCACCTCTCTTATCCAAGCTGAGATCCCAGGGCTGAATAGGCCGGGTCACTACCTCCGGACGATGCTTTGTCACTTGCTTCAGATTCCGTTCCCAGCTCCCTGCAGGACTCAGAGTGCGGCGTAGGAACCCAGGCAGGAACATTCTAGCAAAATCCAGGATTTCACTCTCGCTGAGGAAAACCAATTTCCAACCTGCAGAGGGAATAACTGTGTGACTCAGACTTGTACAAGGACCAGAGGAGCTCATACAGCTGAGAAAGAGGAAAGGAAATGGAAGGACACCCCAAAGGAAAAGATTCTTAAGGAAAGAAGGGACATAAAGTTTCTACACAAGAAATTTGTCTCCATGATTCACTCTCAAGCTCGGGTCAGAAAAGAACTTTCTGTAAAAAGTTTTCATCCTGGTAATGAGCTTGCTTACTTCCCAGAAGGAATCATGCTCTCACTTACCCCTGGGCCTTTGCACGTGCACCCTCCCTAGAGCACTCTCTTACCCTGCCTGGCTGGCTCCTGTGCTTTATTGCAGTGAGACCACAGAAGTTGCTTCCTCTAGGAAGCCTTCTCTGATTCTCCAAGTCCAGGACAAGCAGGATCCTCTCCTCAGGGACCCTTTCTGCTTAGCTGAGAAGGGAGAAGTGGGCGAGCCAGGGACCTTCAGACAAGCTCAAGTCACCTGCCTCTAACCCCAGGTGACACAGAGACCATCTTCCTGGAACCTTCTGTAGCAAGAAACAGCTCCCCTACCCCACTCTCTGGCTGTTGCTGTGTCCAGCTCACTCACCCCTTTGACTTTGTGCCTTAACAGAAAAAGATTATCTCCTTACCCCTCCACCTCACACCACTACCAGACCACAAATATGCTCAGTAATCTGCCTCCTGGACTTGGAGAATCACAGAAGGCTTCCTAGAGGAAGCAGCTTCTATGGTCTCACTGCAGTACAGGACAGGAGCCAGCCAGGCAGGGTCAGAGAGTGCTCTAGAGAGGGTGCCCGTGCAAAGGCCCAGGGGTAAGTGAGAGCCTGATTCCTTCTGGGAACTAGAATAAGCCCCATGTGGCTGGAGGAGAGCTGGGGAGGTGGCAAGGGATGAGGCTGGGGAGACAGGCAGCAGCCCTGCAGTTCTTGCTCCTCAAAGTATAATGCGCAGGCCCGCAGCACTGGCTTCAGCTGGAAGCTTATTAGAAGTGAAGAATTTCAGGCCTGATTTCAGATTTATTGAATCAGAATCACATTTTAAGATCCCCTGGGGATCTGCTGCACAATCAGGTCTGTAAAGCCTTCCTCTAAGTACATTCAGCAGTTCCAGCTTGTGAGCAATAGGAAACCTGGGCATGATTAAGGAGGGGAATCACGTGATTAAGACTTGGGAGAAGTCATTCCTGCTGCAAAGTGGAGGGAAAGGGGGTGAATTAGTAGAGATCAGTGTAGGAGATAAGGACGTCAGGTAAGAGGACGGCACATGGTCAGGGCAAGAGACGGCACTCTTGGGCGTTGGGACTAAGGGAATGTGGGAAGGGGACGGATTTGACGGCCCACAGGGTTAGCAGCAGCAATCCTGGTGCCTGAGCTCCCTGGGGCTGCCCTGGAGTTTCTCCCAGATTGCAGAGCCTAGAGACAGCTCTGCCTGGGCAGGGCAGGGAGCTGGCAGGAGCCAGTATCAGTGGGTGTGGGGAAGCAAGAGACTCAAGAACAAGAGTCTCTGGACCTGCGCTCGCTGCCCAAAGCAGAGTGTGAGCCGACTGGTTCCCCACACCCTCCGGGTGGAGCAGGGACCTTGTAGCTGGCAAGGACAGCTTCTGTTAGAGAAATGTGACATCCACAACCATCCCCTCCCTAAAAGATCTGCACAAAAGAGAGTGGCTAGGAACTTACATGCAAAATATATTCGTGAAAAGAATGCCGCTTCCGGGCCAAGAATGGAATCCCTCTGCACCTGAAGAACGGTGCTGGGGAAGCAGAATTCACCCGGCGAGGCTGCCACCATCCGAGGAAATCAACAGCGAAGGAGTGAGAAGTCAAAATGAAAACGCTAGACTTCTTTTTATGCCAGATGTATGGATGAATAAGTCAGGTTGGTGAGTTTTCCAGTTCCTCACGCTAGGTGAAGGGGTGAGATCGAGATGGAACACAGATTTGAGCATCATTCAAGGTTAAAGGGGTGAGAGGGCAGCTGGCTGCAGGGGTTGGGGGGTGATTACTCAGCTAAGGGAGGACACAGAGGAGCCGTCTCTGTGCTGTGAGCCGCAGGAGAGTCCCCTTTAGTCACACTCACAGCCACGGCCACCACCATCCACAGTAACTGCGGAGAGGGTGGAGACTGGGGGGCCGAGAGGGATGCTCTGGGCCTGATCATCCCACGGCCTCCCTTCTCACGGTGCTGCCAGGGCCTTCTGTCTTCTGTCCACTGCTCTGCCCAGTGGCTGGGGGCAGGCTGGCAGCTTCTCTCCCGCTGTGAAAAGCAGCCATCACTGGGAATAAGGATGAAACACAACAAGCAAAGTCCAGAGTCCCTGGCATTTACCCGATTCCTCCCGGTGGCTTGACTCAGACTGCAGTGAAGACTGTAGCTGGCCCTGGTTGCCTAATTGAAAAAAACAAAACAAAACAAAAACTCATCCAACACAGCAGTTGGGCCTTTGGGATGCTCAGGACACTCATCAGGCATCACACCATGCAGTGGGGAGGGACAGAAGGGAGGTGGCCCAGACATGGAGATGTCTCGGAGTCAGAAAATCCAGCTCAGTCACTTACTAGGACCAGTTGGCCAATCTCTCCAAGCCTCGCGTTTCTCATCCATAACAAGGACGTAATACTTCAATGAAAAAAAAAAAAAAGAGAACTATTCGGATAGGAGCTCCCTAATTTTTCTAGGTCAATCAGCATGGATCTACCTATATCTACGCCACATTCTCCAGTCCCCTTCCTATTACAATAGAAGCCGCATCCTACCAAAATACCCCATTGATGGGCGATCTCTGCAGTTGACTGCGGGCTCTAACCTGCCCCGTCTCAGGACAGCTGTCCCCTCTTGTTCCAGCTTCATCACTTGCTGGGTTGGTGGGTCATTGTCACCATTGTATCTCTCATCTTCAAAACCCCCACCACCAGCAACAACAAAAAAGCAAGACTCTCTACTTCCCCACCATTCTCCAGTTACCATCCATCCACTCATGGAACAAAACTTCAAGACAGAGCCGGCCACCCTCTGTCCCGATTGCCTAGGACTCAGGGACTTGCTCCAGCAGGCTTCTGGCCTCCCTGCTCTGCCGGACACTCACTGCCAAGTTTGCCGCCATTGCCAAATCCAGCTCCTCCGTCCCCACCCTAGTCCCTGATGCAACAGCAGGCTGTCATACCCACCGCCTCCCTCCCCTCCTGACACTCTTTCTCTGGGCTTCAGGGACACCATGCTCTTCCTCCCGGCAGGTGACCCTCCACCCCCGTGGCTGCCCCTTTTCTCAGTGCCCCCACCGTGGAAGTCCCCGGGGCTCCACTTGGGGCCTACTCCACTTCCTTCCAGGTTTCCCACTTCCCCAGGCTGCTTGATAAAGCCCCTCAGCCTGCATTTTCTGTGCTGTTAACTTTGCAATCTGTCATCTCCTGAGCGGTCTTCTGAGTGGCAGATGATATCTGTCTTTTTAGTTGTCCAGCAGGAACTTGAGATGGAAACCGGCCCCACCCGGCCTCTCGAGTCCTTTCTCCAGGGTCTTCTCATCCCAGTAAGTACGGCTCCACCATCCACCAGAGCGCTCACCCCTGAGCCCACCCTCTTCCCAATCCCCTAAGCGCAGTGGTTCGGCCGCCAATGGCTTTTAAATTGACTGTCTGCTGCCTCCACTGCCACCAACCTGGTTCAGGCCGCCTCACTTACAGGTGAGCCTGTCCTCACCCTCACTCTGCCCCTCCTCTCACCCCTCTGCACCTGGCTAGAGGGGTCATTCAGGGAACATCACTCCTTGCCTCAAAAGCCTTTACTGGTTTAAAAACCCCGGATTCCTTTCTGGGCTGCGGGGCCTGGTAACCGGTCCTCCTGCTTCTCTAATGGCTCTCAGCTGCACTCTTCCCCATGCTTATGATGCTGCAGCCGCGCCAGCTTCCTTTCAGTGCCTGGACTAGAGCCAGCTGGTTCCCACCTCAGGGCCTTTGCACACGCTGCTTCTATTTGCAAACTCTTTCTCCAAAGCTTTGCAGGGTTCCTCCTCCACCTTCAGGTTATCACCCCAAGTGTCACGTCCTCAAAGAGAACTTCTCTGACCACAACACTGAAGACAGGCCCTTGTGGTCCCCTCACCAAGACTCCACCTGTTGTCTTCAAAGCCCCCATCGCGATCTGAAGTTGTTCTCTCTCTTATCTGCTTGCTGTCTGTCTTTCTTGGCAGAGAGTTACAGGGCAAGGATCCCGTGTGCTGTACTCGCTGCCGAGTTCCCGCAGCTCAGAACTGTGCCTGGCACTTAGCCGATGCTAGACACAGAACAGCGGATCTGTAGCCTGCAGGTTTGTGGGGGCTTTGTGAGGATTAAATGAGAACGTAAGTTGAGCACAGCCTGGTGCACTGCTCATAGCAAGTCCACAACACCCGTAGCTGTCACCACCTCCACAGCTGATGATTTCTGGGACATCCAAGGGTCCTCATGAAGCTGCCACGTGACTGTGACCCAGCTTTACACCTACTTTCCTCCTGAAATAGAGTGGCTGGTTCTACCTGACTTTTGATCCTTGATGGATTTGAGGTTTCCAGCATCACAGACAGCAACTGTATTTCATGTATGATGAGCTATAAACCAGAACAACACTGGCAGGCGGTACTAGCCTGTGCTGTGGCAAAGAAAAACCATTAGGTAGGAATCAAAACCGTCTGGGCTGAAGCTCAGAGGCATAACTACTGGCACCAAGAAACAATCCAATGACACGTCTCTGTCAGGAGGTTACTGGCCCAGGCAGACAAGAAGCAACCTCCACAGTGTGAGGTGGAAAGCTCAGTTTCCAGGGCCAGACTGCCCAGCAGATATACAAGTGACCAGTAAGCACACAAAAGGACGCTCAACTTTATCATCATTCGGTTCAGTTCAGTTCAGTCGCTCAGTTGTGTCTGACTCTTTGCCATTCCACGAACCGCAGCACTCCAGGCCTCCCTGTCCATCACCAACTCCTGGAGTTCACCCAAACTCATGTGCATCGAGTCAGTGATGCCATCCAGCCATCTCATCCTCTGTCGTCCCCGTCTCCTCCTGCCCCCAATCCCTCCCAGCATCAGGGTCTTTTCAAATGAGTCAGCTCTTCACATCAGGTGGCCAAAGTATTGGAGTTTCAGCTTCAGCATCAGTCCTCCCAATGAACACCCAGGACTGATTTCCTTTAGAATGGACTGGTTGGATCTCCTTGCAGTCCAAGGGACTCTCAAGAGTCTTCTCCAACACCACAGTTCAAAAGCATCAATTCTTCGGCACTCAGCTTTCTTCACAGTCCAACTCTCACATCCATACATGACCACTGGAAAAACCATAGCCTTGACTAGACAGACCTTTGTTGGCAAAGTAATGTCTCTGCTTTTGAATATGCTATCTTGGTTGGTCATAACTTTCCTTCCAAGGAGGAAGCGTCTTTTAATTTCATGGCTGTAATCACCATCTGCAGTGATTTTGGAGCCCCCCAAAATAAAGTCTGACACTGTTTCTACTGTTTCCCCATTTATTTCTCATGAAGAGAAGGGACAAAATGCCATGATCTTTGTTTTCTGAATGTTGATTTTTAAGCCAACTTTTTCACTCTCCTCTTTCACTTTCATCAAGAGGCTTTTTAGTTCCTCTTCACTTTCTGCCATAAGGGTGGTGTCATCTGCATATCTGAGGTTATTGATATTTCTCCCAGCAATCTTGATTCCAGCTTGCAAATCAAAACCACAGTGGGGTACCACTTCACACCCACGAGGATGGGTATTATTAAAAGAAGAGAAAGAAACCAACAAGTAATAGCCAAGGAGGTGGAGAAGGTGGAACCCTTGTGCACTGTCCCTGAGAATCTAAAATGATGCGAAAAACTGTGGCAGCTCCCCAGAAAATGAAATGACAGAATGACCAGTGATCCAGCAATTCCACTTCTGGGTGTTTATCTAAAAGAACTGAGAGCAGGGACTCAGAGAGATATTGTACAGTGACGTTCACAGTGGATAGTCTCAATAGCTAGAAGGTAGGAACAAGTGTCCATCAACAAACGATTGTATAGACACAATATGATGTAATCGTACAAATATTAATTCAGCCATAAAAGTGAATCTTGACATTTCTGACGACACAGAGGGACCCAGAGGGCATAATGCTAAGTGAAATAAGCCAAACCCAGAAGGACACGCACTGTACGACTCATTCATATACGGCACTTAGAGCGGTCAAGTCCGGAGACAGCAGAATTGTGGTGGCCAGGGGCTGGGTGAGGAGGGAACGTGGGTTATTAATGGGCAGAGCTGCAGTTTTGGAACGTGATGAAGTACTGGATGGAGATGGATGGTGGTGACGGCCGCACAGGCGGCATTTAGTGAATGCGCTAAATGCCACTGAAACTTATGCTTTTAAATGATGAAGATGGGGGATCTTAGGTGTATTTTACCAGAATTAAAAAAAAAAAAAAGAGAGAGACAATGTTTTTATCAACCTCATGACAGAAGCTTGGTTCAAACTTTCAAGTATTTGCTCAAATGAGAGTTATCTAACACTCACCAGTTCCTAAGTCCTGTGCTGAGAGCTCAGGAAGGAGACAGGAAGGTCACGGGGTTCCCCAATGACAGGAGAGAGCAAGAGGGAGATAGGGAAGGAAGAAGGTAAAGAACTTGAAAAGCAAGGTTAAAAGGCAGCCTGGATGAAGAGTCTTACCAGAGAGGTGTGCACAGACAGGGCTTAAGCTTTAGACGAAGAAAGCAGACTTCAGCACCCCAAACCTGGGACTGAAGCAGGGGATGAAGGTGTATTTAAATACAACAGGCTACAAAAAGACCGAGGCGGGGTGGGGGGTGGTTGGGGAGCGGTTAATTCACACTTCTGGAAAAGACAAGTCTTTTAAGATGACAGCGTAGGGTAGCGACAGAGGAAAAGAAAGTCAGCCGCTATGAATGAGCCATCTCCCCGGACAGCGTTATGGGAAGAGGATGACTAAAGACGCACCGAATGAAAACCCCCAGAACCACCCACCACAGCGTCGCCTCCTGCAACGTCGCTTCCCCCCGAGAATTTGCGTTTTCAAGAACACCTGTGCCATTCACACCATGACTTTCTCCTTTGAAACACAGCAGGATCGCTGCTGCGGGAACGGGTTGGAGCCCCGGTTCAGCATCTGAAAGTGGCGGGATGACGCGCCCCGAGAAGCAGGCCGGGGAAGGGAGGACACACAGGGAGGAGCCTGTGGCTGAGCCCGTCCTGCTCTTTGCGCGTGCTCATCTGAGGCCGCCCCAGCCCTCCCATGAAAAACGGAGACGTCACTCAACTCGCTTGAAATGCAGAAATATTTATTTTGGTTTCCTTCACTGTTTTTGGAAATTCTGTTTTGGTTTATAAAACATAGAAAGAGCCAACACTTAAAGCAAACATTCAAAACCCCGATGTGACAAATTATTGACTTCTTGGGCAATTAAGAGTACACGTATGAAGTTAGGCTACCAAATAGTGTTATAACAACGACAGCTCTTTAGGGCAAACCCTGTTGTGCTTGTATAATACAGGTACTCCTCTTTCCCAAAACAACTGCTTTCGGTGTACAAATGAAAACTAAGTTCAGTCACATGTGGCAAAGACTTGCAGTAAAAGTGAAATGCGGCTAATTTCCCACATTAACTTAAAAAAAAAAAAAAAAAAACCCTGAGAATCTAATCCCAGGAAATGAGTTTTCCAGATTCCTATGTCCTAGAATTTTGGCTTGTCAAATATATTTCATAGAAATCAAGTAGCATTACGATAGAAGAGCATTTATTTATCACCATCCATTTCAATAAGTACCCAAGTGTATCTACCTCCTTAATATTTTTAAAGACATGCCTTGCCTGAGAGTTTATATTCCGGGGGGGAGGAGGAGGCGGGGAAAAGCCACTTGAGCACAACATACTTTCGATATGAAAACCACATTAAAATCCATCAGAGACAGAGTGACCGGTTCATCGAAGGTAAAGTGGACAGTTATTCAGGCGTCACAGTTGAGCATGGTTGATCCAGGTAACTGTTTCCTTGTTGAAATGCTTGTCTTCACTGCAGAATCTAAGGCAGATTTTTTTTTTTTTAATAACCCCTGGGAGGCGACAGATGGAGGAAATCAGGAAATTGGGTCTGGAGAAGAGGGTTGGAGAATATTCTGCTCTATGGGCACCAAAATCCATCCTCTCTGGTGAGCGGCCATCCATCCAGGATTCAATACCTGTGCTGTTTTGAGCTGGGTCTGCCCTTTGCTTCACTGAGAACCTCTGCTCCGACAGGAAGGACAGGGGTTAATCAGAAGGTTCGTGAGAGTGAGTGTGACACAGGGAAGGGAGGGTAGCAGGGATTTAAAAAAAAAACAAAAACAAATAAACCCTCTGGTCCTCTTGCGACCTCCTGCAGGCGAGCCAGGTCTTGCTTGTTGGAACGGTGGTTCCCTCCAGTGCACGGGACTCTTTGAGCAGCAGAAATCTGCAGAATTTGCAGTGTGTAGCAGACATCTCAGAAAGAGCAAAGTCCTAACCCTTTGGTTAGCAGATCGGGGAGACAAAGTGTTCACCCGCCTTTGTAACTGAGGAATTGGTAAAGAACTTAGCACGTTTGCAGTTTCCCCTCTACGATTTTTTAAGGCTCGTTTTGGAAATCGTGGATCACCGTGGACACGGTCTGCGACGCGAGGTGGCTATAAGGCAGTGTTCCGTTCCCTCCAGGCTCCTATGACGAGAATCTGGATGGGAGAGGCACCCGAGGATGCTCCCTCCCTTCCTGCCGCTGTCAAACTCCCCTCCGCTTCCTCCCTCGCGTTAGACTTTGATGGTGGAGTAAAGCTCATCGATCTGTGATCTGAAATAATTCCGAAGCTCTGGCCTTTTAGCCTTCATGGTTGGGGTCAGAAGGCCATTGTCGATAGAGAAGAGTTCAGGGTGGAGATAGATGCCTTTGACCTGTAAAGAGACCAGGAAGTCAAAGGAGGCAAGGAGGACAGATGCTTCTGAAGGGATAAAAACCCTTCTGGGCCATTCCTGCCAGCTTCACAGGCCAGGCCAGCTGCACCATCTCAACATAGGGTAGGGCAGTGGCCTGATATCAGGACAGAATCAGGACCACAGCCTGGCCCCCCAGGAAGAGGATACACCCCCCTGGTTACAGAAATCCCTCCCCAGCCAAACCACACCACTGTCTCTTCCGCATGATGTCTTTACATCACCTCATCCTCTTCTAGAACCTGTTCACCAAAAACACCCTCAAGTCAAAAACCCATTTTTCGGGAATTCATACACTTGGATGTGAGTCTTACCTGTTCAAATGGTTTCAGGCCAGACTCCTTCCCAATTCTCACCATGTCTTCTAGAATACCTTTTTTGACATCCTAATAAGGTAAGAAAAACAGGATCCTTATTCCCGTGGTGGGTTCAGCGGGCACGGGGGGCAGGGGTCCCTGCACTTTGCACTTAACGCAAAGGGAAACTCAGGAGGATGGCTGCACACTTTGGAACCCACCTTGTTTCTGCATAGTTCTTCAAAGGAGCCCACAATGCCTCTCTTCTGGGCCCAGGCACCTAGTATCTCAACGTCTGGTACCACAATCGCTATGAGAAATGCCTTTAACAGAGACAAGTGAGTTATTACACAGTTTGGTCCTGATGTTCTAAAATTGTAGTTCCTTATTATCTGCTTCGTGGGCCCCTGGGAGAATCTGGGAGTTAGAGACCCTCTCTTCAGAGCATGTTAACAGCCCTGGCATCCACAGGGCCCAGGTTAACGCCTGCCTCTGAAATACAGACAGTATCGGGAATTCTGCAATAAATGTTTTCAAAGAACCACTGGAAATCAAAATATAATAAAACCCTAGTTTTTACTTATTTTTATATATACTTAAAAAAATAGGGTCAAATAAGCAAATAATGGGATAGATATCAGATAACTGCTTTATAAAAAGACAAAAAGAAAATATATGCAGATTCACTTTAAAAAGAACTCTAGCACCTCATTCTTTACAATTGAGTGACAATGAAACGAAATAAAAATCAAAGGCATAGTAGGCCAGGTCTAAGAAGATGCAGTGCATTCTTGAAGAAAAATAGGTGTATTTTCTTATAGGAAAATATTCTGCCACAATTATTTGAAAATTTCAAGATTTGTAGAAATATTTTAAAATTTATTTAAATAGGAGGATAATTACTTTATAATATTGTGATGCTTTTTGCAATGAATATGAACCAGCTCTAGGCATACATGTGTCCCCTCTGATTTGTAGAAATAGTCACCCTCAGAAAACTAGAACCCATTCTCTTCCTTTCCACCACCTGTCCAGAATTTTGGTAAATGAGGTTCCATTGCAATACTGCCATTAGTTTTCAACTTTAAGATATGCTGGCTTCCAAACCATCATTTGCTCAAGAATGATGCAGAAGGTATACCATAAATAAGTTAGGTTTAATATGTCTGAAAATGCTAAGCTTTCTTATCACCCATATGTCAATATTTCTCCTCGTAATTAAATTAGAAGCTTATTTTACCTATCCCCCAGTATTTTTACGCCACTTCCCTTGGTATAGCAGACTAAGAACTGCCAAGAATAAGAGACACAAATTGCTAGTTACAAAATAGATGAGGGGAGAAAACAGAAAAAAAGAAAAGAAATGCCAAGCAATGAAACCCAATAACATGTTGATTATGTTCTAGCAAGTCAGGCATCAAAGTCAGAGAGTCAGAAAGCCAGTTCACACATGTGGCAAACTTCCCATTACACTGAAGGTACCTGGATGTCTTATAATATTGTGATGCTTTTGGCAATGAGTATGAACCAGCTATAGGCATACATGTGTCCCGCCGGCCACAGAGCTCCTGGCGGGCAGCACATACCTGCAAGCTCTCTCCGTGGACAAACACCTGAGCGATAGGTTCACTTCGCTGGTAGATGTTTTCAATCTTCTCGGGAGCTATGTACTCCCCTTGTGCCAGTTTAAAGATGTGCTTCTTCCTGTCAATGATCTTCAAGGTGCCATTCTGTTTGGGGGTACAGAGGGCAATGGGCTGTGAGCAGGTCCCAGGGCTGTTTCCCCCCAGCACTGGCCACGCAGGGTACTGAGCATTTCCTGTGCACTATTACTTAATCCTAATAAGGTCTGGCAGGAGTTGGCTATTAACCCATTTTACAGAGAGACAAACTGAGGCTGACAGAGATTATGTAACCTCCTTAGGCTGAGTAGTGAGATAGAGAAGGGATGAGGGAGTCCCTCTCACTCCACTTCCACCTCTCAGCCAACTAGAGCACCCCGCTTGCTCCCTTCAGCTTGGAGAGCTTTACTCCATGTCACAGGGGCCTGAGACGGGGTCAAGGTACTCCTGAGGAGAGATGCGCTCATCCTCCCCACGGTGCTCGGTGTGGAGCAGAGGCTGCAGAGGACCAGCTTGCAGCCCTCTGTCCCTGCTCCCGGCTCTCTGGGTGATGACTGTGGGGACGTCAGAATCTCTGGGCCAGACTCGAAAACGCCAGTGGTGCCTGCCTCCCCACCTCTGGTAACCCAAAGCCCCATTCCCACCCCAGGTCACTCGCTCACTTCCCAGAGTCATCTGCTGGAAAGTGCCCAGGGTTCTCTCAGCCTGCAACAGTTCTCCTCCGGTTCCAACAGGAGCAGACTAAGGTCCACGAAGATTAGGATTAGACGGGCTCCTCAGAGCCAGAGTCAGAATTAGGATGGATACTTAATCCCTCCTGAGTCTGGAAAGAGGGACTTGACTTATTTCTAAACAGCCTGGGTATTCTGAAATCTGAATTAATTTGGGGTGGGGATATTTTTTCAGGCAAAAAAAATAAATTAAGCACCTTAAATCTGTAAGACTTGAACAATTACACAATAATAATAACTACACTAGCCATTGGAGTGTTTGCAACGAAAATCAGTAATGACTTTAAAAAGCAATGGTTGTCACCACAACAGCAAGAGTGGTGACACCTATGTTGCTTCTTGCAACAGCATCTTGACTCCTGAGATGAACTCTGAATTTCTCTACGGTAAACAGTTCTGAGGCTACACTCAAAGGGCTTGGCCTCAACCTCTAAACACTTACCCTGTTTTTACTGAGATGACAATGCTAAGAAACGTATGTGTTCACAAATTCTGGCCTGTCATTCATTCCCAGCAGCTTAAATACAGTGCTCTCTCCCCTCTACCCAAAATGAACCAAGGCCTCAACTTCAAGGCACAGTACTGAAATGGGAAAAGCCAGTCACAGTGTTTCTGGATTTCAGACCAGAAGCAGCAACCAGAAAGGATGTCAGGTATCAAAACAAAACCTATGTGCAGCAGTTACAGTGAAAATGCTACAGGAGGATGCTAAACATAACCTTGTTTCCTGCACGAGAGGAAGGGAGGGAGAAAGACGGGGGAGAGTCAGGGTGCCGTGGCTGTGTTGGGGCTCGTCTTCCTGACAAGGGAGGGGACCACTTACTGGTAACCACTTTCCAATGTCCCCCGTGTGTAACCAGCCGTCTTTATCCAGAGCTTCTGCTGTTTTCACTGGGTCTTTCAAGTAGCCTTGAAAAACGTTTGAGCCTTTCACACATACCTGAAGGAAAAAGAGGGCGAGGGAGGTGTGGCCATGCGAATTGGAAGAAGTGGGTGAAAGGTACAAACATCCAGTTATAAGGTAAGTAAGGACCGGGGATGTCACATACAGCATGGCAACTACACTTGGCATGGCTGCGTGGGATGTTTTCAAGTTGTTAAGAAAGGCGATCTTAAGAGCTCTCATCACAAGGGGGGAAAAAAAATCCCTTTTCTTCTTTTTGTTACCGGTATGAGATGATGGATGGTTACAAAACCCACGGCCGTGATCATTTCACAATACCCGCGACTCAAATCACCTTAGACAGTGCTGGCATCAGTTCCATCTCAGTGAGATAGGAGGGGGAAGAAAGATGATCTGTTAAGAGCACTGACTGGGACTTCTCCAGAGGAAACTGCATGTGTGTGCGTGTATGTGTGTTTGCGTGTGTGTGTGTGTGTGTGTGCGCGCGCGCGTGCATGTATGTCTCCCTCAACCAGACTCTGAATGCCAGGATCCAGAGGGAGCTACCAGAGCCTCACTGATGTGCTGGTACCTCCAATGCCCCCACTTCCTTCCTGAATGTCTTCGGCTGCAGATTCTGGGGCTCACGATCACCCTAGGTTCTGGCTCCAAGCTGCCAGAAAGCCCCAAAGGGGATGAAGTCACACAGCAGTTGGGCATACCTTCCACTAGCCAGCGGTCACTCAGGCACTGAGGGCAGTCAGCAGACAGGAAGCCGGGGCCAGGGACTTTGGGCCCTGAAGCCTTTCCGCCCTCCTGGGCCCTCAGCCCCATTGTGCTGGTGGCAGAAGGTGGTGCTGGTGCCCCCCACGCCTCCACCCCGAGACTTAAGACATATGCACCTTCCAAAAGAAGCCTGTATGACTGCAAGATCAGCAGCAATACCAAGCTCAGTGGCTTCACCTGCCGCAGTGCTGAGAAGTGGCTGGTTACAGAAGTGGCTGGTTACCGGAGGCGATTGCCCTGAGGGGGTGACTTTGGGGGTTTTACTCACCTCACCCTCGCCCTTGGCAGCCAGGTAATTCATTTCTTCCACATCAACAAGCTTGATAATGCTGCAAGGCATTGGGGGACCAACATGGCCTGTGTATCAAATAAAAGAATGATCACTCCTAATGTGACAACCAATATCCTTAGGCCAGATTGCTTTGATCCCAAACAAGCCCTGTTCTCATGCTGAGAACAGCTGGTGCAAACCTCTGGCTTGGCAAACACAGTCTGTCTCCCCCTGGCAAACTAATTCAGAGTTTATTCCCAGAAAAGAGAAACATTCAAAAGTCTCTTAGGGACCTTTCCTAAGTCTGATGCTCCGAATTACTTTTCAAAGTGTAAATGATTTGGCTGCTGATTTTTAGGGTTTCTTTGAATACCTGGAAGTGGGTTTTCTAAAACTTTTATGTGGTTCCTATGATCCGATTGAGAGAGTCATTTCCTAGGCAGGTTGATAAAAGTCTAGGGGTCCCCAAGGAGAGAGGGGTCTGGAATTCTCAAGGAGGAAGAAAGGACAAACTTTTTTTCCTTCTCTACATTCCTTAGGATTATATAACAATAATGTATTCTGCCTGAGGACAGTCTCTGGATTAAACCTTCTTGACTAATTCTGTTATCTTAAAATGTAAATTATGAGAGTAGGTCTGGTGAGGTCTTTACAATCTCCAGACATTCTTTGGATTCATTGGAGAGTATATAACGTCATTGCTAACACTAAGTGGGTACTCTTTCTACCCCCTTCTGATGCCTATGTCAGAAGCTTTCTCTATCTCCTTTATACTTTAATAAAACTTTATTACACAAAAGCTCTGAGCGATCAAGCCTTGTCTCTGGCCCCGGATTGAATTCTTCTCCTCCGGAGGCCAAGAATCCCGGTGTCGTGATTCAACAACAACCTTTCACGATGGCCCTGCTCTCCCTTATACAGATGTAATTAATGTCTGCGTTCTCTATGAGAATAAACCATGTTCGGTCAGATGGTTTTGACTAATATGGCCTTTTCCCCTAGATTAAGAAAGAACATGTTTTATACGTAAATTCATTAAGACAGGACAAGGCTTCTTTTCACAGCTCACTTCACTCTCTTGCCAAAGGGTGCTCAGTTCAGTTCAGTTCAGTTCAGTTTATTCGTGTCCAACTCTTTGTGACCCCATGAACCACAGCACACAAGGCCTCCCTGTCCATCACCAACTCCTGGAGCTTACCCAAACTCATGTCCATTGAGTAGGTGATGCCATCCAGCCATCTCATCCTCTGTCGTCCCCATCTCCTCCTGCCCCCAATCCCTCCCAGCATCAGAGTCTTTTCCAATGAGTCAACTCTTCGCATCAGGTGGCTAAAGTATTGGAGTTTCAGCTTCAGCATCAGTCCTTCCAAAGAACAGCCAGGACTGATCTCCTTTAGAATGGACTGGTTGGATCTCCTTGCAGTCCAAGGGACTCTCAAGAGTCTTCTCCAACACCACAGTTCAAAAGCATCAATTCTTCGGTGCTCAGCTTTCTTCACAGTCCAACTCACATCCATACATGACCACTGGAAAAACCATAGCCTTGACTAGACGGACCTTTGTTGGCAAAGTAATGTCTCTGCTTTTGAATATGCTATCTTGGTTGGTCATAACTTTCCTTCCAAAGAGGAAGTGTCTTTTAATTTCATGGCTGCAATCACCATTTGCAGTGATTTTGGAGCCCAAAAAATAAAAGCCTGACACTGTTTCCACTGTTTCCCCATCTATTTGCCATGAAGTGATGAGAATGGATGCCATGATCTTCGTTTTCTGAATGTTGAGCTTTAAGCCAAATTTTTCACTCTCCTCTTTCACCTTCATCAAGAGGCTCTTTAGTTCTTCTTTACTTTCTGCCATAAGGGTGGTGTCATCTGCATATCTGAGGTCATTGATACTTCATCCAGCAATCTTGATTGCAGCTTGTGCTTCCTCCAGCCCAGTGTTTCTCATGATGTACTCTGCATAGAAGTTAAATAAGCAAGGTGACAATATACAGCCTTGACGTACTCCTTTTCATTTGGAACCAGTGTGTTGTTCCATGTCCAGTTCTAACTGTTGCTTCCTGACCTGCATATAGGTTTCTCAAAAGGCAAGTCAGGTGGTCTGGTATTCCCATCTCTTTCAGAATTTTCCACAGTTTATTGTGATCCACACAGTCAAAGGCTTTGGCATAGTCAATAAAGCAGAAATAGATGTTTTTCTGGAACTCTCTTCCTTTTTCCACAATCCACCGGATGTTGGCAATTTGATCTCTGGTTCCTCTGCCTTTTCTAAAACCAGCTTGAACATCTGGAAGTTCACGGTTCATGTATTGCTGAAGCCTGGCTTGGAGAATTTTGAGCATTACTTTACTAGTGTGTGAGATGAGTGCAATTATGCGGTAGTTTGAGCATTCTTTGGCATTGCCTTTCTTTGGGACTGGAATGAAAACTGACCTTTTCCAGTCCTAACCAAAGAGTGCTAGGACTGGGCTATTTTCCCAAAACAAAAATAACAGAAATCAGATTAAGTTTTAAGAGTGTCACAAATCATTCTTCCAATGTTTTGATCATTTTAGCTTAAAGTGGTCACTATTCCAAATTCTCTAGCTGGTAAGGCACCAGGAATTAAAAAGTAAGTGCTGTGAAAAGGTTCATAAACTGTCAGTGCCAACTGCAACAGAATGATGTTCCCAGAGACAGCCTGATATTAGAATCTGTGTCATTAGATATTCAAACATTTAAAATGGCAACTGTATCAGGGAATCTTTTGATCAAAGTATAGAGTACACTGCTGGTATGGGACAGGGGAGGCATACAAGTCTTGTGGTCAGACGTGGGCTGGGATCCTGGCTCTGAAGCATAAAGCTATATAAATTCTTAGACTTTATGGACAAGCTTCTTAGTCAACAATCAACCGTGTCCTCCCAGGGGACAAGGCTGACCTCACAGGCATGTTGTCGGGATGAAATGCACGTAATCTGTGTCCCTCAGTGCCTAGCACAAAACCCCATCCAGAACAGGTACTTGTGTTTATCCTCCACTGTTCTTTCCTTTCGGGAAAAAGGACTTGTGTTTATTTCTGCCTGGGGTCTCAACACCAAGTGCAGCACACAGTGGAAATGCCATTAAAATTCACCAGCAAGTAATCAGGCCCCAAGCGCCTCCCGGAAAGCTCTGGTAGGCCAAGCACTCTGAACCTGGTATAAAGGCACCGTCTTCAGATGTGAGCTCCACCCAGCCTGACAAGTCAGAGCCTCCAGATCACCACTACACCCTGGGAGACCCATCCACAGGGCTCCCGGGTTCACAGGATTGTTGGCCCCAAGGCCAAATCATCGGAGACACAGCACTTGTTTAAGTTGGTTAGTTAACCCAGTTCCAACAATTTTGATGTGAAGAGTGAGGTCCTCGTGAGCAAAGTCCTGCCCCTGTACCTGCGGTCCAGTCTCCAGGAACAGTCAGGCAGCAGCCGGCGGTGCACTCGGTCTGTCCGTAGCCTTCGTAGAACTGGGTGCCCAGGCGAAGGGACAGAAGGAGAGGGGACAGTCACACTTCCACTGCAAGTGCTCAGTAACTAAGTTCCTCTAGCCGGATTAGAAACCTCAGCCCACACGTTACAACACGCTTTATTACAGCGTGAGCATGCTCACACACAGAAGACAATGCTGCACAGGTCACACTTTGCAGGATCCACCCAGGGATGCACTCGCTCTGCGGGCTCACGGCTACTTGTCACCCAGTCTCTGATGCTCCCTCCACGTAAGCCAGGGTCTCTGCGTGGTTTATGACCCATCCCCAAACCCTCACGCCTGATCTAAAGGCATCTTTTGTGCCTTACCCCAGTGAAAATTACCCAATGGTGAACACAACACATACTCTGCCAGAGGTGAAAGATACATGCAGGCACACCAGAGACTGCATGTCTTACAAACTGAAGGTTGGTGGCAACGCTGTGTTGTCAGAAGATGGTTAGCATTTTTTAGCAATGAAGTATTTTTAAGGTATATACAATGCCTTGTTTTTTGGACATAATGCTACTGCACACTTACTAGACTACAGTCTGGTGTAGACAGGGCTTTTATATGTACCGAGAAACCAAAAAGTTCAGGAGACTCGCTTTACTGTGACACTGGCTTTACTGCACTGCTCTGGAACTGCAGGATCTCCAAGCTGTGCATGTACTTCTTTCTCCAAGCCACCCAGGAATAACACATCCGAAGAAAAGAAGGGGCACGCGCAAGCAAAGAAGACAGCCTTTCGGAAAGCGGCCGCATGGGCAGGAGTCAGCTGAGAGCCGAGCGGCAGGGAGCCCCTCACCTGGCAGCCCAGCGCGGCCCTCAGGAAGGTGAGCACGGTGGCAGACACGGGCGCTGCTCCTGTGATCATCAGCCTCACTTTTCCTCCCAGGCTCGACTTGCAAGGCAGGAAGAGGGGAGAGGGTGAGGGCAAGTGACTGGAGAGCAGTGGTCTTCTCCAAGATTCCTTCTGGGAACCCCGATGCCCTAGCCCACCAGCTCCTGGTCGGCGGGCTGCACAGAACTTCACTCCGCAAAAGCACCACAGGCGCTCCAAGACGGACACCCTAATGGTTGGTTCCACCCAAAACCATGCCACTCACTCTCAACGGCTGTGGATAGCAAAGCAACACCTCTACACTCACAAGTGTTTTGAGGAATTAGAACAAGAGTGTTGTTGGTTTGTGGCAACTATCACAGTTTGGGGAACACACTATTATTCCATATTTTTTTTATCACTCATGTCTAAAAAAATAACCTTAAGAGTTCCAGAAAAGTAAAACAAAATGGAGAATCAGAAAGGCTATGCTACCTGATCCCTTTTCTGCCCTGGATAGTGAAACACTATTCAGAATTTTCTTGGACACTGAGATTTTGCTAATGGCTTTGTCCTTAGTTTTAAGAAATGTGCCAGAAATTCTCTTTCTCGCTGACCTTCTCTTTTAAAAAGAGCTCTCGCACAATAAAGGGGTAGGGGATTAAGAGGTACAAACAACTAGGTATAAAATAAGCTACAAGGATATATTGCACAAGGATATATTAGGTGAATATAGCCAATATTTGATAATAACAATAAATGGAACATCATCTTTAAAAATTGTGACTCACTGTATTGTATGCCTGTCACTTATATAAAATTGTACATCAACTATTTAATTTAAAAAAAGAGCCCTCACAGAAAGTTTGAAAGCCAAATTAGTTTAGATGACAAGCAATAGTTGAGAGTCAACATGCTACCTGTATTTTGTGGAAGATCAGTTTATCCCAGAGGCTGTTGTTTCTAATGATGCCACTGCGAAGTTCAGCCTCTTTCCTCTTGGAGGCAAAGTCCAACAGCCATCGCTTCAGCGTGGTGTTTGCTTGTCCAAAAATCTAATGAGTCAAGAGATGAGAAGGTTTCCCGATGAGTAGAATGCAAGAATGAAAACGTCAGGTAACAACAAGTGTTGGTGAAGATGTGGAGAAACTGGAACCTTCATGCATTGCTGGCGGGGATGTAAAATGGTTCAGCTGCTTTAGAAAACAGACTGGTAGTTCCTCAGTTAAACACAGAGTTAGTCATGACCCAGCAATTCTGCTCCTGGGCACATACCTAAGAGAATGAAAAGACATGTCCATAGAGCCCTTGCCTGTGGATGTTCACAGCAGTATTATTCATAACAGCCTAAAAGAGGAAACAACCCCACTGACCATCAATGGCTAGACAGATAAATAAAACATGTTGCACCCATGCAGTGGAATATTATTTGACCATTAAAAGGAACGAAGTATGGATCCAGGCTATGACATGTATGTACTTGGAAAGCATACTTAAGTGGAAGAAGCCAGTCACAAAAGAATACTCCGTGATCCCACTCATATCAAAATCCAGAATAGGGAAATGTATAAGCTCAGGAAATAGATTCATTTTATGGGGTAGAGGGAGGTAGTGGGGGGGGGGGATGATACCACATTCTTTCTGGAGTGATACAAATGTTCTAAAATGGACTTTAATGATAGTTGCAGAACTCTGTGAATGTACTAAAAACCTTTGACTTGCACTAAAGACACTTAAATGGGTGAATCATATATAATGTGACTTATATCTCAATAAGGCTGCCTTACAATTTTCTTAAAAAAAAAAAAAAAAGAACCATTAAAAAAAATGAGAAAGAAGACTATATCTGCAATGCAGGTGATGTGGGTTCAACACCTGGGTCGGGAAGATCCCCTGGAAGAGGAAATGGCAACCCACTCCAGTATTCTTTCCTGGGAAATCCCATGGACAGAGGAGCCTGGCGGGCTACAGTCCATGGGGTCACAGAGTCAGACACAACGGAGTGACTAAACAATCACCACCACAAAAGATTAACAGAAGCTAAAACCTCCCACGGAAACTGGGGAGTTTTAGCTGGCAGGAAAACAAAAATGTAAAAAAAAGTGAGACGTTCTCATAGATGACAAAAGCCATGCTTCAACATGAAGGGCATTAAAACTGCCCTGTGCAAATCCACCGTGAAGACTGCTCCCACCACACAGCGTCCTGCCCTGGCTGTGGGCCTGTGGTCCAACAGCCCACCACCTTCTCTTGGTCCCGGGCTTGGCTTAGTCACGTCTCCCAATGTGGCTGCTAAGTAGGTAGCATTTTTACACATGGTGGAACTTTACAATTTATAAAATCATTTCACAGTTATTATCTTCATTATTTTCATTTTTTGTTTGTTGAGTTTTAAGCCAGGTTTTCTACTCTCTTGTTACCCTAGACACGAGTATGAAAGCGGAAGCATTAGTTGCTCAGTCATGTCTGACTCTTTTGAGATCCCACAGACTGTAGCCCGCCAGGCTCCTCTCTCCATGGGATTCTCCAGGCAAGATTACTGGAGTGGGTTGCCATTTTCTTCTCCAGGGGATCTTCCTGCTCCGGGGATCAAATCTGGGTCTCCAGCATTGCAGGCAGACTCTTCTTTACTGTCTGAGCCACCTGGGAAGCCCAATAAAATCATTTGATAGCTATAATTTTCATGTGATGCAATTAGCAACTTTATGAGATGGAGGAGGAGGTAACAGTCCATTGTAAAGGTGAGAAAACGGAGGCTCCAAGAGTTTATTGTGAAAATAAAGCAACCTCCAACCCACATCTGTATTGTGCCTTCTGATTTATAAGGTACGCTCACAGTGCTTTCTCTTATAATCCTCACCCACAGGTCTGGGAGGTAAATAGACTCTGGTTTAACAGTGGAGTAAACCGCAGTCCCACGAGTCAAGAGCAGCCACCACGTTTGCAGAGAATTTGGGGTTCAAGATCCCACACTCTGCCCCTGGCACTTACTCGGTCAAACATCCGGTTCAGCAGTCTGGGGACCACGGGGAAGACGGTGGGTTGAAGGGCCTTGAGATCATCCATAAGCAGCCTGATATCTCCTTGGAAAAATCCTATTTTAGCTCCATGACAGAGCATCACACACTAGGGAGGCAAACAGAAATATCTAATGTGTCATCATTGCAGCAGGAGTTACACAACACACACAGACACACAAGGCTTTGGTTTTAGCATTTCAAGCCAGTTTCGAGAAATCACAAGTTCCTAAATGTAGGGAGCTTTCAAAACAACATTCTTGGGACTCCCCTAGCGGTCCAGTGGTTAAGACCCTGAGCTTCCAATGCAGGGGCTGCAGACTGGATCCCTGGTCAGGGAAGTAAGATCCCACATGCCATGTGGCATGGCCAAAAATAAAACAAAATAAAATGAAACAGCATTCTCGTGTTTTAGGGTCCTTGTACAACAGGGGGCTATTGCACTACTCCTGATCATCCTAAAGATAGAGGAGCTAGCTAATCAGCAACCAGGGAATGTGGTTTTTAGTGATGATCTTAGAGGTTCTGCTGTTTTAGATTCAGGATCAGTATCTGCCACAGGAAGGACATGGTATCAGATAATCCAAGTTATTTTTAGCCTTCCAGAAAATTTAGGTCTAATTTATCCCATAATAAAAACTTAGCTACTTGCCTACAGTCTAAGCTTTCTAAATAATATTTGTTTATTTATTTATGGCTGTGCTGGGTCTTAGCTGCTGTGCAGCTTTCCTCTAGCTGTCGTGAGTGGGGGCTTTTCTCTAGTTGCGGTGCTTGGGTTTCTCACTGCAGTGGCTTCTTGTTGCGGAGCACGGGCTGTAGCGCACATGGCTTCAGTAGTTCAGACACACGGGCTCAGTAGTTGTGACTCCCGGGCTCTACAGCACATGCTCAGTGGTCGTAGGGCACGGGCTTAGCTGCTCCACGGCACATGGGATCTTCCCAGATTAGGGATCAAACTCATGTCTCCTGCATTGGCAGGCGAATTCTTTACCACTGAGCCACCAGGGAAGCCCCAGTCCAAGCCTTTTAAGGTCTCATTTTTCCTGTTTGTATCTAACTAAAAAATATCTGAGTCATCAGAATACGCTGCAGTTGAGACTGCACAGAACAGTCTGCCTTCGGTTATAACCTAGTGCCTGAACTTCCTCTTGTCTGATGCAAGCTGCACTGGCAGGTCATAGGCACTTGACAAAGAGTCTGCCTGTTTTAAGTTTTAAAAAGAGAGATTCAAGGGACGCTGCAACGGAAGTACAAAAGACCTCAGGCTTGAAAGCAGAAACCACTTTAGAACGGTATACCATGGTTCATTGTTTAAAAATTAAAGCTCAGAGGTTTTGTTCAGTGTGGACTGGCTCCTGGGCACTGTGAAAACTAGGGAGGTAACTACGGTCCACTGTCAACACATTTGTGATCACTCTGTACATGTGCAAGGTCTCCAGAGGCGTGCAGGAAACAGAAGTGTCGGCTGGCAGATCCTTGATCCTTTGGGAGAAGTAAATCCTCCAGGGCGGCAGCTGGTCAAAGCGCAGAGTCTTTATCAGCCCCTCACCCCCCAATACCTGTCCAGTGCCTGAAACACAGCTGGTGCTTCATGAATAGATATTAAACGAATGAGCAGTGCTCACTGTTTCTCCCATAAGCATACAAAGCAAAACTGTCCAAGATGGAAAAACAGATGGTTCTTGGTCAGCTTTTAAATGAGTCACACAGCTGTGTGTGAGCAGCTCAAGGAGAACTTGGCTGAAGGTCATCCACTTTGCCAAGGGCACTTGGGATATTGGTGAAAAAAAATGAATCTGAAGTCAACTTGTGCCTTATAGGTAAGCACAGTCAAAAATAAAACTTCTGGGACTTTCCTGGAAGTCTGGTGGTTAGAGCTTCACGCTTCCAGCACAGGAGGCCACAGGTGTGATCCCTGGTCAGGGACCCAATATCCCACAAGCTGCTCAGCACGGCCAAAAAAAAAAAAAAAGAGAGAGAGAGACAGAGACATCTTACAGAACTCAAGCCTCACCAGGCTTTGTGGGATGCTATTCATAAAAATTCTACATTTACAGCTCATCTTTCTGAATTCATATTTGTGTCCTTCAAAAGTTTGAGCTTCTAATTTTAAAATGAGTATTAAAGTTCAGTACCTGGACCCAGAAAAAAAGTATACTCTTAAATAATTAGCTCTATTTCTAAAACGGGGGCTGAGCAAAGAGCTGCCTACAGGGAGGACGGTATACACACTTGAACTTACCAGCAGGAGCTGCTCATACATGTGTGCAAGCGGTAAAAACGAAATGTGTATGTCACTGGCATTCAACATAAGTGCTTTCTGTAAAACACAACGACTTAGAACACAAACAAACGTGCATGCACAGGCAAAATAAAACCCAGTGCCTACCTCTACAACTCTCTCAAACATATGGGCCAGAGGCAAGAAAGAGATCAAAGTGTCATCTGAGGTAGGAATGAACGTGTTCTGCAAGCAGATACCAGCGGGCAGAAAAGCATTAGGATTTCCAGGAATTCTCCATTTATTTCAGAGCACGTAATATTTCAAGGCTAAGAAGTAACAGCATGAGGTTACATCTGCAATTATTTCTCATTGAAAAAGGAAATGATAAGCAATACTTTAATAAGTTATTCAAATCGAGTAGAGGTCATTCTTAATGACAAAGTAAATCCATGCAGGACTTGAGTCACAATTAGGAAAATGTGGCCCACATTGGGATGGCCAGATATCATGTGCTCTAAGCACCCAGACTTTCAAAGCTACAGGACCTTGATGACCAGCAAGCTCCGCTCCACCTTAAGAAATACAAGCTTCACTCCAACAAAAGACCAGCATCTTTTGTTGTCAAGGATTTAGGGGAGAAAAGAAGAGAAACTTGGAGATTTCCATGTTCCTTTTATTTACAGTACAAATATATTTTGAGCATTTTAGTTTGATCAACATTTTTACCTTAAAGCCCTACTAGACCCCATTAAAAAAAAAAAATCCCAGTGTGTTTAATGCAAGCTCTGAACTGGCCCCAGGGAATTTGCTCTCCCATAAAATGCTGATCATGACAGGTCTGCATCTCAAGTAACATCTGGTTCCCATTTCATGGCTAAGAATGAGCTTAACTTACGGTCAGGCACAATGAGGGATGTGCATGGAATGTTCTTGCTATTAATATAGAGAATTCTGGCCCAAATAGGGGCTGCCAACAGAGCTGCTGCCCCACCAACTAAGAAACAAAGGCTCTGTCAAGTTGCCTAGGGATGATGCGCCCAGCTTAGAGTTGGGCTCTCCCTTCTCAGAGGCTGGGCCATCCTTCATAATAAAGCAATCATATGTGATGTAGCCTGATCGTGCCATAATCTGAGATTAATTTTATTTCTGCTTCCCAACCGGTATCTGTCAGTAGAAAAACGCTACATAATGAGAAATCAGACTCAATAACATCTATACTCTTCAATTTTCTTATTTAGGTCAAACAAATAATGTGCATTTGCATAATGAGAAGTTTTACAAAGTTGAGAATGCCCCTGATAATATTCACATTAACTGTAATCATTTGCCTCAATGATTCATGCATTTTAAGTTATCTTTGAAAGCCAATGAGGAAATTAAAATCTCACTTTAGTAAAGTACTAAATGTTGAACTCTGTTTAGAAAGTATATACCAAAAGGACTAAGAAGGTGTAAGAATACACTTATGCAGTCGCTGAAGATACCTGTTCCCCAAAACCATTAAGCACAGGCTCCTACCACAAAAAGCAGACCTTAGAGAATCCCTCCAGAGGCACATAATTTGCAAACGCAAATTATGAAAAAATGTGCAAAGGATATGAGGGAAAGGTATTCATTACATTATTCAATACGTACTTTTTTAAAAGGCAAGTTGGAAATAGATCTTTGGTGCTATAGACTGATTGTAAAGACCCCTCTCAAAGTCATATTTAAAGCCCTAACCACCCCGCTCCATGTGACTGTATTTGGAGACAGGGAAGGTCATTTGGGTTCAATGAACTCATAAGGGTGGGGCCCTGATCCAATCAGGCTGGTGTCCTTCTAAGGACAGGAAGAGACACCAGAAACCTCTCTATGTGCACACAGAGGCGAGGGCAGGGAGGCATGGAGAGGAGTCGGCTACAAGCCAAGAAGAAAGCCTTCACCAGAACCAACCAGATTTGCTGACACCTTGATCATGGACTTCTCGCCTCCAGTACTGTGAGAAAATACATATCTATTGTTGAAGCCATCCCACCCAATCTGTGCTATTTTGTTATGGCTGCCCACACAGACTAAGACACTTATACAGCAAATTTTAAAAGTATTAGAAATAACTATAAAGTTATTTGATCTAAAGTTCAAGGCTTTAATCCTTCATATAAAGTGGAAGTCAAATTAAGCATAATAAACAGTGAAAACAATAATAATTCAAAACACCTTCAGCAACATTTAACATTTCCTTGTCCACCTAAAGAAATTAATTATTTTCTACACACTAAAACAGGAGATAAAATCACAAGAGTCAGTTTTTCTCTGTCCTTTCCTAAAAACATTTATAAGGCAGTATCCAAATGAAGTTTTACTATATAAAAAATGTAATAAATTCGATCTGTCAATTCAAGTTAACGGTCACAGCAGGAGTTGGGGATCAGGTCCATAGTGAAAAACTATTTGAGAGGAGGTGACCTCAGACCCTGTGAAAGCTCAGACCTTATCTATATCTCAGGTAGTGTTTCAAATACAGTCTGGGCCTGACATGATGGTGGGGCTTTGACCACCTTCATTCTTGAGGCCTGATGCCAACCACTGGATACACGGAAAGATGGCCCTCTCCCACAAGTTTACCTCTGTCATTTTCACAAATGCTGAACAATCGCTCACTATATTTCGATGCGTGATCATTGCTCCTTTGGGGTTGCCTGGGGACACATATGAGCAAAATAAAGTTAGAAGACAGAAACTCCATCCAAGAATGGCGGACGTGAGACAAGCCCATAAACCCCACATCATTAGGGCCCCCGATGCCTCTAATGTGAGGTACACCGTGAAAGCCAAAAGCTGAGTTGCACCGAATTCCTGAGCAACCTGTAATCCTTTAAATGAAGCTAATTATCTTAACAACTTGTTAACCAGAGGTGCATTAATGCGTCTTTTGTTACCTGAATGTTATTGATTGGAGACGTTTCAACATTCACTTACATAACAAATTGCCAGCCACAGGCGTTAGTTTCTGGAAAAATCCCCAGGTCAATAATGTGTTAAACCATCTTTACTAATATGGGCAAGTCTTAGAGGGTGTGTGTAGCAATAAGAGACGAAAATCCAGGAATTTTATTTCTGGAAACCATGGATACAGTTTGTCCCAGAAAGATGGGTGATGTAAACGTGTGAGGATACACTCAGATCCTGGGGATGTTGTATCGAGCTGCTGGAAGACAGGCTTGAACACTTCTGTCTCTTTTGCATCCAGTCCATCTACAATTCTAATAAGCCATCCACAAGACGAACCAGGAAATATACAGTTCCAGGTACTACTTAGAAACAATTTCTTTTCAAAACTGACCTGTAGTTCCACTGGTAAAGCAAATTACTGCAAGATCTTCAGGTGCTGGAGGCTACAGCACAATAAAAAAAAAAAAAGCCAGTACAAATCAGAATAGAATAGAAAACTCTAAGTCGTTATCACCCAATATTTCTACTAGCCTCTGAACTAATTAGACACAGAAGCTGGACAGAGGCTGGGGCCGGGTTGGACATGGTGCACTCACCTTGGGCTTCTGTCTGTTGGCTCTTCCCAGGTCCTTAAAAAGAAGAGAAAAAAAAAATTGAAATGGAAACATTTAAGTCACATCAAGTCAGTTCAAGCTGACTTTTCTGTGGGATTGATTCACTCACAGCCGACACAAAGACAGCACAGATTTCAAATTACATAAATGACAGCAATTTAACCTGAACCCAAATACTTACCCATTGTTCTAAGAATCCGTTTTATGGTTGTTTTCTCTCTTATATAAAACCGTATCGAAGGCCTTAGGACTGGCCTTGGAAACAGGACTGATTCCAAGGACAGGAATCGAAGTCTCTTACAGGTAACTCCAGTTTCCACTGCCATTCCCCCTGTGGCCTTTAACAAAGCCCAGCTCTTCACAGTAATCGGAGAACTCCAGCTGTTCTGCGCCCTCCCGGAATCAGAACTCAGCACTACTCCGTGACCACCGGTTCTACAAAACTGACATCTTCAGTATGGAGAGAGAAATCAGTCTCCACCAGATTTAAATGCTGACCATTCTGGAAAGGCTCAAATATCTGCAGTTCCCCACATGGAGGGGAGAAAGGACTTAGGCATCTATGATTACAGATCAGGCCACGACAGAAGCTCCAGGACCACCATCGAATGGCCATGAGGGTTAAGAAGGACAGATTCAGTTCTGAGGTGTGGAATCTCAAGGAGAATTCTGTTACTACCCCAGGCTCATTCTGATGTTGTTACCGCATGAAGGTATCTCCACGACCACCTTAATACCTATTATTTTTTGAATGAACGATTTATGTTATTTTCCTATTGAACAGCTTGAGTGAGCATAGGAAACAAATGTGCCTAGAATTAAGTGGAAATTAGATGGGTGGTCTCTGGGCTCACCTGAGTAGGAAATGGCAACCCATTCCAGTATTCTTGCCTGGAGAATCCCCACGCACAGAGAACCCTGGCGGGCTACAGTCCATGGGGTCGCAAAGAGTCAAACACAACTGAGCAATTAACACTTTCACTTCCACTCAGGGCTCAGTGAGTTGCTGCCCAATATACAGTTTTAAACCCTAATCACACTTTTAAATTATGTGTATGATTGACCACTAATTAAAAATAGGGACACTGATATCCAACTAGAAGTCAACTAAGAGCTAAAGTAATGATAATTCCAATTTCTTCCCAAAATAATCTTTTATCAGATTCAAATTTCCATGCATCTTTTAAAAATTCCTATATAACTTAAGATCTCTAATTCTTTATCATATATAGCAATGAAAAAAAGACAAAAAAAAAATGCCTGTGTATGTGTCTGGGGAAGGGGAGGGAGATGAGGAAAAATGGGAGGAAAAGAAATTACATTATCTTGAAATGGGATTACAAGTAAAAAAAAAAAAAGGGGGGGAAACACTAGCTGAAAAATTAGCTAAAAACCCCATTTAACAATTCTGCACACCTATTAACTCTTACAGGTTCCTGTCCTATGCTATTGTTTGTGTGTATACGTATGTGTGGCTGACACTCTAATAGAACAAATGACAGATTCCCTGTGCCTACTAAATTCCCCAGAAAAGATTTTATAGATCCTTACTTGGAGCTCAAATTCTTGGTAGAAGGAGAACTATAAATAAAATTCAAAACACTATTTATAACAATTCCAGGAAAATATTTATAACATTTTCAGAAAGAGAATGATTTATCTATTGAACCTATTATTTCCCGCGATGTGCAGGTAACAGAAGCTTCCTCTTGCCTGCTGTTGTGGATGGAACTTTTAACCCAAGAGCAACCGGGGAAACCAGCTTCATCAGCTTCTTGTATTGGGTTGGCCAAAAAGTTCACTCAAGCTTTTCTGTAAGATCTTACGAAAAACCAAAATGAACTTTTTGGCCAACCCAATATGATCTAATGTTGAACCACCAGTTTAAACGTGGACCCACTCATTTTCCTAGACTGGTTACCTGTACAACTGTGATTAATCTGAATCTTAAAATGAAAATAAATCAAATCAAGCACCTATGCTAGAAATTCACCAGAGGCCTAAAAAAGCAACGTTGGAAAAAGAATAATGAGGCAGATTTCTATGTCTGACTGTTTTAGAGACAAATCAGTAAGTAAAAGACATTAATACTTAAAGAGGACATACAGACTTAAATCTCCGCTTGAACCTGAAATTCCCATTTCTAGCATTTATTAGCAAGGCTTGCCAGTACTCTAGAATGACTTTGTTAGCACTGCAACTTGCTAGATGACAGCACTTAGGCAGAATGTGATGGATTAACACTGGGAATTATGCAGAATTCTTCTTTCCAGTAACGAGACAGATTTCTGTTCTCTTTTACAGGACCAGCGAGAGTTGGGACTTTGTGGTCACACTGGAGAGATACCACAGTTGAGCCAAAATGACCTCGGAGGAACTGTTCAGGGAAGCGGGCAGGGTAGGGTGACTCACCTCCATGGCCTTCATGCTGATGATCTCCACCCCACACTTCTTGCCTCGTTCCAGCAAATCACTACCATAGGAGTCCATGAGAACAATAGTTTTAAGGCATGGTATTAATTTATTTTCTACACCTTCTAATAGGAGGTTGGCCTTCTCTGGTTTGTCCACAAAAACCAGAGAGAGTTCGGCTGGAAGTAAAGAGACACAGTGAGGAAGCAGCTCTGGGATATTTAAAAGCTTGACTGTAACATCTGACATCAGGTTTAAGAACTACCTTCTTTGAATAGGAGGGTAAGTGTACATTTAAATGAAAAATCCCTATTCCATCATGTAATCATTACATGTAGCTGCTGTATCTACCCAATAACTAGGGTAACATGCTTCCAAAGACCACAGACATACCTTTGTTGATGATGTAGGTGATGGCTTCAGTTCCGAGGGTGTCGTAGAGGGGAACAATCACCATCGAGTAAGTAAAGCATCCCTGTTCAATGATCACCCACTAAAGAAAAAGTAGAGGTCGGGGTGAGAATATGAGAGGTCACCATGGAACCCCTCCAGGAAAAAGACTCAACGTGGAAACACTGGATGTACCAAAACTAACATCTGTGTATCAACTACCATGCGTCAGGCACTGGAGGGATTCCTAATGGGCAAAACACTTGCCCAATTCTTACTAAAAAAAAGAAAGTGCAATCTTCCTGAAGATCTGGGGCAAATATGTGAAAGGAGAATGAACAACACAATAAAGTGATGAGCTCAGAGGTAAGAGAGCCCACAGTGGGCCTCCATGGATGGGGAGGGAATCGAGCTTGCCCTTGGCAAGAGCAGCACAATTTCGACAGATGGAGAGAAAGGCACGGGGACTCCAGGAGAGGGACCGCGAGGTCCAAGCAGGGAGGAGGGATGTCAGTGAGCCCTGAGACTGGCAGGGATGGCCCAGCAGGGCTGTGGGGACCGGCTAAGCTCGACAGAGGGCTGGAGCCAGCCTGAGGTCACAGAGGAGCCTGGCTCTATGGACCAGGCAAGACACTGCCTCTGGGGCTCCTTCGTCAAACAGTGACTGGAGGTCTGAGGAAGAGCAATCTGGCCACAGTGTGCAATAAGGCCTGGGACTATGGGAAGAGGGACATGCCATCTACTGGGAGAACTGTCCATGGAAGTCTCCCCAGGAAAGTGAGGAAGGAAGGAAGTGACATGGGTTGCTGGTCATCTTCCTCTAAACCCATCAGTCACATTGCAACTGACCCGCCTACAAGGCAGATGCAGCAAAGTCACTCTCTCCCTGAAAACCCTCGTGGCGCCCATCACCTGCAGATCACACAGCATGGGTAAAGGCACAGGGCCCTGGGAAGCACAGGGCCCTGGGAAGCACAGCCTACTCACGTTCACTTGGCCTGGAGCTGTTTTATCTCTCTTCCTGCTACTCCACCCTCCACCACAATGAAATGATTCATCTCCCAACAGACACGCTGCTCCAGGCAAACATACCCTTGTTCCTGACATTCCCTTGGCCTCCCCACCCTTACAGCCATCAAGACTCCACTTGGATGCCACCTCCAGAAAGTCCTCCTTGACTGAGTTCCCATAATCCTTCTACTTCGTGTCCACACAACACATTAAAAGAAAATGTGGGTTTATGGGGCTGTCTTAAAGGTACCTCATGAAGAAGATCCACTGTGGTATTTTGGTGCCTGGCAGTGCCTGGTAATATAGGAGGTTCTCAATAAACATTTGGTGAACTAACTGATAAATATTGGAAGAAGCTCACACCATCCATGAAGTAAGGAATTTATGTCCTAGTCATAGATTCATGACTAGTGATATTCCACTGAAACAAAAATTTTGGATGTGTTCATTCAAATGGGCTTCACTTTAAATGAAAGAAATGAAATTCCATGAGGCTAACTGTGGCCCAGCTGTGGAAAATGCTATTCCTCCTTTAACTGTACACAAAATGCTGAGAAACCACTGTAAACTATAAAACAGTAGCACATTAAACCAACATGTCTTTGGACCCAAGCAAGTCTAAGAGTCAATGTAGCTTCTTCAAGTCCAGCACTTGAATTTTTCTGTGCCAGCTATGCCACTAATTTTTTATCTACAGTGTAGGTAATAACTCCAGGGGGGCTTCTCATTTCAATGCACTTTAATGCAGTGGTTTACAGAAGACCACGCACAGGCCTGGATGGCCAAACAACAGTCCGCCTGTCTAAATTACGGTCAGCTACTGCTGAAGCTCCTTCCCCATGCCCCCTGAGATTTTAAACTTTGCAACTGAGCAGGGGGAGAGCCTAGACCTTTCAGAAAGAAAAGGCGTGAGTTTGCTACTGATAAAAACGTACCCAAGTTTCTCTGTCATTGACTAATACTATTATTCTAACCACAGAGGCAGTCCTTAAAGTGGGAAGACATTTTTGTTAGCTATTTGTTTTTATTTGTTTATATAGCAAAGACTTTCTTTGCCAGTTTCTGTTTGGGGACCTGGTTTAAAAAAAAAAAATTTTTTTTCCCCCTACTTAAAGGCTAAGAAAGACCTGGTTTGGGTTTTCATACATGTAACTCTCTAAGGCACAACAAAGAGCTATGTTGGTGGTGATCAGACCACAGAATCTGGTCTGAGGCAGAGGCAGATGTGAACCCTAACTGACTCTTGTATGGAGAATTCTCTGAGCTGTGGTTACCTAGCCCCTAACGGTTAATACCTCAGGTCTGTTCTGAGCGAAGATGCCGATGAACTGGTCTGGGGCTGCCTTGAAGCCCTTGTGGAGCAGTGCTGAGCCCACACACTCTGACATGTCTGCAACCTACAACAGAGGAGAAAAATCAGTCAGGAACAGCATCAGGTCCAACTCAAGGAACACAGCTTCCCGAGACGGCCGAGCCTAATATCTTCACCAAGAAGCAGTTCTGCCCAGAGGGAAGGAACAGGGGTAGACAGGTATCCCTTTAGTTACAAATTTTTGTAAAGTTCAAGGTTTGACTTTCCAGAACTCATGGTGAGGGGACTGATCACACAGCTCCCTCTGCAAAGCAAATGAATCTCACCGCAACAGCTGCCAGGTCACACATGATCCAAGTCAGAGTTTCTGTTTTATACTTTAGTTTTACAAAAGCAACCCAGGGACACAGAATTTTGTGTCTGTGTTTATAAAGAGCAATGAAGAAGCTGAAACTTGTCCTTTGTTATAAACACAGAAAGGACAAGTTTGGGGGAGACCTTTGGAAAATAAGGATGAGTTCTAATCATTAGGCTCCACAACTCTATTCTTGAGAATTAGTTCTTAAGAAATAATCCAGTCCTAAAGGGAAGTTTGAAAAGACTTTAGGTACAAATATATATATTTCAAAATTATGTAAAGTCATAAAAGTTTACGGGAAAAAAAGACCAGTGGCTGATCAAGTAAATGATGGTAAATCTAATAAAATGTTCTACAGCTAGTAAACACTATAATTACAAAAAACCATATCAAACTTGAGTGTCTGTTACAATTTTAAGATAAATGAATACAAAATGTACACTATTAATTACAACTAAGTAAAAACAGGCAAGACTATCTACCTACCCCAATTTCCCATCCTCTCCTCATTCCTACCCCAAATGTACTTAAAAAAAATTTTTTTTAATGTTAATTTGGAATTCTTTATTCTTGGTTGGTAAATTATCAGGAGCACTTTAAATCCACACCCATGCCTGCAGAGAACAGAACCACACCTGATGCTGCTCCAGAAGCCTGTTGGTTCGGGCACATGGTGCCATCCCTGCTCTGCCAATGGCAGTAAGAGTGACAGCAAGAAGGACATTAACATGCTTATTCTCCCATACCCCAGGGACTGCTTCACAACTCCTGCTTGTTTGTAAGGTCTGGGAACCTGTGAGTGCTTAGATGATCTGCAGAGCTTATTGGATTCTATGCACACACTTGGGTCTCTAGAAAGATGGTCCAGACATTTCTTTGAAAAGCTTTATAGGGATTCCTAACCCCCAAAGCTTAGAATCACTGGGCTAGAGGGGGAAAATGATTTAAATACACACATCCAAAGTTAGCTTCAGTCTACTTTTTCATCTTCACTGGTCTCTGTCTGAAATGTACAAAGCACCTTCTGAAACCCCAGGGATTTTCAACCTGCCTCAAACATCCCGTTGGCAGGGGACCTATTTTCCCTCTGGCAGTCAACATATAACAAGCTATACAGGAACATATTACTGTAAGTAAGGGTAGTGTAAAGCCCAAGGGTTTGGTTTTCTCTTATTTGGTAGTCCAAGCACCTGCCTTAAGCTTTGACGGCTGATGCATCCACTTCCAAGGCTGATACATCGCCAGCCACAAAAAAGATAAGGAGCCAGGCCCCCTCCTAAAGAAGCCTCCTTTGTTTTAGAGATCTTGGTTGATGTGGATAACTGCCCATTTGGGCCACTTGTTTTTTCTTTTTCCTGTGCTTTAAGTTACTGCTCTTGTGCTTTAAATTCATCAATAAGAGTGAGCCCAGATCCCATGGGAGGATACTGACCCCCAGTAAAGCAAAACCCCAGGTGCTCTGCACTCTCTCTCCCCCTACCAGAGACCTCATTTGTGAGGCCCAGTGTGCTGTGTATTTTCCAAGTCTTGTAGCAAGAAAGCTTTATTGTTTCCGAGTTTCTTATAGTTATTGCTGAAAGGCATCTTACAATCATCTTATGAACTATAGGGCTGGCCCAGCCACAATACTGATTATTGACAGGCTGAGACCCGCACAAAACAGTAACATGACAAGAAGATGATGTAAACCAGAAGCACTGGCAGATTCTGTGAGGCCTGAAGACCATTGTGCAATGTTAAATCTCTAACAAACATGAACTGCTTTTACAACACTTGTGAAAATGAAGGATCTGAAAACTACTATTTCAATGGAAAACTACTATTTGGCTCTGTTAAGGGAAAATAAAAACAGCAGTCTCTCTGCTCACCGGACCTACAGCTCATGATTCCTACAAGCAAGGAACATGAAGCTGTCTTGTCTGTCTCTCTTTATCTCTCTGCCTCTATCTCTCTTGCCTTTTGCATTTCATTGATCCTCAAATGTGGGAGGACCAGGAAGCATTTTCCCACAAGCTGGTTTTGCAGATCCTAACGACAACCCACTTCACACACCCCCACCCCTTCCCAGGACACATCAACTACCCGGATCCCCAGCCACAGAAGGGGGATTGGTCCTCTGCGTCCTGCCCCTACTCCAGGGAGCCCTCTCGACAGCTGCGCTGGAAGCACAAGGCAGCAAAGCGGATGCCCCCATTGCCTTGAACTGGGGAGAGTCAGGAGCAACTAGACTTGTTGTAATCACGATACAAACAAAAAAAAAGGAGCAAGCCTTCCTGCTCTGCTACCAGCCATCTGCAAACTACTATGTACAGTTAAAAGCCATGGATCTGCTGGGACCAGAGTGACAGGAGTGAGACGGCCCAGACCCCAGCCGCCTCTGTGTTTGTTCGATTACACAGGTGTCATCTCTGCTGCTCTCCATGCTGCCCTCGGGTTAAAGGTCACCCCAGGATCAGTATGATGCTTTGGAGACTCCTTTACAACAGATGGCGTGGACCTCCCTCCTGGCCCTGGTTCAGCTGTGACCAGGGGCCCATTTTCTCTCATCTATAAAATGAGAGAGCTCCTCTACACTGGGGCATCTATATTTGTCCAGCACCCCTCAAGACAGAAAGGAGTAATCTTATCCTCCCATGGGGTCTGGGAGAGGAGTCATCTGCTTCAAGCACATTTCTAGAATTTTATTTATTTGTTTGGCTGCACTGCACAGCTTCTGGGATTTTAGCTTCTTGACCGGGGATTGATCCTGGGCCCTTGGCAGTGAGAGCTCGGAGCCCTAACCTCTGGACTGCCAGAGAATCCTCTAGCATTTTACTTTAAAATTTATACTGTACTCTACAACACACCCACAGTTCTAAAATAAACTACTTTGAACCACCCATTCAATTACTGATCTAGTGTTCCCCAAATCTGTGTGTTTAATGTCTCGGGATGCTGCACGTCTGTTCTAAAGCCCTGAGCCAGGTCGGCATCCACACTTCATAGAAACATTCCAACCCAAACTTCAGAGGCTCCAGGAACTGCCGTGTTCCCGCCCTATGGCTCACGTGAAGCGTCCACAGAGCCAGAAAACTCACCTGTTTGTATGAAAGCCATTCATAGGGTTGGTCTGGTTTCCGAGAGCCTAAACAAGGGCCATTATCTAAAAGAAGAAAACAAATGAAAGAATAAACAATGGGCTAAACATGTCTAGCTATCCCTAGGTTCTCATTTGTATCCTTCATTCCACAAAGTGGTGCTCAGGTGTGAAACAATGAATTCAGATCGGATGCACTTTCCCCCTGGGTTTGGGTCTGAGTTTTGCTTCTTTATTTCTATTTTGTTTCTCACATGGGGCACGAGGGAGATGGGGTGGGCAGCTGCCAGGTACCCGGGGTCTCTGGTGCCACTGTCAGAGATGAAGGGCAATCTCGTGAGCCAATATCCCCCAAGTGTCTCTGATGGAATCCCACTTCCTTGGGTATCAGTGTTTATTTCTCAAAATACGGGTCTCCTGGTTAAGCAAGCTTGAGAAATGTTGGATCAGGCCCGGTTAAATAGGTCTCTTTATGCAGGAAACGTCAGAGCCTGTACGGAGCTAACGGATTTGTGACTCTCCATGAACCACGCCGCATGTGACTGCAGAAATGCCTTGATCGTGGGCCACGCCCGATGAGACCTGTGTGTCGGGGGACTCGCTCTGCAGAAGTTACAGGAGGAAACAAGGAGCTGGGAGCCAGGCTGTGTGGGAAAGAGTTGTGAGCAAATACGGCTTCTTGAAGAAAGACCCCTCTGTCGAAAGGAAAAACCTGAAGCACTAGTTGCACAGATTCAGGCCGATGCTTACTGGACACCTGTATGCCCCTCTGGAAACCTTCGTATAACGTTCTGACATCATCGTAGAAATATACGAGGGGCTCGTCACTGTCCAGGAGCGTGGATCTCCGGGCACCATCACTGCCCTGGGAAAAAAGACAGACAGACAGAAGGTCAGAAGAAAGCATTAAAAAGAAAATGTCTACCGTGCGCGCCCTCAATCCCCTCCAGGGCCTGGGAAGGGTGAGCGTTTGCTCCATGGACTCCAGGGCCGGATGTGCTGGCGTCTGACATAAATCCTCCACCTGAGACAAGCGCCAGCTTCAGAGAAGCAAGGCTGGGCCCATGTCCGTCCAGGAAGAAAGAAAGGTAGTGCTAAGTCGTGTCCGACTCTTGTGATTCCAAGACCTGTAGCCCACCAGGCTCCCCTGTCCATGGGATTCTCCAGGCAACAATACTGGAGTGGGTTGCCATTTCCTTCTCCAGGGCATCTTCCTGACCCAGGAATTGAACCCAGGTCTCCCGTATTGCAGGCAGATACTTTACCGACTAAGCTACGCAGGAAGCCCATCCAGGACCCTGGGAAAAGGAAGTGGTGGGGGAAAGGAAGAGGGGCTCAAAGGGGCTCACAGACTTATAAGCATTGGTCTTGTCAGATGAGGCTGAGGAGTCTGAGGACTGGAAACCAAACCCTTGGACACAACTGGGATGATTCTCAAACCATAGCCACTGGCAGATAAAGGACTGATTCTGTCCGGTCTTGGGGAAATGACACACCATTCAGTTTTACTTCCATCACCTTATCTATATTCTTTTGGAGATCATGTCTACTGTTTTTCCTCTTTGCCAACTACCCTATAATCTGTTAGGAACTTCAGTTTCCCATGTAGCATCTACTAGTTATCATCATCAGCTATAAAATGTATGGATGTGCATGGACTCCTCATCCCTAATGATCGGAAGGACTCCATGGAGTACAGGCTGAGCAGAGGAGCACCGAGGGAGCTGGAATGGAGAGAGAGAAGTTTGGAATCTACAGGGCACTGGCTCACCCCAGGGCCGAAGTCCTCGTAGGATGGGCAGGGGGAACACCTGGGCCTCGTGGGGAAAGCAGTTAGCAAGCTCTTCACCAGATCTACTGAGTTGGAAACTCTGGGGGTGTGATCCAGCAGTCCACCTTTCAGCCAGCCCTTCAGGGATCTGGCGCACCACTTGGATGCATTATGGTCCCAAATTAAGCCTTCCCTGGCGACTCAGTGGTAAAGAATCTGCCTGCTAATGCAGGAGACGTGGGAGACCCAGGTTCAATCCCTGGGTTGGAAAGATTCCCTGGAGAAGGAAATGGCAAACCACTCCAATATTCCTGCCTGGGAAATCCCATGGACAGAGAAGCTTTGGTGTGCTATACAAGCCACAGGGGCGGCAAAGAGTTGGATACAACTAAGTGACTGAATAATAACAACATGGTCCCCAGGAGGGAAGTGGTGAAGATCAGGGTAATTCCTAGAAGGAAATCTACAAGGGTGAGCAGCGTGCAGAACACAATGGAGACAGACCAGCTGATGAGGGCCTGATGAGGGCAGGGCAAGTCTGATGCTGGAGGCACTAAGCACTAATGACTGGGATTTGGCAGGTTACTGGAAGCAGGAGGACAAGAGCGAGTCGGAGGCCTGTGAGAACAGCAGTTCCAGTCTATCCAAAATCAAACACTAGGACTTAGGGGTAGGTTTGAGAGAAGACATTAAGTTAGCGTGCTTAATCATTCAGTCGTGTCTCACTCCTTGCGACCCTTTGGACCGCAGCCCACCAGGCTCCTCTGTCCATGGGATTTTTCAGGCAAGAATACTGGAGTGGGTTGCCATTTCCTTCTCCTCTTCCAGGGAATCTTTCCAATCCAGGGGTCGAACCTGTGTCTCCTGTGTCTCCTGAACTGCAGGCAGATTCTTCACCTGCTGAGCCATCAAGGAAGCCCAAAACAGATTAAGTTTAACTTTAAATATGTGCAGACTCTATCTCTTCAAGACAGCAGGTCAATTCCCCAGTTCCTACTTGGAGAATCACTGCTCTTGAGTATCATTTTATAACAACTTCTGCTAAATAACTCTGGTTACACTATCGTTCTGGTGATATATGAACTTCAGGACTTTGAAGGTAAAGGCTTCAGGACTGTTTGGTGAAACAGTCAAATCAAAGTTAAAGAAGTTAATCACATCCCAAATAAAGCCATCCTCTTCACAAAGTAACACGAGGACAAAATATTTATTACTATTCTAATTAGAAATTAGAATAAGTAGCAAAAGTTTGGAGATGAAGCAATAAATGAATTTTATGCCAAAAAGGTACAGGTGAAACGCTGGGTGACAGGTCACATTATCAATTAACTGTAAGGCATACTCTGTAATTTCAGGAAAAGGCGTGAATGAAATGGGAGTGGGGGAGACCAAGCAATAAAGTCTGTGTTTTGAAAACTGCTGCTCTATGATCAGTTCAGTTCAGCTGCTCAGTTGTATCCAACTCTTCGTGACCCCATGGACTGCAGCACACCAGGCTTCCCCGTCCATCACCAACTCCCAGAGTTTACTCAGACTCATGTCCATTGAGTTGGTGATGCCATCCAACCATCTCATCCTCTGCCATCCCCTTCTCCTCCCACCTTCAATCTTTCCCAGCATCAGGGTCTTTTCCAATGAGTCAGTTCTTCACATCAGGTGGCCAAAGTATTGGAGTATCAGCATCAGCATCAGTCCTTCCAATGAATATTCAGGACTGATTTCCTTTAGGATTTTCTTTAGGATGGACTGGTGATGATGATGATCACACATGCCCATAAGAAATCATTTTTGATGTGCATGTACCACCATTCTTCTTGAATTAAAGTCCTGTCCATAAACACTGAGTACTGGCAACCTTGGTGACACCTGCAAAGGTGTGGGCTTGCACAGCTACAACAGCGGGGCCTCAAATGTCTGCGTGTGCTACAAAATGGAGCCATTTCAAGGGCAGGGCATTTAACTACTGGCTTATCCAACTACATGCAGCTATTTTTAGGAACACCTACTTGAATGAAGAAATCTTTTATATCTGGCCCTTTTGGACTTCTGACATATCCTACAGGTCTGGTGTGGAGGTGTGGATTTCAGCTGTGCTCAAGAACTAGGGAGAGGGATACAGAACAACCCTGTGTGTGATGTGCAGGAAATCACCAGTAACAATGAGTCACGGAGGACTGTGGGTCTTTTATTTCCTCTTTAATGTTTTTTTACAGTTTTCCCAGTTTTAAAAAAAAAGGAGTGAGTCAGTGTGTAGTGACCACACTACAGTCAAATCAGCGGTCACGAGGTTAATTCGGCTATACAAGCAAAGGTTCCTCTAGAGATCGGTCTCCCCACGTGGCTGAGTTAGGAAATAAAAGTTCAAGTTCCCCTTGAGGGCAGTGAGGACAGGACCACTGTGAACCATCTGTGAACCAATGGTTCCCAGGACTAGAACTCTGGTCAGTATTTGAGGAAAAGGAACACCTTGACGGGCAGAGTCATTTTGCGTCACTTCCTTATTTAAATGCAAAAGCAGATAATTACATCCTTAAGAATTTCTCTGGGATAGAAAGGCCTGAGCTTTATGAATTGTGGTCCCATTTATCTCGATCTAGAAAATAGACAACTACAGGCCCTAACAGTCAACCACCCACTATGTTACTACTACGGTTTATTCCCTCTAAGGAGAGGGCTAGACAGTGGGAGGGATGGGGGAGGGAAAGGAAGAGACAGCAGAGAGGGGGCAGGGAGAGCCGATAATGTCTAAAGAGACAGCTGACGACTTGGCTTGGCTTAAATGTCTCATCCATCTCTAGGGAGAAAAGCAGCAGGTGGAACCATGGTCCTTGGGGGAAAAAATGACTTTTTTCTCCACCTCCCCCAGCCCCCAGCATGTAGATTTCCCATGCATCTTACCTACCCAGGCCACCATCACCTACCACCTTTTATGAACAGGCACAAAGAGGCTTTTCCAATCCAGGGACCTAGACGCCCTCTGGCCATCGGTTCTCCCCTCCAGTAACATGGGATCTCTGACAGAACAAAGTAGGTCTTTATTCAAGACCAGCCAACGGGTGATGCTCCCAACCAGATCTTTCAGGATAATGAACAGGGAGTTTTAAAAGTATTAATAGCAAGCCTCCTCCACTATGCTAACATAAATGCAACCATGTAACTAAGAACCCTCAGGTTCACTACCGATGCTCAACCATTGAACCAGCCAGCTTCCTGAGGTCCTCCATACCCAGTGAGTGAAGAAGGGGCAGAAGCACCCATTACAATGGGTGCTAGGTATCGAAATGTGAGCACAGGAGAGATGGAAGCAAGGGAGTATTCAGTTTGCAGATAAGAAAACAGACAGACAGTGGGGAGGCCTCCCTGTCTTAGTCCCACGTCTAAAATGCAGTGGAGCGAGCTTCAAACCAGCCTGAGGGACTTGCCCATACACTGTCCACCTCCACCATCTTGGAGGATTCAGGGCCGGAGCGTGGTGGCCGACTGGAGGTCTGGTTCTCCATCGCTCTCCTCTAACCCTCAGAAGGCGCTTCCTTGTCCACCCTCCCTCCCAAGCTTGCTCTCCAGTTTCCAACTTCCTGAGCCGCCCCTGTAGCCATGGGAGGACCTGCCTGGGGGTGAGGGAGGCTGGTTGGGTCACTTAGCAAACCAGTTCTGTGCCACCAAATGCAGGGCAGGCTCCTCACCAGAGCAAACCAGCCAATCCCTCAAGGGAAAAGTAGCTCCCTCCCACCTTTGTGGATGGGGAGAGTTGAGTCACAAATTCAAATCCCCTGCCTATAACATCTCCAAGTGCCTGCCACTTGTAACGTTCAAGGCACTAGCTCACAGTCTGAAGGAAACACATCTGTTCCCTTACTTCCTCGGCCGTTTAGACGCTGCCGTCAAGGCAGGGTTTTTGCCGAGACCCTCACAAAGGCCTATCTCTGCTGTTGTTTTTCACGCCACAGGAGTGGACCCCGCTTGTGAGGGAGGCTATTTTTAAACTTCAAAAAAATTACAGCACACATTTCCGTCATGTATGTGTACCCATGGTCCCTGCTTCACGAAGCCTGTGAGCATCATCTGTGCAAAATCAAGTCGTGTCTTCAGGCTTGTTTTACTATATGTATTCCCAGAGCGTAATTTGAGTCTTTCTTCCTGGCTGAAGGGAAGCCGGAAATTTAAAATATATATATTTCTGACATAATCACCATTCTTTCTTTGAATTCCTAAAGGCAGCTCCTTAATACTCTGGAGGTCTATTGTTGGCACAAAGATGAGACCCTCTGCCTTCAGTTCTCTGGGACTCCCGCCCCTCACCTCACAGCTCATCCCACCCAGACACTGCGGCCCCCTGACCAACTCGGGTGCTTCTATGTCTCCTTCAAATCACCGGCCACTCTCCAGCGAGCAGACACGTCTAACCACACTAGAAACTAGTTAGGTTTCCACTAAATAGTTTAGTTAAGAAGTACTAGTTAGCAAGGTTTTTCATAGCTGTTATTAAGAAGCCCACTAAGTTTTAGAAACAATGCTGAGATTAACTTCAGGTATAAAAACACTCCCAGAAAAACATTTCTCATCAAATCCACTCCCTCCCAGCCGTCTCTTCATCCCACCCTCTGTGCCCCAACTGCTAGGACAGCTGGCGGAAAATACGCTCAGATGTTGTGATGTTTCCTGAAAACAGGCGTGAAAATTCTCTGAAAACCACAGCAGCAAAGTCACCCGGGATGAGGTTGAAGGATTTATCTCTGTCCACTCTTTACCTGACCACACACATAGCCATACAGCAGGGGAGAACTAGCTGAGGGGTAAAAGGACTAGAGCCTGCAGTCACAGAAGGCAAGTGAGCGAGCGTCAATGCTCACACATAGGTTTATACAAGGACTCCTGACAGATACAAAGCCACAGCCTCAAACCCAGAGATTCTTCCAAAGTCTCACACACCCTGCTAGCCGGCTGTTCTCAGGCTTCCGGGGGTGAGAATGATGCTCACATTCTTGTTCATATTTACTGTACAAATGACTGCAGGGATGAGACTGCCCCTGTTCTCCCTCCCTTCCTCCCGGTTGAGGACCTGGCTCACAGTCGTCAGGCTAATAATGCCCCTCGCAGATGGCCCTGCCAGTCCTCCACGAGCCCACGGGGCTGGAGTCAGTGGAGTGAGTGATCCCACCATCTGGCCGCACTTGCCCTTCCTGGACAGCCTTCCCCCTGCTCCCCTGCAGCTTCCCCGAAGGCTGGTCCTGACCCGGCTGCCTCCCATCCTGCCCAACTCAACAACTGCTCAAGCTGCCTCCACTCCGGTCCAGAAGGCATCGCCATTCTTGATGTGTTTTTTTTTTTTTCAAGCTTTGGTAAGGTATAAATGACATGGTGGTAGTTTATTCACTAACTTGTATCCAACTCTTTGCAACCCCATGGATTACAGCCCACCAGGTTCCTTCGTCCATGGAACTCTCCACGTAAGAATACTGGAGTAGGTTGCCATTACTGGAGAAGATCCTTCTCCAAGTGATCTTCCTGACCCAGGGATCAAACCTGCATCATTGCAGGCAAATTCTTTACCACCTGAGCCACCAGGGAGTTCAGTAATTGACATATTTACCATTTTAAAATCTTTTTTGGCAGGGACACCTAAGTTCTACTCTCTCAGCAAATTTCAATTATACCATACAGGGTATCAGCTTCACCCCGACATACATTAGATCCTCAGACCTTATTCCTCTGACAGCTGACAGCTTGAACCCTTTCACCCACCTCTCCCCATTTCCTCCACCACCACCCTCAAGCCCTGACAACCACCATTCTACTCACTGGTTCTAGGAGTTCAACTCTTTTTTGGGGGGGCACTCTCATCACCCCTTTGTCTCCGTAAGTCCAGAGTGAGAACTTCATACAAACTTTTAAACAACGGTCTCTTCTTGTGCAGAAACTGCTTTGCCAGTTTGCAAGTGGGTCTTTACACCCATGCCTGTGTGTCAACAGCGTGATTCTACTGGCTACGGGGGAAATCCTACTCAGCGACAGTCTCACAGGTGCCTGTACACACAGACTAGGAGTGCCATCCCTTGTCACAGTGGCCCCGGCCTGAGGTTTGTCTGGATAACCCATGGCATCCAGAAGGCCTCAGTGGATGGGAACTTTTGAATTTCAAAGCCTTGCAATTTACTGAACATGGCTTCCGGTAATGGAATGTGTGCTCCATTTAGGTTGCTTCCTTCAAGTTCTCCGACGAGGAACCGTGGTTCTAGTTTTATGGCATGAAAATAAGTCACTCGTGTGACTCTCAGGAAGGACCTCTCCACAGCGTCCTCTCCACGGTGGTCCTCCCTGCTGGGCCGTCCACTCCGCAGAGGCAGCAGCCGCTTCCTCCCGTGTCCTATGCACACCATGCACTTGCTGAACGAATGCCAGTCTCATGCCTACTCTCTGTGAGCAGGGAGAACCGAATCCAGAGGGTCACAGCCTCTATACTCGACTTTTAGCAGCACAGGATTCAAATGCTAAGGTAAGTTCCTCACCATACAAACCCCAACATATGAATGCTTAAATCTCAACCTTTCACGTGAAAGGGTCACCCAGCCAACAGGTGACCTGGATGTGATGAGGTCATTTGGAGTGAAGTCATCCCACAGGGAGATGAGTCATGCCCAGTGAACTTGGTCTGCCTACTAAAAGAGATGAACCCACTGTATAATATCATATATGAAACGAGTCACCAGTCCAGGTTCAACGCATGATACTGGATGCTTGGGGCTGGTGCACTGAGACAACCCAGAAGGATGGTACGGGGAGGGGGGTCAGGATGGGGAACATGTGTATATCTGTGGCAGATACATATTGATGTATGGCAAAACCAATACAATATTGTAAAATAATTAACCTCTAATTAAAATAAGTAAATTTATATTTAAAAAAAGAGAGAGAGATGAACCCACACTAAGCCAAGGCCTGGTAACAAGTTTAAACAGTGACTCTTAAGTTATTACCAGAGGTACAGTTTTATTTTTGGCTGCATTGTGCGGCTTGCTGGATCTTAGTTCCCCATCCAGGGGTTGAACCTGAGGCCCCTGCAGTGGAAATGTGGAGTCCTAACCACTGGACTGCCAGGGAAGTCTCCCTTGAGATACATTTTTAAAAGAAGTTCTGATATTCTTCAAATGAAGCCTTTAAAAGCTAAGGACTGAAAGGTATAAAAAAGTTTTTTACTTGCTATGATTTATTCCCTTCTCTAATATTTAAGGACAAAACAAAACAGGTAAGTTAGGCTTTCATTTCACTCTATTACAATCTCCTGGCAGCCCTCAAAAAAGTTCCTGACTTCATTTAAGAAGATAGCCATCTCAGTGTCTATAGGACATTGCAGGAATTCACAGACTGGTTCTGCCACCTCCTTCCACAATGGCAATGGTTCTCATCAATACTTTGCAATGGGTTTGTCGCCTAACCTCCTGAAACTCCGGCCCACAATCCCTTCAGGAACAAGTTCTCCTCTGACCTGGCTCAGGGAAGGCAGAAGTCACCAGGACCCACTTGGACTGCTGCTGCCCAGGTTCTGCCAGTCCTCTGCCCCTCCCCCAGTCCTCACCTCCACCCCGTCCTTGACAGTTTCTGATCCTACATCCAACTTGGGTGGGGAATCCTGGATTCCATTTCTTATCTGACCTGCCCCTTTTCCGCCTTCCATTTCTGCCACTACTTTTGCCTGCAAATCCATTTTCAGAAGAGTCTGCTCCCGGGTTCAGAAGGTCTAGCCACTGGCTCATCAAATTTATCTATATGAACCGAAAGCTTCCTTATTTACTCTGCTTTATCCTCTCCTCACACCGTCCCCCCTACCCCTGAACAAAGAATCCTAGTTAAAATACGTTAACTTTCAGCCACTGTTAGGAGGCAGCATAACAGAGTTTCAGATCGTCCTCTTACTATGTGGTATATATAATTTCACCTGGGTGGGCTCCCATTGTTCTCTCATCTCTAAAATGCGAGGGTTCAAAGAGAAGAGCTTTAGGGAAAAGGAAACCCAACATTTACTGAACACTTCTCTTGGACTCAGTTAGATGCTGCCTGCATCTACGCAGCCTCTCAACGTGGTGGGAGGGAAGGCCCTGGTCATTTCTCTTCTCCAGATGAGGAATCTGAAGGTCAGGCTGGGTGAGCCTGCCCAAGCCTACCTGGCCCCACCAGAGCAGACCGGGCTAGCCTCGGCTACATCCCCGATTCTCTGGTCCTTTCTGGCTCTGACACACTCTCCTATGCCCTGGAACGGCAACCGCCACAGCCTGGGCCCTGACCAGTCCCCCAGGGTTTCTGGTCATTCGAGAAAAGACTGTTTTCACGAGGGGAACATGGGGACCTCGATTTCAGAGAAGACTTTTGTGGTTGTTGTTTTAGTCACTAAGTTGTGTCTGGCTTTTGCAAACTCAGGGACTGTAGCCACCCAGGCTCCTCTGTCTATGGGATTTCCCAGGCAAGAACACTGGAGTGGGTTGCCATTTCCTCCAACGTATCTTTCCCACCCAGGGCTCGAACCCAAGTCTCCTGAATTGGCAGGCATATTCTTTACCACTGAGCCACCTGGGAAGCCCAGAGAACAGGTTGAAACCAGTTAAAATCAGAAAACTCCCTCATCACTCGAGTGTGATCAAAAAATTATAATAATAAAACAGATGAACACAGAAAAACTTGCCTCTATGCTCTGCTCAGAGTTATGGGGAAAAGCAGAGAAATCTGTGGAAGAGTTCTTCCTGGACTCACACTGTTGCAGCTGGAGGCTGCACCCCAGACAGGAAACCCCAGACAGGGTCCTGATCAAACCAGGCTCCAAAATTTAAGAGAGACTTCTGGGATTCTGTGGCCAACTCCAGCTTCTCTGTCCCATTCTATAGCTCGTATCTGCATCTTCTTTCTGGCACAAGTCTGTAGCACAGGTGCTAACATCTTCTTTATTATCCTGGTTTGTAAAAGGAAATTTTAGAAACTTTAACTTATCCAGAACTTCTGTGCTGCTGCTTTTAAAAAAAAAAAAAAGGTGTTACTGGGAAACAGCCAGTGTGGATAATGATAAGATGCAGCCAAACCCCAAAAGAGCAGATTCTTCTCATTTTAATAGCTACGTGAAGTTTATGGAAAGAGGAGAGTGAAAAAACTGTTCATGTGAAATAGGAGGGGGTGTGAGAGTGGGGTTGTACAAATGGTGCTTACTTGACTTCAAAGTATGAACAAAGCAAGGAGACTTTAATCTGGTGATCAGCCCCTATGACAGTCTAAGATAGGCTCTGGACTAATACTTAATGAATTAAGCTCCTATTGCTGCCACGGAGGTCCATATGACAATGCTAGCAATATAAAAGCATCTATAATTATTAAGTGTCATAACTTCCAAGCTAATCTTAAGTTCAATATTTTAAGTTCTTTTTTAGAAATGCAAAGCAAATTTTGTACCTCTTCCTAAGACCTACAAGTTCTGAAAATCAGAGCTAAATCTACTATTCGTACAAAGAGCAAAGTCAGGAAGCCCATATACCAAGTAGCAGAATTTGAGATTTTTATTTTCTTTCTGCTTATCTGAAGTTTTAAATTGTTCTATAAAGAAGATGTATGACTATTTTTAAGAGGCTCATTGACTTTACGCTAAGCTGGAACTTAAAGAACATATTGCCTCTCCAATTTCTCATACAATAAGAATTTGGCTTTTTTACTTTTTACAGTTACAGCTAAATTATAAATATCTTAAAGTTGCACTTGCCAAGGACTGTTTTCATAGTGACAGCAATGCTACTATGAGACACCAGGTCCTCTGCCAGAAGAGAAGAAATGCCAGAAACTCCACACATAGTAGGAACAATTAAATTCTTCTCACGATTGGTATACGATTCAGTGCAGTTCAGTTCAGTCGCTCAGTCGTGTCTGACTCTTTGCGACCCCATGAATCGCAGCACGCCCAGGCCTCCCTGTCCATCACCATCTCCCGGAGTTTACTCAGACTCACGTCCATTGAGTCTGTGATGCCATCCAGCCATCTCATCCTCGGTCATCCCCTTCTCCTCCGGCCCCCAATCTCTCCCAGCATCAGAGTCTTTTTCAATGACTCAACTCTTCACATGAGGTGGCCAAAGTACTGGAGCTTCAGCTTCAGCATCATTCCTTCCAAAGAAATCCCAGGGTTGATCTCCTTCAGAATGGACTGGTTGGATCTCCTTGCAGTCCAAGGGACTCTCAAGAGTCTTCTCCAACATCACAGTTCAAAAGCATCAATTCTTCGGTGCTCAGCCTTCTTCACAGTCCAACTCTCACATCCATACGTGACCACAGGAAAAACCATAGCCTTGACTAGACGGACCTTAGTCGGCAAAGTAATGTCTCTGCTTTTGAATATACTATCTAGGTTAGTCATAACTTTTCTTCCAAGGAGTAAGCGTCTTTTAATTTCATGGCTGCAATCACCATCTACAGTGATTTTGGAGCCCCCCAAAACAAAGTCTGACACTTTTCCTATTGTTTCCCCATCTATTTCCCATGAAGTGATGGGACCAGATGCCATGATCTTCGTTTTCTGAATGTTGAGCTTTAAGCCAACTTTTTCAGTCTCCTCTCTCACTTTCATCAAGAGGCTTTTTAGTTCCTCTTCACTTTCTGCCATAAGGGTGGTGTCATCTGCATGTCTGAGGTTATTGATATTTCTCCCAGCAATCTTCATTCCACCTTGTGTTTCTTCCAGTCCAGCGTTTCTCATGATGTACTCTGCATAGAAGTTAAATAAGCAGGGTGACAATATACAGCCTTGACGTACTCCTTTTCCTATTTGGAACCAGTCTGTTGTTCCATATCCAGTTCTAACTGTTGCTTCCTGACCTGCATACAGATTTCTCAAGAGGCAGGTTAGGTGGTCTGGTATTCCCATCTCTTTCAGAATTTTCCACAGTTTATTGTGATCCACACAGTCAAAGGCTTTGGCATAGTCAATAAAGCAGAAATAGATGTTTTTCTGGAACACTCTTGCTTTTTCCATGATCCAGCGGATGTTGGCAATTTGATCTCTGGTTCCTCTGCCTTTTCTAAAACCAGCTTGAACATCAGGGAGTTCACGATTCACGTACTGCTGAAGCCTGGCTTGGAGAATTTTGAGCATTCCTTTACTAGCATGTGAGATGAGTGCAATTGTGTGGTAGTTTGAGCATTCTTTGGCATTGCCTTTCTTTGGAATTGGAATGAAAACTGACCTTTTCCAGTCCTGTGGCCACTGCTGAGTTTTCCAAACTTGCTGGCATATTGAGTGCAGCACTTTCACAGCATCATTTTTCAGGATTTGAAACAGCTCAACTGGAATTCCATCACCTCCACTAGCTTTGTTCGTAGTGATGCTTTCTAAGGCCCACTTGACTTCACATTCCAAGATGTCTGGCTCTAGATTAGTGATCACATCATCATGATTATCTGGGTCGTAAAGATCTTTTTTGTACAGTTCTTCCGTGTATTCTTGCCACCTCTTCTTAATATCTTCTGCTTCTGTTAGGTCCAGACCATTTCTGTCCTTTATCGAGCCCATCTTTGCACGAAATGTTCCCTTGTTATCTCTAATTTTCTTGAAGAGATCTCTAGTCTTTCCCATTCTGTTGTTTTCCTCTATTTCTTTGCAGTGATCGCTGAAGAAGGCTTTCGCCTCTCTTCTTTTCACAGCTATTCGTAAGGCCTCCTCAGACAGCCATTTTGCTTTTTTGCATTTCTTTTCCATGGGGATGGTCTTGATCCCTGTCTCCTGTACAATGTCATGAACCTCATTCCATAGTTCATCAGGCACTCTATCTATCAGATCTAGACCCTTAAATCTATTTCTCACTTCCACTGTATAATCATAAGGGATTTGATTGAGGTCATACCTGAATAGTCTAGTGGTTTTCCCCACTTTCTTCAATTTAAGTCTGAATTTGGCAATAAGGAGTTCATGATCTGAGCCACAGTCAGCTCCCGGTCTTGTTTTTGTTGACCGTATAGAGCTTCTCCATCTTTGGCTGCAAAGAATATAATCAATCTGATTTCGGTATTGACCATCTGGTGATGCCCATGTGTACAGTCTTGTCTTGTGTTGTTGGAAGAGGGTGTTTGCTATGACCAGTGCATTTTTTTGGCAAAACTCTATTAGTCTTTGCCCTGCTTCATTCTGCATTCCAAGGCCAAATTTGCCTGTTACTCCAGGTGTTTTTTGACTTCCTACTTTTGCATTCCAGTCTCCTATAATGAAAAGGACATCTTTTTTGGGTGTTAGTTCTAAAAGGTCTTGTAGGTCTTCATAAAACCATTCAACTTCAGTTTCTTCAGCGTTACTGGTTGGGGCATAGACTTGGATAACTGTGATATTGAATGGTTTGCCTTGGAGACGAACAGAAATCATTCTGTCGTTTTTGAGATTGCATCCAAGTACTGCATTTCAGACTCTTTTGTTGACCATGATAGCTACTCCATTTCTTCTGAGGGATTCCTGCCCACAGTAGTAGATGTAATGGTCATCTGAGTTAAATTCACCCATTCCAGTCCATTTTAGTTCGCTGATTCCTAGAATGTCGACGTTCACCCTTGCCATCTTCTGTTTGACCACTTCCGATTTGCCTTGATGCATGGACCTGACATTCCAGGTTCCTATGCAATATTGCTCTTCACAGCATCGGATCTTGTTGTGAAATACCAAGTTCATCTTCTAACTAGAAATGAAGTACAAAGTCAACTTGCCTCAACAATAGTTCATTCTATTTTTATATTTTGGCATGAATTAGACTGATATCTTCTATATATTTTAAGAGTTTCACATTAATGAATCCAAGAGACAGTCTGAAGTTAAACAAAGAAGTGAAACCCTTTAAATAACAAAAAGGTATTAATCGGGCATGAGTTTATTTGGAAAGACACACTCTCCCCCTCATGGCCATCAGCCTGGGTTGGGGGGTGGTGGGGGCGAGTGATCTTCCACCACATAGCTAAAAGTAAATGAGGTGATTCTGTCTTTCACAATGTTCTTCTTTTGCAAGTCATAAGTCCTGAAAATGAAATCTGACTTGGGGAGAGGAAAGCAGGAAACATCAAAGCAGACAGCAGGTGAAGAGTCAAAGCATCTGTGAACGCCAGGCTGCTTCATCTTTGCTGCTGACCTTTTAAGAGATGTGCGAGGAGAGGAAGGTAGAGCGCGCGCACTGAGAAAAGAATCCTTCTGGAAGAACCTTTAGACTGCCCTCTCATCCCACCCAGGAAGCCCTAATTATGGAACATCACTCACTGCCTAGATTTTTACAACAATGAGAGCATGACCTTTCGTCCGCCCAAGTTAAACGGCAACCACAGTACTGAACTCGACTTCTTGAATGTCCTTGTTTTTTCTCGCCCATCCTAGATTCTGTGGCTTCGTTATTCCTGAAGGCTCCTAGACTGGCCTCATTCTATCATTAGCAGAAATGCCCGAGTCCCTTTCCACCTCTGTATGATGTTCTCCAGGTATCAGACAATCACAGGTGAAATCCTTCTTTCTCTAACGACTGACAACCCTCTTCTTGGCTGAGGGAGGGGACCCTGTGCTTGTCTTCTCCCCTCTCAGGGCCCTCTGGGCAAAGCACACTGCCCAGCGCTGGGCAGAAGCCCCATGCAGTTTGGGGATGAGCCTCTGCTCTGTGTGACGTGGGCAGACACCTAACCAGCACCACCACACGCATCCCTCTGCCCTATATTTTGACCTCTTCCTCTCATTGCTGCTGAAGTTCTGTCTGGGGAGCACATTTCCGTTTGCCAAAGTGCCCTGGAGAACAAATATTTTCTTGGGATTGTGATCCTGCTGGATGTCACCGTGATGGGGCCTAGAAACTGGGGAGAGAGGCAGGAAACCTGGGGGCGGCCAGGTTCCACTTACCGGCACCTCCACTGACTGCATGGCCAGGTCGCATGGAGGCTTCAGGGCCCGTGGCCGCGTGGCGTACCAGAAGGTGGTGAGCGCGGCAAACGCGCCGAAGCCCATGAGCGTGTTGGTTGGAAGGGTGCGCACGTACTGCCGGAAGTCAACCAGCTCTGGCAGCCGAAAGTACCGGAACAGCTCGTGGGCTTGCATCATCCTGGGCTGGCAGCGTCCTAAGCCACAATCTGTGGGAGAGAAAAAGGTCCTGTTCATTCCAGGGAGGAGGGATGCTGTTACAAACTCCCCAAGGCCGATGACCATCAACTTGATGGTCGGCTCATCAACGGGGGCATTAGAGCCACGGGCTGATAGCTCAGGCCGTCTTCTCCTGGCTAGCAAATCTCACTTTCTAAAAGCACTTTAGGAATTCATTTTACTCTGTTGGCTTGCGTAAAGTTCTCATTATCCACATTCAAAAGACTTAGCCACTCAGAATTCTTGCTGTAAAATGTTAACATAAGGGGCATGAGTTACCATTTTCTTGTCTTACATTCTCTCCCTGTTCTCTTCCACCTGATCAAACACACTCAACTCTCATTATCAAGGCAGATGGGGAGAAGGACAGAGAGGCAGACACACGCCCAAACCACCCGAGGGCCATCAGTTTTCACGTCTTCTCACAAAACGCAGCACAAGCTCCCCAGCTGGTGAAACAGGTCACGCTGGGTTTCGGGGTGTGTGTGGGGTGTCTCTCATCTTCCCCGCACTCTTTGTAGCATAAAAGCAGCCGCATAGATGTAGGGAAAACTGGAGTCAGTTATCCTGATAAAACAGTGTCTTTTATATTCCTCAAGCTATTATAGCTAAATAATAAAAGGGTGTACATAAATATCTAGAGATATTCATTCAGCAAATATCTAGAGAGATTACAGAATAGTATTTGAAAGAAAGTGTCAAATAGTACTTAAGATCCCAGATTCTAGAGCCAAATCCTGCCTCCCCAGTTCATTTGCTGAATAATTGGGGACAAATCACTCCCCTCTCTGTCCTCAGTCTTTTCATCAGTAAAAACAGTACCTATCTCGTAGGGCTTTTATAAGGACTAAATGGTTCACATAAAGAATTTAGAATGGTGCAAGGCACCACAATGTGTTCAGTTAAGCTGGGCATTATTATTATTTTCTCTACTAATATTCTATATTTCTCCTACATGAGGAACAATAAGAGATACAGGTACTAAAAATTGACACTTATCTACAAGGAGTTTACATGCAAAATTAAGAAGCCAAAACACACAGAAGAAAATCAATGAACAGCCCATACAAACACACACACACACACACACACACACACACACACACACAGATATATACACACATATATACAGAAAAGCTTCTAACTAAATATTATAGACAATTTATATATATATAATGATATAAAAAATTAATGTGCAGTACAGAGAACAAATAATAATTCTAATTAAAAATGATTGATCAGTAACTACTCTCAAGTATGTTTGGTATACATATGGTAGGAAATCCTAGTAAACTATCTGAAAGACTTCTCTCAAAAAACTCCCCCATAATGCGGTAAGTGGTAACCTTTAAATCATAAATTCAGATAGTATGTTTGAGCTCCTTACTATATGTTCTTTTAAATAGCTAGGTCCCAAGACTGAAAATAGTTTTTTTTCCCCTCAGATACAGAAATCCTCTTCAAATTTAAATCTATATTATTGTATAAATATCTTCACAGTCACAGAATACCAAGAACTTTGCCTGATCATCAGTACTTCTAGAAGGCAATGTCACATCCAGCCTTGTGCTCCTACAGCCCGGTGCAGGCGTACAGAAAACACACACACATATACACAGACACAGACAAATTCCAGCTTTAACACGACAACAGAGAAGAAGCAGGTTAAGTGCATTTCTTCAGGTCACAACTGTGGAGAGAAAGCACTCACCATCTGTGCCACCGACAGCTGACTGCTGGGTGACACACCAACCTCCGAAAGGGACCAGGACACGGGGTGGGGGCGGGGCTGGGGGTGTACGCGCTCGGCCGTTGCCTGCACAGCCTGCCAAGGTCTCTCCGGGCATTCGTCACATGCCCAGTCCTGCACCGCTGCCCACTGGGCTAAAGGTAACTAGCAGACAGAATCCATACGTGACTTCTCGGGAGAACAGACGGTGGAGGGTGGGCCAATGAGGAGCTGGGAGCAGTCACCCCACTGCTCCACCCATGGGCAGGGACAGGCATCGGTTAGTTCACTGCTGGTGCCAGTTCTGAAGGCAGACACTGGTTTCTTTCTGCTCGCCTCCCCGGTCAAGAGAGACAATGGGCATATTTAAAAAACAAAACAAAACACTGAAATGAATGATCAGATGCTGGGTGGTCATGTCAAACAGACACGAGACAGATCAAGAAAGGAACTGATTGTCAGCCAAACGCTGACAGCAGATTTCTTCTAGATGAATTCATAGCTCGAACTGACCTACCCCAGCCATTCACCAAATGTGAGCATCTAGTGTAGGCTAAGGGCTGGAAGACGGTGCCCATGACCTGGTCAGGGCTCTCAGTGGGTTAACCAGCTATTGAGGGAGATTGCTGTTGTTCAGTCACCAAGTCTTGTCCGACTCTTTGTGACCCCATGGACTGCAGCACGCCAGGCTTCCCTGTCCCTCACCATCTCCCGGAGTTAGCCCAAGTTCAAGTGAGGGAGATACAAACTTAAAAAAAGCAGTTATCTGTTTGCAGGTGGGGTAAGTGTTAGCGTTGTTAAGATCCAGTGATCAGGGAAGACCCCTCTGAGAAGAGGGTGTTGACACCGAGACTTTAAGGATAGGCAGAGAGAGTCCAGGTCCTAGTAGCCCCGAGCGGTTAGATTTCATAAACAGTATTGCAATTCCACGGATGCACAGAAACATTATACATAAAACGTACATACCTCCTTTTCCCTCCAATCATTCTGGCTGTCTTCATCACCCATGGCACTTCAAGTTTATTACACACATCCCTGCCCTTCCCTCCTGTCTCCCCAAAGTCCCTGAAATCATTTTCATAAAACCTAGATCATGTGAATTTACAGGAGTTGTTCAACAGACTCACAGCCCTGTGTGAGAATATTAAATCATCCCCCCATAAACAAGTGATTTACTTTTTTATCTTAAGCATTGGTAATAGCCAAGCTACAAGCAGCCAGCATTGTACTAAAAAAGAAATAAGTCTATTTCTACAAATAAGTCTAGGAAAGGAAACTTAAAGGAAAAAAAAAAAAAGAAAAGAAAATTGCTGATTCAGTAGCATCCCTGCAAAAACATTTTATTAGGTACTAATCTGTAAGGCTAAGGAGTTAAATCCAGCTAAACTCTTATCCTTACTGGGTGACGACAACAAGTTTATTGTTGCTGTTCAGTCACTTAACCGTGTCCAACTCTTTGCGACCCCATGAACTGCATCACGCCAGGCTTCACTGTCCTTCACCATCTCCCAGAGCTTGCTCAAACTCATGTCCACTGACTTGGTGATGTCATCCACCATCTCATCCTCTGTCACCCCCTTCTCCTCTTGCCCTCATTCTTTCCCAGCATCCTTGTCTTTTTCCAATGAGCTGGCTCTTCACATCAGGTGGCCAAAGTATTGGAGCTTCAGTATCAGTTTAATTCACACTTCTTAGGCAGCAGCCAGGTAAAAAGGTGCAAATCAACTCTGCTGAACAAACTGGCTAACGCTGTACATGGGAAAACTATAGTCCACGCAATGAAGAACAAAGGTAATATCTCATACAGGCCCACATAAGGAACAACTCTTAAATGTGAAAGGGGGGCATTATAAACCATTTCCCTTCTGATTAACAACTTTTAAGGAAAAGGCTCTTAGGCTATTTAGAAATGGAGGCAGACCTACATGCAAAGAAAATTGCCCACAATAAATAGCCTTTAAATGCTCAAGGTGAACACAAACTCCAGGCATTAAAACAGTTGTATCAGGTCTTCTATAAGTATCAAAAGACACATGTACTAGTCAACAAGTGGTAGTAAAATAAATAAAAGCCAGATTTTATTACTATTCTAATGGTGCTTTAGCTGGAAGAGTTTCCCTAATTTTTTTCAAAAGCAAATTTCTACATCATCATCTCAGGAAGTTTTTATAGCCAAGCCATATAATCATGGTACTGCTTGCTAAGAACATGATTCAATCGGCTTAAAGGCTTAAGCAGCCAGTATTTCTTGAAAACACAGGACTAGTGACAGCCTGCCTCTCCTTCTCTAAAGCTACTCCCACAGCTACAGAACGTGAGCTCTCTCAGTTGAGTCTTTTGACTCTCCTATAGAGCTGGAGTCTAAAACTACGGATGACAGGGAGCATCCCCAGGGTGGCAAAAACCTGGCAGGAGCTCAACACAAAGAACCAGAGTGAAGGACGCCTTTAAATAGATGGAAACAGATGTGGAGGCAGGGGAATCAAAACCGACTGCATGAATGTCGAAAAACACAAGTCCTAGTATCCAGCTGCCTGAACTTTGGGAAAAAGAGATAAATGACACAGGATCAATTTTGTGTTTTGGAAAGGTTTTCACGTCGTGTGTCTTATCTAAACATCACAATATAAAATCTGATGAGGAAACTGAGGCTGGACATTTCCAAGGATTCCCAAAGGTATCTCCCAAGATGTGGACACCAATACAACTACATTAACACTTTTTCCTTGACAGGATTCATTCTTAGCAGCCGACTCTCTCCACTCAGGACTTGCACACTCTTCTGTGCACCTGGGGCTCACAAGGTCCCTGCAGTCCACCCCCCAGGTTAGGAATCATGACAGCAGGCAGCCTCTACAGATCCCTCCAGCACACACAGGCCACGGTATTATTAATAGGAGAGCTCGGCGTCCGAAATCCATCTTACCCTCCATGTCCTACAGAGCTGCCAGCATCTCCCCTCTTCACCCCAGCCTCAGAGCATGCGGGTTCAAGACCCACTGTACACAAAGGTTCACCTCTTACCATTCTATTTGCCCCAGGAAAAGAGTGGCTCAGGGTCACTTTCTGTGTAACTCACAAGAGCATCATTTTCTAAGGACACACACACACACACACACACAGAGCTCTGGTGATTCTGCAAATAGATACTTACATTAGCATTTTATTTTCTTTGTGTCATTTATAAACTCCCAAAATGGGTGAGCTGGATGTTTCTCTCCTTCTAAAGGTCCTCAAGCTTTCATCCAGTTGAGTAACAGCGGTTTGATGGACTACTTCACCAGGAATGCAGCTCTCCAACAAGATCACCTAAATAGTACCCTTGCCCTGGCAGTAGCAAATGAGGAAGTCCTGACATCTCGCCTTAAAGCAGCAGGCAGAGCTGGCAAGACACTGCCTTTCCTTGCTCCACCTCCTCCCCTGCACAATAGGCTATTTACAGAGCCTTGAAAGCACCCTCTTTGTCCGGCACTAGCTGGGCAGAGCTGGGCCTCGGGAGCAACAAGAGAGCAGCGGCCAGGCCGTGTGCTGTTCTTTCAACGGGGCCTCTCCAAACCCACTGGATTCTTGCTCCTTAACCCTGGCTGGCAAAGTACCTAAAGCTAGATTTGCTTAAACCATCCCCTCTGGAGCTAAATGAGCAGTCGGGCTCTCCGTAGAGAGAGGAGCTACAGACACTCCACAGTGGTGCCGAAGTCCACGGGCCCAGCCTCACCCACACGGGACTTCCTGACCATGGTCACTGCCCTTGGACCATCTCCTCATCCCGAGTATGAGCAACAGAAGGACCACCTGGGTCACTGTAAGGACCCCGGGCACACAGAACAAGTAGTTCCACGGGAATTTATCCCCATCCGCTGCCTTGGGGCTTTCCCTCCCGAGGAAGCAAAGAACACCTTAAACCCACTGAATTTTCACTAAAGTGATTCCATGGCTCCCCAGGTCAATTTCCAAAAAGATTTTAAAAGGAGAAAGGGAACAGAGATGCTCTGTGTTTTGAAAGCTGATTTAATGAAATAACTGAGGCAAGTTGAATAATTCTATACTCAACCATTCTCTGCTCACCTTCTTAAAGTTGTCCAAGAGTGGGACACATAGCTTTCCCAGGCAAGTATAGGGCTAGATTGATTTTTTTTAACCCATAAGATTAGGGCCAGGCCTCACTCATTCATACTGGCCACAGGCCACCACTACCACATATGCCCCCAAATAAAGAAATTCCAAATATAATGTGCCCAACTGGAACGGATATATTTTGGGGGGATTAGATGAAATGGTCAAATGTCTACCTATAACAGTCTCTCTATTACACGTATTTTTAAGTCATCCAACAATATACATTACTTTATAAATATCTGTTGTTTTCCTATTCACATTTCATGAATTCAAACTCTTTGAACGTGCTTCTTCCAATAGGGTCTCTGGAAACACCAAAGCTATTTTTTGAGGATTAAAGTTTTCTATAGCATCTCTTCACAGTTTTCTCTTCCATTTAAGCTGGTTAAATGGAAGCATTTCTTGAAGTTCTATCTACAGCTACCACTGCAAAAATTCTCCTAAGTTACAGGAATACAATTTGTATAATGTTAGGACAGTTAAAAAAAAAAATTTGTCCTACAGGTCCATATTCATATAACTAGACCACACACATCACTGCTTTTTACAAAAATATTCAACCCTTGCTTTTGTAAAGCCCAGCTCCCAGAAGTAATTACCTAGCCAGTGTTCAATTTCTTTGCCTTAGCCTTTTATAAGAACCCAAAACTTGGACTGCTGCTGTCCATGGGGTCACACCACTGAGCAACTGAACTGACTGACTGAAGACTTGGATTGGCAGGGCTGGCTTCAAGATTGGGTGTCCCCCTCCACAACTGACATTGTTCAAAATAGCATCCAAGAGAGTACTCTGAAATGGGAAAGCCTTAGTAAGACTCTAAAAGAGGACTGAAAGAGAGTTTGGGGAAACCTCACCTTCTTTTGGGCAGAGATCTGATTTAATATCCACATGGGGGTATAGACTGCAAAATCTTGCAATCCCATTCATGAAGCTTGAAGTAAACTGCATAACAATGGTATAGATACCAAATAGAGAATAATGAGGTGGCTTAAGTAAGAGCAAAAAAAAAAAAAGTAGACTTGATCACAGGCTCTGGGGGAGCTGTGTGCAGAGGCAAGAAGTGAGTGTGGTCTAACTCCAGACAGAAACAGGACGATGAGAAGTGACTCCTCACCTCTAGGATTTGGGGAAGTTAATCTGGAACGAATGACGGGAGTGAGCAGAAGGGAAGGTACACCTTCAGGGAAATCAGCATGAGATTACGACATCTGTGAGGCCACTGTTAGCTAAGCATGCGCCTTGTGTCAGGCCGGTGCTGAGCAGTTACTCGTGAGAGCATGCTTAAGGTTCCTAACAGTCCTCATTGCATGGAGTCATTACCATCAATGTAAAGATCAGAAGACAGAGCAGTCTCAAGTCCCCGCCCAGCTCCACAGAAGAACAGAACCAGAGCCCGGGCCAAGGGCAAGGCTGCTGCACCTAGAGAGGCAAGCGTACGCGGTGAGATTCAAAGCCAGACGAAGGTGGGATACGACAGAGAGGACAGTAAACAGCCAGGACACACGGGTCTTTAAAAAGTTGGGGTGTGACTCCCAGTACAAAGGGACAAACGAGGCTTGAGCACAGTCGAATACTCTTCAGCCTTTACAAAAGGAGGAAATTCTGATACACGCCAAGACGTGAGCGAACCCTGAAAATGCTATGCCAAGTAAAAGAAGTCAGACACAGAAGGACAAATGGTGTATGATCCTGCTTATACAAGGGACCGAAAATAGGCAAATTCACAGAGACAGAAATAGAGGCTACCCCGGGGTGGGGTGGGTGGGAGTTAACTGCTCCACAGGTACAGTGTCTGTTTCAGATGATGAGAAATTCTGGAACTAGAACATGGTAATGGTTACACAACACTGGGAATATACTTAATGCCTCCGAATCATATACTTGATGGTGGTTTAAAATGGTATATGTTATATTTTATCAGAAATTTTCTTAATCTTAATCACCTACAAAAATACTGACCAGGATTTAGTAACTAAGTGGATATAAATGAAAAAAAAAAAAGGGGGGTAAGGAATTGGAAGCCTGAGTTTTTGAGCCCGGAGGATGATGGTAGAACCATGAAGTGAAGAGAAGGCTGCAGGGGTCTGCAGGCCCCTCATGGACGGTGTCCTTTCCGCATGCTCCTCTGGGCTCCCCTGCTGATTGCCAGCCTCGGGGCCAACACAGAGGCACAGGTCCTGCCACTCATCACTTCCATTTCTCCTCTGAGTTCCTCCCCTTCTGGCACCTCAAAACCCAAGGTTCAAAACCCCTCTACACCGGCTCCTTGGTCCCCCTCACCTACAGCTCTGCTGCCTGGCCCTGCTGAAAGATGCCCAGTTCCTACCCAAATAGGCCAGAGGCTGCTTCCCTGAGAAAATTCTCACAGAACCCACTCAGTCAGAAGCAGTCAGTCCTTCCTCTGAATTCTAGGCATGCTTTAGTTCCAGCCCTCTCATGGTCCTCGGCACCTGGTTTGTGCTTCTGGTGGGCGCAGGCTCCCCTTGGGGAGATGCTCCCCGTCCTGGTGGGGTGGCATCCAGGTCCACCTGTCTCGAGAGGTCCTTGCACAATGCCCTGTCTAGGACAGGTGCTTCCTACACACTTCCTGAGTCACAAACAACTCTGTGAGTCTGCCTGGTTCTCTGCTGCAAGCTCCAGAAGATGTATCATATACAGAGAGCTGTGATTCTCCAAAGAGAAAGGGGGTATTCAAGGTATTTTCAAACTTCAGCCTCCTCCCTCAGCACCCACGCTGTTTGTGTGAGTGAGGGCCCTGGGAGCAAGCAGCACCTTCCAGAGGACGTGGAGGCAAAGAGACACACAAGAGGGCAACCCACTTCTGACACGCGGCCTTAATACATTCTCCTTCCCAACTCAAACTTATGCATGATATCACCCCATGGTTATCTAAGGCAACCATCTTCACTTCTTCACAGAAATTTAGACATCTATTCACACAATAGTGTGATTGTGCTGTCATTGTTCAGTCGCTCAGTCATGTCCGACTTTTTGCAACCCCATGGACTACAGCACGCCAGGCCTCCCTGTCCTCCACCACCTCCTAGAGCTTGCTCAAACTCATGTCCATTGAGTCAGTGATCCCATCCAACCATTCTGTCCTCGGTTGTCCCTTTCTCCTCTGGCCTTCAATCTTTCCCAGCATCAGGGTCTTTTCCAGTGAGTGGGCTCTTCAAATCAGGTGGCCAAAGTATTGGAGGTTCAGCTTCAGCACCGGTCTTTCCAATGAATATTCAGGGTTGATTTCCTTTAGGATTAACTGGTTTGATCTCCTTGCAGTCCAAGGGACTCTCAAGAGTCTTCTCCAACAACACAGTTCAAAAGCATCAATTCTTTGGCACTCAGCTTTCTTCATGGTCCAACTCTCACATCCATACACGGCTACTGGAAAAACCACAGTTCTGACTAGACAGACCTTTGTCAGCAAAGTAATGTCTCTGCTTTTTAATATGCTGACTAGGTTTGTCATAGCTTTTCTTCCAAGGACCAAGCGTCTTTTAATTTCATGGTTGCAGTCACCATCTGCAGTGATTCTGGAGCCCAAGAAAATAAAATCTGTCGGTGTTTCCCCATCTATTTGCCATGAAGTGATGGGACCAGATGCCAGGATCTTCATTTTTTGAATTCTGAGTTTTAAGCCAGATTTTTCACCCTCCTCTTTCACCTTCATCAAGAGGCCCTTTAGTTCCTCTTCGCTTTCTGTCATAAGGGTGGTGTCACCTGTGTTATCTGAGGTTATTGATATTTCTCCCAGCAATCTTGATTCTAGCTTGTGCTTCATCTAGCCCAGCATTTCACATGATATACTCTGTATAGAAGTTAAATAAGCAGAGTGACAATATACAGTCTTGAGGTACTCCTTGCCCTATTAGGAACCAGTCTGTTGTTCCATGTCTGGTTCTAACTGTTGCTTCTTGACCTGCATACAGGTTTCTCGGGAGGTAGGTCAGGTGGTTTGGTATTTCCATCTCTTTTAAGAATTTTCCACAGTTTGTTGTGATCCACATTGTCAAAGACTTCGGGATAGTCAATGAAGCAGAAGTAGATGTTTTTGTGGAATTCTTTTGCTTTGTATGTTAGTGTAAAACAAATCAAGGCTGCCCATGAGGAAGGCAAGAGCAGAAAGGCCTCTCTTAAGTAGAACAGCCAATGCCAGAGGAAAGTCTGAGTCCAGAGCCTGACCCCAGGGCTGGCCACCAATTTCTGAAAGTGTGTTTTCCCTGACAGAAAAGCAAATCTTCCAAACCAGAGAAGCCACCCAGGGACTGGCATGAGGAGCCCTCAGAAACGCCCAGAGTGGCCATCTGGGACACAAGGAATGTTCACAGCAGGACCTACCTGCTCAACATTCCCCAGAGAGAAAACACCACCAGGCACACAGCTCTCCTCCGTCCTCTCTTCAACACCCAGAGACCTGTCAGGTACACACTTGGGAAAGTGGTAATTACAGTCAGGCCCTGACCAGTGAAGATAACCAGGTCACCTCAGAGCCTCCGGGTAGGAGCCAGGGCAGCATGGATCTAAGAGGAAATGTTTCCATTCAAAACAAAATTCCTATGAACAGCAAGATGTTTCCCTTGGTCTTTAAACAGCGATTCACGACTGTGAGGCAATATCTGGGTACGTGTCAGGTAGGGGCACGGGGCGTTTCCTGATACGAGACAGACAAGGGACAGCCCTGGACAGCACAACCCTGCGGCCAGTCAGCTCTGCTTCAGCGGCTGGAGACCGGGAGGCTCTTAGGCTGACCCAAGGATTCTGCAAGAACCACGGCAGAAGAGGCTCCTGCGGGCCAAGCTCCCTGCTCACGAGCGGGTCTGACAGGTGTGTGGTTTCAGCAGATCTGCGCACAGGGAGGGCCCTCATTACGTCTGTGGGTCCACACGTCACAGACCATGACACCGTGGTCTGGGGCAGTCAGGCAATACAAGGAGAGCCTGTTATGATCACAGCTGCAGAAGAAGGAAAATTCCTCTGGGAAGAAAAGCCTCTTCGCTTCCCTGGCCAGCAAGAAACCACAAAGTAAACCCCGAGGCAGGAGGCTCCCAAGAGAAGGGGAGAACAATTGAACAGGAAACAGGACCAAAGTCCTTTCACAACGGCCAGAGCTGGACCCAGCTGGCAGGGGCCCTCCTCTGAAGGCCTCAGGACTGCAAGGAGGAGGTCCATTTATTCGAGGAACTGCACACAGAGAAGGGACCAAAGTCCTGGGGTCCCCTCAGATGCTCTGTCCAAAGCTAGTATGTAACTTCCGGTAGTGGCTACAGGAGGAGGCAGAAGAGAATCAGGAAAGAACGTGAGACCCACGTGCACAGAGCTCTCTGTCCAGGGACTGGCCGTGCCCATGAGCTACAAAACCCTGAGCCAATGCCCCCTGCTGCCAGGGTGGGCTGGGGTGGCGGGGGGTGAGGCAGCAGGGAGAAAGGGGGAACAAGGGAAGGTTCATCCCTTCTGTCACCAACATACCACACCGCATCTCCGAGACGATGCTAGAAGAGGCCCAAGCTGGCCACACAGTCCTGGCATTCAGTACCAAATAATAGGATCCCACCCACCCAGAAACTCTGGGTGACAGCGGGACGTATATAAAGAAAATTTCTAAAGGAAACAACCCGTTGTTAAAAACCATCAATTCTACGGGTGTCTGCTTTATGGTTTTATTATTCTTTGTACTTTTCTGTGTGTGTTTTTTTTTAATTTCTCAAGATAAAGAAGCCATAACTAGCTCAGGTCAGTTCCTTTCCTCCTGTATTTATGCTTTTCTCACCTGCTCCAGAAAGGGTCCCAGGTGGTAAACTGCCCTTCCCACAGAATGACAGATGGGGTGAAAGCCCCTCCCAGAAAAGATATGTCTAAGCTCTCACCCTCTGTCCTAACCTTTAAGAGTTAACGCATCTGCGGGAGTGAACCAAACTATCCAGGGCCCTGGCTCCAGGAGCCAGACAGGCAAGAAAGCACTGTGTATGGGCTGGAACGCAAAGGGAGGTCAGTCCAGTGATCCAGGAGCCAGATAGGAACAGGCAAAGGCAGGCAGGGGTGAGCAAACACCGAGGCCCTACCTGTGCTGGGATTCACCAGGGTGGCAGGTGGGTTAAAGACGTTGGTGACATATACCAGAGGCCCAGACACTCCTCTCTCCCAGGAGAGCACCCTGGGCAGGCCGCAGGCTGGGCATCGGCTAGCTGCAAGAGCCACAGAGGAAGCAGCCCAGTCCTTGCTGCCCCCAGAGGTCGTGGGGATCAAATAGCAGTGACCTGGAGAAGAAGGCTAAGGGGACACATGGTTGGGTAGAGTTACTCACACCTCTCAAAATAGAGCAGGGTTTCAGAGGGATGGATAAACCAAAAAAAACGGCTAACAGCAGGAGTGAGTGGAAAACTGAATAAAAGTCAGACTTTGACCCAGAGACAGAGCAAGCCCAGCTACTCTCAAGCTTGGAAGAAATCCACTTTTGAGTGTTGAGAGATTTCAGCCCTGGGGATGCCCTCCATGGTGCTGGAGTGGGAGAGACATGAGAAAAGGTTAAGCAGGATTTGGCTCATTGTGGGTGGAGAGATGAGGGAGCCCTTGGCAGCTAGGGTTACACCCAGAGTTCAGGTAACTATAAGTAAAGGTGATTAGCCCTGGGAAAGCTAAAGACAAAACAAATCCAATCAGTTGCAGAGAGTTATAGAATAATGCCCCAGTGTTTAAAAGAAGGAAGGGAAAAAAAAAAAGAGATTGTCCAATCTGGCCTCCTTGGAACAAGCAAGTGCTAGTTTTGGGTCTCTATTTCCCGCTTATGTTTTCTTTACATTTTTATTATAAAAACTTCCAAATCTATTCAAAAGTATATAGGGTAGTACAAGAAGCCACCATGTACCCATAATAATCCCAGCTTCTGTTTCAATAACGATCAACACCTTGTCAGTGTTGTTTCATTCTATATCTGTTTCTTAAAAAACAAAAGCAAATCCCAAACATCCTATCATTCAGGTGACACTTCTGAGGCCCATTTTAGCTCTATGATTCTACAGCTTCAGGGACTTGGTTCTAAGAAGAATAAGACTGGCACATACACGGCCACCTGCCACTTTGTTTAAACAAAGAAAGCCAACACAAACATTGATTCGAAGTGGCCAATCCAGCATGATATTTAATTGACATGCCAAAAAAAAAAAGTACATATATAGACTCCGAGAATATTTAGGGAGCTAGAGGAGAAGGAAATGGCACTCCACTCCAGTGTTCTTGCCTAGAGAATCCTGTGGCCAGAGGAGCCTGGAGGGCTGCTGTCCATAGGGTTGCACAGAGTTGGACATGACTGAAGCGACTTAGAATGCATGCATGCATTGGAGAAGGAAATAGCAACCCACTCCAGTGTTCTTGCCTGGAGAATCCCAGGGACAGAGGAGCCTGGTGGGCTGCCGTCTATGGGGTCACACAGAGTCAGACACGACTGAAGTGACTTAGCAGCAGCAGCAGTGGGAAAGAATCTGCCTGCCAATGCAGGAGACATAAGAGATGTCTCCATCCCTGGGTCAGGAAGATCCCCTGGAGGAGGGCCTGGAAACCCACTCCAGTATTCTGGCCTGGAGAATCTCCATGAACAGGGGTGCCCAGCGGTCTAAAGTCCATGGGATCACACAGAGTCAGACACTACTGAAGCAACTTAGCACAGATGCAGTGGGCACAGGAGTGAATAAAATGAAATCCTTGTCCTAAGGGCACTTCTTTCTACCCTGCCATGTCTTGGGTCCAAAGACAAAACATCTTCCAGACTTAACTTGACTCTCCTAAAGTCAGAGACCAATTTGACATGAATCACAACCCAGTGTCACAAAGCACTGTCTAGTCTCCCTTCACTAACAAATTCTCTCATTTTAAAAATGGCACTTGGAAGGATCTTGCCACACTGCTGGCAGAGAAGGAGTTACTTTTCTGAATTTCTGAAACTTTTGATAATGCATCAAAAATCATACATAAATGTACCCCTAACGTGTAGATGCACTTATTTATAAACTATATACAAATATTTTCCAGATGTTATGAACAAAATTATGAATTTGAAAAGAAAGCTTAAAAATAAACATCTACGTAAGCTGTAACACATCCACTTGCACCCTAATAGATGGTCTACCCCACAGCAGAGAGTGGGCAGTGCCCTCAATCTTGGAGACCAGTATTCCTCCTCTGTGTCACCTGCCTGCCAAGAGTCTCGGTCAGTTCCCAACTATGGGCGGCAATAAATGCAACTGCTCACTGGAGCACCTGCAGAAAGAAGCCCGCCACACCCAGGACGTGGGCTAACGGTGCCTGACCAGGCTGCCCCTGGACTTGCCATCCAGGGAGGAGACAAAAATACCCTGCAAGGCCCCGTGATGGAAAGAAGAATGTTGGGGAGGGCAGGACAGTGAGGGTCATGGGCACCCAGGTCAGTGCGGAGGCCAAGTGTCCCAGGCAAGGGCCCCGGCAGGCCATGGGGCTGGCTCATCAGAGGTGGTCTGTCCCAGACCCCATAGCTGGAGTCCCTACGTGCCCTCCCAAGAGGCCCTGATGTCTGAGGCATTGGTCGCTGACTCATGTCAGGAGGGAAAACTCAGCCTAGCACCATCTCTGGCATCTAGGCTGCTCAAGCTGCCTGGCGTACCCTCTGACCACAGGTCCCTCCCCCGTGAGGTGGTTGGCTGGACTGCCTAACAGCAAGGTCCCTGCTCCATCTGGGGCACCTCTAAGGCTTGCTTGAAGCACAGCGTGGCTAACTGTCTTAGAGGAGGAACAAACAGCTATCTGACAATTTCACCATCCACACAGAAACAAGGTAGGATTTTTGGTAGGAATACCAGGTAAATGAAGGCTACAGTACAGTTACATAACATTGTCTAGAACTTGACATTGATCTTCTTCCTGTGAAGCCCATAGCCACCTGTTGCTCAGATATAACAAACTACCCCCGGAGAGACCTCAGACGCCCTCTGGCTTGCCAAGTTCAACCCCGGGAAAGCACAGGCTTTGGTCTGGGGATTTTCAGTGGCTTGATGTCAGCTACAAGATCTGAGCCTTGCAGGGATTATAATATACAAACCTTGAACATTCTTATCAGTGACAGCATCTATGGCATAACTGTCCATCTGAATGTCTCCTGGCCTCCTCCATTAGTCATCAGATGATTATTAAGTACTTACAAGCAGTCAGGTCCTGTGTTAAATGCTGCTGAAGACACAGAAATGAAAGTGACCAGGTCTGCTAAATGCAGAGCTGAGTATGTGGCTGGGGGCCTATCTGGGGGGACTGAGCTAAGCACATATGAAGAGGCAAAGGAAGGGTGGGAGGGGTGGGGTGGCAGCTTGCCACTCAGAAACTGAAGAACCAGTGCACCTAGGCACCAAACAACTGGAACAGAAGTAGGCCAACCACCAGAACAGGGTTCAGGAGAGCTTCCGCCGGCCCGGCATTAACCCTTTGGTTTCTGAATGAGGGGTGGGTGCTCGGGGTAGCACCTCTTTTCTAACCAGAATGCGAGTGTCTCAACATTTTAACCCCCAGCTCTTGTCGGCTGAGGGTTCCAGTGAGTGATATGGAGTCTGAGGACGGTGAGGGTCACTCCAGGAAAAGGGCCTCTGAAAAGCAGGGGCATGAGCAAGGAGGCAGGGACCAGGATATCACTGCAGCGGGGGGGGTGGGGGGTCATGCCAGGGAGGCTCACCCGGGACATAGGAAGGTGGGTCAGGTAGCAGACAGTGCTCACGTACAGAGTAGTCATGGGTGCAGAGGCCTTGGTTCAACCCTGTGCCACCAGAGTCTCTTTCCAAAAGTCCCAGCATGTGGCTGTTTGGCAGACTCACGGGAGATAGCAGGTTCTAACTGGACTCCAGAAGCCCCCAAGAGCCAAGCTACCCAAAGACTTGGGGCCTTCCAGAGGGACCCTGGGAGGCTTCTGGGCAGAGGAAGGATTTGATCAGAACTCTGTGTTAGGAAGTGTCACCATCATTTTTTAACTAAGCACCCTTGTTTTCTAAACTAGAGGTGACAGACTGTGGATGAGGGTGGCGACCTGGACAAGAAAAGGAGGGAATGCACATGTGCTGAGCAGCATGGTACAGAGTAACAGAAAATGCCGACTGGCTGGGTCTCAGGGCGCAGGTCAAGGATGACACCAAGGTCCAGCCATTCCTCCAACAGGCACAGGGCCCAGGAACAAACTCCACCATGCGTCACGGCCTGAGGGGAACACAGCTTATGCAACCTTGGGAAGTCACTCCGCCCCTGGGCACCAGGTACTATGTCAGGTGATGAGTGAGTTAGGGTCCCTGAGCCGGGGGGGTGCTGGAGTGTCTCCGAGGCCAGGAAGCAACCGTATCTCCAGTTTATGGACCTGGGACTCCCACCCTGCCCTCCTTCAACCATGGCAGCCCTGCTTTTATTTACTTCATATACTGGGGTTCTGCCTAAAATTGTCTTGGGGGAAAGGAGGCCACAACTGATAGACAATATCTCTGTGCCTTCAAACCCTGCAAGACATTTAAAGGTTTCCAGCACAATCTAGAACAGGAGCAACTTCTAGGGCAGGCAAAGCCTTTTGCTCTCTAATTCTCTAAAAAAGTCACAGCTGTGTAGCAGGTGATATTATCACTGGCCTAACGGAATGGAATCAAAATCTGTCTCCCTTTCAGCCTGCTGATGGTGAAGACGTGTGAACAGGACAGGGGACAGCAAAGGAGAAAAGCCAGGGAAGAACCAGCTCTGTCCTCAGTCTTGCCACCAAGTCCTGGATAACCTGGAACTTTCCAGGGCGCCCCCTTAGACTAAGATCCCTTCAAGTTTGAGAAGAAGAGCCGAGCCAGGAGGTGCTCTGGCCCTGAAACCAGACTGCTGAGGTTCCAGCCCTGGTCTGGGAGACTTAATCTGTGTCTGTTCCTCTTTACCTTTCATCGGATATGGATATATGTAGGACTGCTTTACAGGGTAGCTGGGACGATGAACTGGATTAACAGCTCTGAAGCGCCGAGAGCAGCGCCTGGTGCTGTTGGCTGTATGACCCTTCATCCTATTCGCTCAGCTAACACTGCCCTGCTTCCTAGTTGACAGCTGAGCCTGGTGGGAAAGGAGCTCCTGTAGCAACTTTCTATTTACTCTGGTTAACAAAAGAAAAAATAGTACCCAGGGCATTTTTGCCTTATGTATATGGACATTTTCCCCACAAGAAACCTGTGGGGAAAGTGCCAATTTCTATAGTGGCCAAGTAAGTGTGCCAATGGACAGATAATACATTTATCAGAAGTCCCTCCCAAATGAGGAAATGGTCTAAAAGGCAGCCCACACTTCCCCCTGTGGTGCCCTAACTTCTTTCCACTTATCTTTCCAAACCATGAATCCTTATTTCAACAGTTTTTGACTAAAACACATGAACCCATGGTTCATTAAAACCGTCCAGTAATAAAAAATAATTTCCAAATCATGGTCAGTTTCAACAGTTTTAAAGCAGTGAAAGTGAAAGTGTTAGTTGCTCGGTCATGACCAACTCTTTGCAACCCCATGGACTGTGGCTCCTCTGTCCTTGGGATTCTCCAGGCCAGAATACTGGAGTCGGTAGCCTTTCCCTTCTCCAGGGGATCTTTCCAACCCAGGGATCAAACCTGGGTCTCTTGCATTAGCAGGCAGATTCTTCACCATCTGAGCCACCAGGGAAGTCCCTTTAAAGCAGAATATTCCCTAACTTAAAAAAAAAAAAAAAAGACATACTGAAATATATAAGATATTTAGTAAACTTTTCTAAATGTCCAATAATAGGGGAAAGGTAAATAATTTATGACATATTGCATAAACTATGTAAGACAGTCACCTTCAAAACTCATCTTTTTTCAAGAGTATGTAATAACGTGGAGAAAGTGTCCACAATATACCTTAGGTCATTAAAGTCAAATGAGCAAAAATATTATCTTCAATGCAAAAGCAAAAGCAGGATCTAGTTCTTCAACCAGGGACTGAACCCAGGCCACAGCAGTGAAAGCACAGAATCCTAAACCACTAAGCCACCAGGGAACTCCTAGATTTATTTTATATGGTTCTCAATTTTCCATAACAAGTATAGATTTCTATTATAATATTAAATGGATATGTTATATAAATTATACACCACATAATTATATACTGTATTTATATAAATACACAATTTTACTCATATAGCTTTTCTGAGGCAAATGGTTTTTGAGTTAGCTATTAGACAGCTTTCAAATTTTTATTTACAACTAGACAACTACATGGAGCCACCAGTCCTGAAACCTTAGACACTGGGGACAGAACCAGCCTCCAGCTGAACGTATTCTTTGGCAGAAGAAAGCACAGGGGAGCACAGTCCTCACCTCCAGCTAGGTTTTTGGCCAAAGAATGTGCCATCCCTCCAAGCTGGCCAAATTTCTGGGAAGGATCCTTCCTATTTCACCCTCCCCTCTTGATTCTATAAAAGTGACCACTAATAACTGTGTCCTCTCCAACACAGTGAAAGTGAAAAGTCAAAGTCACTCAGTTGTATCCAACTCTTTGCGACCCAGGCCAGAATACTGGCGTGGGTAGCTTTTCCCTTCTCCAGGGGATCTTCCCGACCCAGGAATCAAACCGGGGTCTCTTGCATTGCAGGCAGATTCTTTACCAACTGAGCTATCAGGGGAGCCCACAGTGAAGAACTTCTAAATGTTAGCATGTGAAAAAGCAGACAGATGAAGATGACACAGATTACGTGACCAGTTTCTCCTGTCTCTGTGGTACAAATTATGTATCACCTCAAGTTTCACAAACTAGGAATTCTTAAGAGTTTGCATTCAGCATTTTAGGTGACCAGTGGGAGAGGAAATGGCATGGAGCTGGGCACACAAGCACTGGTGAGCTTGCCTCCACGTTCTAGTTCATCAAGTCCAGCTATGTATTTGTTTAAAAGTTCCCCAAAGCTCCTGTTAGGACTAGAACATTGAAACTCAAACTCAACCGCTGGCAGCTTCAGATTGGCTCTGTTCACTGAGACTTGATCTCCAGGAATGAGTGTCAAAGCAAAGTGACTCTAATGTGTTTGTCTGAACACCAAGTTGAACAGCTAACTTTCAACAAAAACTGGCACCTCTGATCTCTCTCCTTTCTGGCCGTGGCCTGTCAGAAAGCTGAGCTTGAACGGGACTTCGGGTACCTACAGCTCTGAGCTGCCTTAAGGGATAGTCCTTTGTATTTTCAAACACAGGAGCCTCAACCATTGCATCATCCAAATAAATCTGTTCACGAAGCATGATTAATTCTGTCACCATTGACAGCATTAAGTTATGAGAGTACATGGGACATAGGTGGCAAATTTGCACAATAAATTCAGAAACTGATCTTAAAAAGTTATTCTGTCCCTCCAAGGTTACTGAACATCACGTCTAGAAATGACTACTTATTCCTACAGTCATGCTCTTTTTCAGAAAAGTGAAACTTGAAGGGAGAGAGGAGAAATCCCCAGCTGTAAAGACAAAACAACATAATCTTTCCCCACCCCCTCCTCCAAACTTCCACAAGATAGCTCCATCAAAACCAAAGATGCAGCCTGCCCTGGACATCCAGGAGGACACTGTGGCATGCGGGTACACAGTCAGCTATACCAAAGCTCAACCAAAAGCTGTGATAGTTGTGAGAACTCAACCTGTATGATATAAATAGAGACCTTTCTTTACCTGCATTTGTCACAAGTATCATTCTCTTAAATGCCCCATATTTAAAAGCCCAGAGATTCTTTTTAGTCAGGTTGCCCACAATAATAAAAAATACTGCCAAACTATGCTTAACAGAGACAGGAAGGAAATAGGTCAACATGCTAATAACTGTGAGAGAAGGGTGATTTTAAAAGTCTGTTCCATTTACAGCAAATGCAGAAAACAGGTCTATAACACATGGTCTATGATGTGTCTATCTGAAGTGAGAGAGGAGATGTGAAGTGGGTTACTCTACAGGGTTTGCTTTTTTCAGTCACAGAATTTTGGTTTCTGAAAGACTTTAGTCTAATGCACCCGTTCCCACATGAGGAGTCAAGTTTCAGCCTGAGAAGGGATTCTCCCAGTTGAATCAGAACAAGAATGAACATTTCCCAGGACTTGGCTCCACACTGATGGGAAGGGAAAGTTACTTTAAAGGTCCCACCTTCTCAAGCCCATCCAACCAGACAATCAACTCAAATCTTAAGTTTTAAGCCAATTCAACCTGCCACCTCAGTCTGAAAAAGCTGAATCAAGCCAGAGGTACCCACTAGCTTTTAGTTTGTAAGTGTTAAGCAATTAATTTTTAGGAGATAATAATCACAGCTGAAATTTGTCAGAAACTATGAAATTAACCAGTTTCTCTCATGCTAAGCAAAGGCAAAAAATAAACGGATATTAACAGTTGGGGCACTTTACATACACCTGCACCAACAAGAAGCTTAAATGTTAGAACTTTCAAAGGCAAGGGCACTATTATAACGGTATTAATTAAGCTCCATAACCTTGAAAGTGGGTAGGGTGGGGAAGGGGTTTGCAAATTCTAGCCTACACACTGATTAAGAGGAGCATCTGTCTCTGTGTTCTCGTCCACGTGTTCATTCAAGTCACCTACCACCACGCTCCGTCTAGGCGGCAAGGAGATAGATATCATGATTTTTACTTCCTAATTTCAAAACATGCCAGGCTCTTTAAAACGACTCCATCATGGCCATGTACAGCAGCTGTGGCACTCCTCTGCAGGCACCGCGAGAATTTCCACATGTGGCCACCGGCTTCGGATGCTGCCTTTGACCCTCCCGCGGGCGCGGCACGCAGGGACCACCCTTCACGCGGAGGCTCTGATGCTTCCACGCGCGATCCGAACATGCCCCCAACCCGCCTCGGAGGGGCAAGAGGGAGGCCGCGAACCCAGAGAGCATCGACACGGCCCCGCGGCGATCGTCGCCCCGAATCTGCAGCTCCGGGTACGGCTTCCCGCTGGGCGGTCCCCGCCGCCACACAAACAAGGACCCGGATCCGCGGCGCGCGTCACCCGCACCCCGCTGTGCACCAGCCCAGCGCCCGCGCCACCCGGCGGAGAGGCGGGCGGGCATCGCCGGCTCTCTTGCACAGGAAGCGGCGGCGGATCGGGCGGCTTGGAGGCCTCCGCGGCGGAGGGAACTCGGGGAACCGCCGGGCAGAGGCCGGAAAAGAGGAACGTCGCTGCGATCCGAGGGCGGGTTCTCGCATCTCCGCTGCGGCCGCCACCTCCCGGGCTCTGGCCGGCGGGGCAGCCTTAGACCCGAGCCCCCGCCGAGACCCGGGCGGCGCCGCAGCAGGTACGGATGCGGCTCCCCCCCGCTAGAAGGAGCACTCACCTCCTCCGCAGGCCCGGCCGTCCGCCGCCGGCTGTCACTGCAGCCCACTGCCCGCCCCGGCTGGGTCCGGATGCTATTTAAGGGCGCCGCCGCCGCTTCCGAGAGCTGGCTGCGCTCCAGACGCTCTCTGCAGCCTAGGAGCCGGGCTGAGGCCAGAGCGCGGGCCCCTCCCGCCCCGCCTCGGGCCCCGCCCCCGCCCCGCCCCTCCCCGCCTGGGCCCAGCTCCCCCGCCGCGCGCCTGCCCTGCGGTCCGGTCGAGCGCGTGCCCGGCAACTGGTGGAAGCTTGGGGCACCGCGGGGGACGAACGCATCTCCAGGCGTCCTGACTGCCCTGGATTTCACAAGGAGTCTAAGGAATGGCAAAGAGTAAATTGTGGTGGCTCAGCCCATAAGTCTGCAGTGCCGGAGGGCGGGCCGGGAGACGCCGTTTCGCGTCTTCCACCTTCAACCACAGGCCCTCTGACTCCTTGGGGGCGGAGGCTTCTGCTGGGAGGCTCCCTGGAGGTCCTGAGGGCTTTCCTTTCCTATTGGCTTTGGCAGAGAACTTGCATGATCCTTTTAACCTGGTTTCACCTCCCCATCCACCACCCCCCCGCCCCCATGTGGTTTCGCCACAGTCCCTGGCCGGGAAAGGCCCTGTTCTGGACTTTTGCAGAGGGCTGGACGTAAGACCAACAGGACAGATGAGCCTCAGGATAGTTGGATCAGAGCACAGGCTCGACACCACTCAAGGACAGTGTCCACCTGCCAAGTTATGAGGGCCCGTTCGCGGCTCAGCCCTGGCCATGCGGTTTTGAGGGCTTCTGTCTGTGTGCATGCGATGTCCACTGGGGCCTTCCCAGAGCCCAGCGCAGTTTTTTTCAGGCTCCTGGTCCAAATGGTATTTTTCCTCTTAGCTCCTGAGGCCTGCCAGTAGCCTTAACCTCTAATACCAGGGTTCTAGTTACAGTGGCACTTGTGCCCGATGGTGGGTAGAGGACTCTTGTCTAGTACTGCTTTGAATTGGAGGCATGAGAATTAGAATAAATGCCTCTAATAATGACAGATAACCTCTACTGAAATATTTCACACCCATTATCTTATTGAATCTTCATCATAACCTTCTGAAGTGGGTGCAGTCTCTATTCCCTTTTCACAGATGAGGCTCAGAGAGGTTGAATGCTAGGGAAGGTAAAATTATGTGGGAATTTAGGCGGTCTGCTTCCAGAGTGTGTCCATAATAGTCAGGGGAAGTGTACAGATTCTTCTGCTCAGGTGAACTTGTGCTGGCTGAGGCCTCAAGCACTCAGATCGAGGCCATGATGATGCCCTAAGGACTTCTCCTGGGCCCCTCTCACTGGCTCAGAGCATCTGCTGTGGCAGCAGCACTCATCTCCTGCACGTGGTACAGCGATGGTGAGGCAGCCCACACTCCAGCGGCCTCTGCAACAGCTCGCTTCTCCTAGGCTCTCTTCTCCAGTTAGATCTGCTAGCTCTAGACTCTCCATTTAAAACTAACAATGGGCTCCACTTTCGTTTTTATTCATTTCCACTTGGCTAATCCTGGATTTAGACCTCTGTTCAGGTCTCCTTCTCACCTGTGGTTCCATCATTTCATTCCCCCCACCCCACCCCGCCCCGCCGACTGCTCCAGCCAGTCCTCCAGGCCTGGTGCCTCTTCAGATGCTTCCCAAGGTCTGTCGTGTACTAGTTTGCCAGGGCAGCCACAACAGGGTGCCACAAACTGGGTGACTTAAACAACAGAAATGTATTATCTTACAGTTCTGGAGAACCATACAAAAAAGATCTTAATGACCTGGATAACCACGATGGTGAGATCACTTACCTAGAGCCAGTCATCCTGTAATGCGAAGTCAAGTGAGCCTTAGGAACTATCACTATGAACAAAGCTAGTGGAGATGATGAAATTCCAGCTGAGCTATTTCAGATCTTAAAAGATGATGCTGTTACAGTACCACACTCAATATGCCAGCAAATATGGAAAACTCTGCAGTGGCCACAGGACTGGAAAAGGTCAGTTTTCATTCCAGTCCCAAAGAAAGGCAATGCCAAAGAATGCTCAAACTACCGCACAATTGCACTCATCTCACATCAAGCGAGGTAATGCTCAAAATCCTTTAAGCTAGGCTTCAATAGTAAGTGAACTGAGAACTTACAGATGTACAAGCTGGATTTAGGAAAGGCAGAGGAACCAGAGATCAAATTGCCAACATCCATTGGATCATCAAAAAAGCAAGCGAGTTCCAGAAAAACATCTACTTCTGCATCATTGACTACTCTAAAGTCTTTGTGTAGATCACAGCAAACTGTGGACAATTCTTAAAGAAATGGGAATACCAGACCATCTCACCTGCCCCCTGAGAAACCTGTATGCAAGTCAAGAAGCAACAGTTAGAACTGGACATGGAACAACAGATTGGTTCCAAATTGGGAAAGGAGTATGTCAAGGCTGTATATTGTCACCCTGCTTATTTAACTTCTATGCATAGTACATCATACAAAATGTCAAGCTGGAAGAATCACAAGCTGGAATGAAGATTGCCGGGAGAAATATCAATAACCTCAGATATGCAGATGACACCACCCTTATGGCAGAAAGTGAAGAGAAACTAAAGAGCCTTTTGATGAAGATGAAAGATGAGAGTAAAAAACCTGGCTTAAAACTCAACATTCAAAAAGTAAAGATCCTGGCATCCAGTCTCATCACTTCATGGCAAATAGATGGGGAAACCATGGAAACAATGACAGACTTAATTTTCTTGGGCTCCAAAATCACCGCAGATGGTGACTGCAGCCATGAAATTAGAAGATGCTTGTTCCTCAGAAGAAAAGCTATGACCAACCTAGACAGCATATTAAAAAGCAGAGACATTACTTTGCCAACAAAGGTCCACTTAGCCAAAGCTATAGTTTTTCAGGTAGTCATGTATGGGTGTGAGAGTTGGACTATAAAGAAAGCTGAGTGCCGAAGATTTGATGCTTTCGAACTGTGGTGTTGGAGAAGACTCTTGAGAGTCCCTTGGACTGCAAGGAGATCTAACCAGTCCATCCTACAGGAAAACAGTCCTGAATATTCATTGGAAGGACTGAGGCTGAAGTTGAAACTCCAAAACTTTGGCCACCTGATACGAAGAACTGGCTGATTGGAAAAGACTCTGATGCTGGAAAAGATTGAAGGCAGGAGGAGAAGGGTACGACAGAGGATGAGATGGTTGGATAGCATCACCGACTTGATGGACATGAGTTTGAGTAAACTCTGGGAGTTGTTGATGGACAGGGAAGCCTGGTGTGGTACAGTCTGTGGGGTCACAAAGAGTCGGACACGACTGAGCAACTGAACAACAACAACAGTTCTGGAGGCTAGATGTTCAAGATCAAGGTGTTAGCTGGGTTGGTTCTCTCTGCAGGCTGTGTGGAGAGAATCTGTTCCAGCCCTCTCACTTTGCCTTGGGAATAGCTGTCTTCTCCCTGTGTCTCCTTGTATGATTTTCCCTCCGTTAGATGCCTGTGTTCAGATTTCTCCTAATAAGGATATCAATCAAACTGGATTACAGGCTTCCCTGATTGCTCAGCAGTGAAGAATTCACCTGTAGAGCAGGAAACATGGGTTTGATCCCTGGCTCAGGATGGTCCCTGGAGGAGGAAATGGCAATCCACTCCAGTATTCTTGCCTGGAGAATCCCATGGACAGAGGAGCCTGGCAGGCTACAGTCCAAAGGGTCGCAAAAAGTCAGACACAACTGAGCAACAAAGCATGCACTCACACACTGTATTTTGTTCAACTTAAATCACAATCAGTTGTAAGATGCGCCATTACTTTATGTATCCCTGAAAAAAAAAATGCTGCCCATTATAACTGCAAGACATTCTCAATTGGAAGATACATCCTATATTGGTTAGCTTTCATAGCACATCACCTTAAAGTGGCTTAAACAACAATCGTTTGTTAGCTTATGATTCTGTGGCTTGGCATTTGGGCTGGGTTCAGCTGGGCAGTTCCTCTGTAGGTTTCTCTTGGGCTCTCTCCTACAGCTGGTCAGCTGGTAGATAAACTGGGGCTGGCTGGTCTGAGGATGGCCTTGCTCACAGGTTTGATGATCACTGGGCTATTTGCTGGGGTGCCTTAGTTCTCTTCTACATGGCCACTTCAGTAAGCTAGTTCAAGAGTGTTCAATCAGTGGTCTCAAGGCTCTAAGCTCTCTAAACTCAACAAAGGGGAAAACTGGTTTTCAAACCCCTGTTTACATCATGTTTCCTGCTGTTCCATTGGCCAAAGCATAACCATGTCAAAAATCCACGTGAGAAAAAACTACCCAAGGACATGGATACAGGGAGGGGAACCCTGATGGCCAGTTCGCAATACACACATATCGAATAATTACATTGTACATCTGAAACTAATGTTTTATGTCAGTTATATCTCAATTTAAGAACATAAAGGAGAAAAGAAATGTTCAGTAAAGCGAACATAGTTTAGGGATATTTATTTTGTTTGTAGCTTTCATTTATGAAGATGGAAGAGATTAGAGCACGTACAAACCTATAAGCTTCAAGTCAGAAGCCAGCAAAATGGAAGAGATTGAAAATAAAATAGGGAACAGGGTTTACTGGTAGAGTTAGATCTCGATGTCGGAAGAGAGATGGGAGGCAAATGTTTTTGAAAACAGTTAGAGCTTCTAGCAGAGGAAAACACTTTTTTTCTAGGTCCAGAGAGAAAGAGGTATACGAGCAAACAGATAAAGTTGGAAAATACTACAACTGAAAGAGAAAGGAATTCCACTCTTCACTCTAATGACTAGAGCAAGTCAAATAGTCTCCATTCTAAACAGCAGATACTCATAAAGCCTTCCCCCTTATCGCCTATTTCCTTCGGAGATTATGAATCCTGCAGTCCTTTTGTTTTCACAGAAGAAATAATGCTTTTACAGTAGACATAATGTTTCTGTGGGGTTTTACCAAGGAAACAGTTCCTTGATCAACCTGAAAACATGGAGGGCTGTCCAGTTCAATGGGCAACAGTGGCATACACTGCTTTCCCTAAGGAGTTTCTCCTCTGGTGCATTCCTGGCTGGTCCACCATTTGAGCCTTCCAGCCACACGTAAACTTTACTTAGAGTCCAGAGGGTGTAAAGAACTAAAGCTCCCAATTCACAACCACGACTGCTCTGACAAACCACAAATTCCTGGAATGTGACTGTAACTGTCACTGTCAGCGTAGGGTGACAAAATGAAATGTATCCCCAAGAGAGCTCCTTTCAAAGTATTTAAATATGAACCGCAGCCCTGTCTTCCAAACACCGTGCTCTCTCTTCTCTCGGTGATCACTCAGCCAACCTAATAGAGGAATACTTCAAACAATACGTTTGAAAGTGTGTTTTCTGCTTATTGGAAGAAAATCATAATTCCTGAAAAGAAGAAAATTCTATATCTGATTTTTGAATAAGCACTTGGAGAGATGGATAGCTATATAGACGATGAGACGTAAATAGATATGGATGGATGGACAGATGGAATAAGTGTGTTTGGAGTATGGTAGGCCCTATGCTAAGTCATGTCTGACTCTCTGCAACCCCATGGACTGTAGCCCACCAGGCTCCTCTGTCCATGGGATTTCCCAGGCAAGAATACTGGAGTGGGTTGCCATTTCATTTTCCAGGGAATCATCCTAATCCAGGGATAGAACCTGCATCTTCCACACTGGCAGGTGGGTTCTTTACCACTGAGCCATCAGGGAAGCATCCAAGTAAGGACAATTATGTTGTTTAAAAAAAGGACCATTAGGTCTATGACATAATATCTACAACGCACTTAGAATGTTGCTTGGCACCTCTATAATTATTAGTAGGATTTTTGCTTCTTTGGAAAACCTTTGCATCTATTCTTTCCACCTGCAACCTTTACATTCTTATTTATCCTCCAAAAACCTAACTGAGGCATCGCTTTCTCCAGGACATACGTGAGCGTGCGCACGCGTGCGCACACACACACACACACACACACACACAAACACATTTGTTGTTCAAGAGTATTTGTGGTTCCTAGGCCCACTCCAGTACTCTTGCCTGGAAAACCCCAGGGATGGAGGAGCCTGGTGGGCCGCAGTCCATGGGGTCGCTAAGAGTTGGACACAACTGAGCGACTTCACTTTCACTTTTCACTTTCATGCACTGGAGAAGGAAATGGCAACCCACTCCAGTGTGCTTGCCTGGAGAATCCCAGGGACGGGGGAGCCTGGTGGGCTGCCGTCTCTGGGGTCGCACAGAGTCGGGCACGACTGAAGCGACTGAGCAGCAGCAGCAGCAGCAGCAGCAGCAGCAGCAGCAGCAGCAGCAGGCTACCTGTAGTTCAGACTCAAGGCCTTTGCTGTGGCAGGTTTGCCGATGCCTTTGGCCCCGTGGCCTGGCTTGGAGCTCCTTGGCAGCAAATATGCAGTGTCTAGACACCTTCCAGCCCCATGCCTGGCACTTGATATGTGTTTATATAATTGAACTGATAAGGCACCTCTGGTAGAACTGCTTCTCATTCTGTTTCTGGTACAGGTCTTGTCACAGTTGTGATCACATGTCTGTGTAATATGCACACATACAGATTGTATCTTATTCAACTTTCTATGACATGAAGCCCCTATGGTATATGCCTGGTGGGTGGTAACAGGTGAGTTATCTACAAATACCTGTTAAATGCATGTGTTAAATGTATGCTAACAGAGTTTCAAATGTCCATTCCTCTTATACTCAAAAAGTATAAGAGGAAAGCAGATGGCAGGAATTGGCTTGGGTTAGGTAAGCCTGGAATAGGCCTGGGGAGGCCAACTTTTCAATTCTGGCTTTTTCACCAATTAATTGTGTGATTTGACCTCCAGATTGGGCTTTACCTGTCTGGGCTTCATTGGTGTCAAGTTTAAAATGCTTTGGATGGGGCTTCCTTGGTGGCTCAGTAGTACAACCTCCACCTGGCAATTCAGGAGATACGAGCTGGATCTCTAATCCGGGGAGATGTCACATGCCATGGAGCAACTAAGCCTGCGCGCTGCAGCTACTAAGACCTTGTGCCCTAGAGGCTGTGCTCCCCAACAAAAGAAGCCACCGCAGTGGGAAGCCTGCGCGCTGCAACAAACAGTATCCCCTGCTTGCCGCAGCTAGAGAAGAGCCTGCACAGCAACAACACCCAGCACAGTCAAAAATAAATAAATAAATTTATTTTAAAGATACTTTGGATGTGTAAGATAATTCTGCTGTGCTGTGCTTAGTAGCTCAGTCAGTCGGACTCTTCACTACCCCATGGACTGTGGCCCGCCAGGCTCCTCTGTCCATGGGATTTTCCAGGCAAGAATACTGGAGTCGGTAAGATAATTCTAATGTGGTCCACTCTACCTTTAAAGTTCTAGGACTTAGTTACTCTAAAGATACATTGGAGTATGCATATAAAAGGCCTTCGGTTTTAGGAAAAGGTATTTAAACTACTTATTGATTTATTCAACAGATATTTATTGAATGTTTTCTGTGTGTCAGGCATTGCTCAAGGTAGATTTCAGGGAAATAGCAGTGAATAAGAAAAGTCTTGTTCACCGTATGAGAGCTTATATTCTAACAGGGAGGGGACCAACAATAAAGAAACAGCGATAGCAATGTAAGGTGGCAATATGGACTATTAAAATTAAAACAGTAGAAAACTAAAAATTGGGGATTGAGAATGAAAGGAGGAGCGAGGTGCTCTCTACAAAGGCTGGGAGGGAAGGCCTCCAGAGAAAGTCAAAGAGAATTAGAGCAGAGAGCCACATGCTCAGACACAACTGAAGTGACTTAGCACACAGCACTAGCACATCACAGGAGAAGCTGAAATTTGGGGTCTGGGGGAGGGAGGCCATGGAGATGGAGAGCCTTAGTCTAATTGCAGAGATGAGCACAGAATGTTCCTGTTCTCCTATTGTGGAAAGGAACAGCCAAATTCCTGTTAAAGATTCCTGCTCGGCATGTCCCTCTTCCCTTAAGCTAATTTTCTCTGCAATTCTGCAGCAGTGCAAACTCAATGAATAACCCATGATTTAGTTCCATGGGGCTTCCCTGGTGGCTCAGAAGGTATAAAGAATCAGCCTGCAGTGCAGGAGATCTGAGTTCAATCCTTGGGTCAGAAAGATCCCCTGGAGAAGGGAATGGCTACCTACTCCAGTATTCTTGCCTGGAGAATCCCATGGACAGAGGAGCCTGGTGGGCTACAGTCCATAGGGCCGCAAAGAGTCAGACACGACTCTGACTGAGAGACTAACACTTTCACTTAAGTTCCACGAGTGTTTGATTTCTCCTTCATCTTATCTGTGATCCAGCAGGGGAAGGCTATTTGTATGTTTTGTGTGTTCTAAGTGGGAAGCGAGGGTTCTGCTTTGCTTGCTTCTGAGCAGGGGACCATGGATGGTGAGGTGAGCCCAACACCACTGGGATGGAGAGTGATGCTGTAGGGCTATTGTACCACCACTGGGAGAAGGCTGGGGAAAAGGGGGAAACAGGGGGGCAAAGCCTTGGCCTGCCTGTCTCTGGATTCCACATCTGTGGAGAGCTTTATAAACAGAGTCAATTTCTGTCTGGACTAGCCTAACTGAAGGCAGGTACACATTTAGATGACTGCCCCACCTGTTTCCATCCACCAGTTTGTCTGCTAGATTGAAGCACGTTTGTTAAATACATATTAAATTGTTCTTGTGTGTGTGCTCAGTCTTGTCCAACTCTTCATGACCCCACAGACTGTAGCCCTTCAGGCTCCTCTGTCCATGGTATTTCAGCCCCCCACCACCACCTACCCCCCAGCCCTGCCCCCGCAAGAATACTGGAATGGGTTGCCATTTTTTCTTTCAGGGGATATTCCTGATCCAGGGATCGAATTCTTGTCTCCTGTGTCTCTTGCATTGGCAGGCAGGTTCCTTACTAGTGAGCCACCTAGGAAGCCCTTTAAAATGTCCTTATAGTCAAGTTTATTGGGCAATCATTTCCTTGTCTTTGTCAGAAGGATAGCAATGGTTCACAGAATTTCTGGGAGCAGGGGCAGCAACACGTGGACCGAGTAGGAACAGTAGTACCAGTGAGACACCAAGGTGGCTTGTACCAAAGTGGTAGCAGTGATGGAGAAAGGGGAGTTTCTGGAATATGTTCTGCAGTAGAATCAATAAAGACTTGTTTCTTGATTGGTAGGGTTGGGCTATTATTAATGGGGGAAATAAGAGTACTTAAACTGATGAGGTTTTTGCCATAAACAACTGGGGGGTCATGGTTCCACTTATTGAGACTAGAAGGACTCTGGCAGAAATGACTTTGACAGAAAAAATAAATTAAAAAAAAATTATCCTTTGGGGACTTCTCTGGCGGTCCAGTGGTTAGGGCTCCACACTTCCAATGCAGGGGCAAGGGTTCAATCCCTGGTCTGGGAACAAAGAAGCTCCTATGCTGAGCAGTGCAGGCAAAAGTTAAAAAGAAGAAGAAAAATTCCACTTTGGAGATGTTAAGTTAAATTACCCTTTTATGGCAGTCAGATGTACACTAGGGGAGTTCAGGACAGGAGATTCAAAGCTAAAAAATAAAGTTTGCAAATATCCAAATTCCTTCTCAGGTGTTAGGTTAAGGTAAGGACAGGGAGGAAATCCTTCTTGGCTTCAGAGAAATGAGTACCTAGTGTCTATTTGTTAATTTATATTTTCATTTGTTCCTTGAATGTCTTAGTCCTTTTCAATGCTAGTGTGTTGAATTCTGTGGTTACAATGGTAATTAGATGAGCAAAAATAGATACAATCACTGCCTTCACTGAACATGACACCAAGAACAGAACTGTGCAACATAATCTGAGTTTCTTACATAAGCTTAAATTTTCTAGTAGCCACATTAAAAATGTAAAAAGAAATAGAAGAAATTAATTTTAAGAATATATGTTATTTAATCCAATATGTCCCCAAGGAAATGGCAACCCACTCCAGTATTCTTGCTTGGAAAATCCCATGGACAGACGGTAGCCTGGTGGGCTACAGTCCATGGGGTTGCAAAAAGTTAGATATGACCAAGTGGCTGAGCATGCATTGTCATTTCAACATGTAATCAACATCAGAATTATTAATGAGATATTTTACTGCTTTTATTAGGTGTTCAAAATCCATTGTGTATTTCACCCATTCAGCTCATCTCAGTTCTGACTAATCACGTTTCAAGCACTCAGTAGTCACGTGTGGCTGGTGGACAGCTCAGATCTAGAGGGTGTTGTACACCTTTGCCCATTGATATGCAAACCCCCTCCTTCTGCCTACTGATCATTTCAGGATATTGGGACCATCTGGAGCTCCAGGATGCTGTAAAATAGCAAAAAAAAAAAAAAAAAAAAGTGGAACCTCTGAGGATCCTGGCCCCTGAGCAAAGCCATCAGTTCATGCTGCACAAAGTAAGGAATTTGCCTGCAATGCAGGAGGCTTGCTGGAGGCACAGATTCGATCCTTGGGTCGGGAAGATCCCCTAGAGAAGGAAATGGCAGCTCACTCCAGTATTATTGCCTGGAAAATCTCAGGGACAGAGGAGCCTGGTGGGCCACAGTCCACAGGGTCCCAAGAGTTGGACACGACTGAGCAACTAAACAACAAAGGGCCAGCAGTGGCAGCCTGATAACACTGGTACTACCATTCCACATACTGGTATCCAGCTGTCCCCAGCCACACCTAGATTAATTAGTAACCCACTGGAGGATAATTGCTGTGTGCTTTTGAAATGGCAGCACGTGATGTAAATCAGAAAAAGAAAAACAAATATCATGTATTAACACCTGTATATGGAATCTAGAAAAATGGTACTGATGAACCTACTTGCAGGTCAGGAATGGAGACCCAGACATAGGGAACAAACCTGTGGACACAGTGGGGGAAGGAGGAGGTGGGACGAATTGAAAGAGTAGCATTGAAACATACACATTATCATATGTAAAATAGATAGCTAATGGGAAGTTATTGTATAACACAGGGAGGTCAACGTGGTACTCTGTGACAACCTAGAGGGTGGATGGGCTGGTAGGGAAGGTTCAAGAGGGAGGGGACATATGCATACGTATCGCTGATTCACACTGTTGTGTAGCAGAAGCCAACACAACATTATAAAGCAATTATCCTCCAATTAAAATAAAGTTTTTTTAATGTAAAAAAAAATAAAATGGCAACATTGACATCATGGTAAATATGTTTACTGGCAAGGTAAAACAAAAAGTCAGTTTTCAGTAAACCAAGCTATCTCAACCCCAGAGTCTCCATGGACCATCTCCCTTGTCATGTGTCCCTGACACGCGGTGGTGACTCCATTAGGTGGTATTTCTCCTCTGAACCCCAGCACGTGGCCATGCAGGGCTCAGTGTGTGTTCAGCAGGAGAACGCGGGAACGGTAAGCTTGTTCTGTGACTCAGGCAATGAAAGCACGTGAGATTACATTTTCAAAATCGGTTCTTTTTTCAAATGACAGATACAGGCAAAGACGGATCCCTTCTCTGACATCTTCCTCTCAGGAGGTATCAACACAGGTATTTCTTTAATAAGCATGCCTCATAGCTGGTTGCCTCTTCCCTATCACATGCAGTTCAAAGGTCAATAGAAACAACTCTCTTGGACCACAGCTTCTAAAACCCGAGAGAGGTGCTGAAGCTCAAACAGAGAGACAGGCTTCATGAGGAGGACTGCTGCTTAGGAAAAGTACTTCTCCTGACCGAAGGCTGCCCATGCAGACAGGCCTGAGGCAGTGGCCATTTCCCTGCTTAAGTTTTCCCCTGAACATTCCATGTCTCAGGACAGATTCAGCCCAGTGTGGGCAAGCACGTTGAAAATTACCCAGGCATTTTTTTTGTTTTTTTTTTTTTTGGTCTTTTTGGTTCATCTGCTGTTTCAGTAGAATCTGAACACTAGTTCCGCACCTTCCCCACCACCACCACCCTCCCACCAGCTTCCTAACCCTGAAGATGTGGCTCGAAGGGGCATCAGCAACAAAGGACTGAGAAAAGCTGTGATAAGCCCAGTCCTCCGAGAAGTGGCCACCAGGGACTGATCAAGGAGCCGAAGAAAGTGGGCCGGCCATCAGTCATGAGTAAAAGAGAAGGAAGATGGGATGAATACTTCCAATGAAGGAGCGATGGGCAAGGTCAAAGGGAGCCTGAGACAGAGCCACCAGCCAGCCAGAGGGGTTCCATGTCTCCCAGGAAGGGCCTGTTCCTAGGGCCGCCGCCACCCTCAGTCATTGGCGGGGAGCTGCCTGTAGGGCGGTTGGCCTCAGCCAAGGCAGAGAGAGATTTCAGAGCAGCAGCTGGTACCCCAGACCAGTGATGCCTCCGGTCACTGGAGGTCTGGGAGGTGCACCCTCGTGACCGCTTCCAGGGCTAGCGTCCAGTTTCTCTCATGAACAAGCTGTGTGGACCCTGCTTGGTTCATACATGGAGCAAGCGCCACATGACACGGGGGGGCTGTCCCTGGAACTGGCGCTGAGGTCCCAAGTCAAGTTCCCGACCATCACTAATTAGCTTTGTGATCTTAGAGGGCTCACTGGGCCTCTCTGAGCCTGGGCTTCTTGATTTTAAACCAATACCTGTCTCACAGGGTTGTGGTAAATGAAATGAGCGCTTGTGGGAAGAGAGTGCTTTGTATGTTGATACAAATGCTGAATGTCCAAGTTATAACAAAATCAACAATGCGCAATCATTAAAGACTAATGACAGGAAGTCTGGAATTTTGCTCTAAGGAAAAGTCTGTGGCAATGAGAGAGACTTGCCCATCTTTGTGGTTACGTTTGTGGAGCACAGCTCGCTAGGGCAGTATGCAGGCTCCACAGAGTCTCCATCACTTAGTGGATGCCAGTCTCTAGATTATGTTCTAGGCAGATATTTATGAAAATTTTAAAATGCACAAAGATTGGTGAAGATGATGAGTGTTCTCAGAAAGGCCTAATATTTTACAGAAGGTGGCTCTTCTGCAGCTCCTGAGTAATTCACAGTGGAGGCTAATTCACTGTGAGTCACTGGTAGCTGCCTACTGCTTCCTTGCTTTCTTTCCTCTCTGCCATCTAAGATGAGGAAGACACTGGGGACACAAAAAGCTGTTTGAGTGAAAGGTCATCTGGCATTTTTATCCTAGGGCAACATAGATATTTGGAAGGCTGGGTCTCTACCTCTTAGAACCCCCAGGGTAAGAGCGCAGGTATAAGCGGTGGCTCAGAGGCCTCCTCTGGAGACTCAGATTCAAGGGCAGACTTGTTCACTGCGTGAAGGATTCTAGAAGATGGGGAGGGTGAAACTGGAATAAAAAGCTGAAAATATTCTGTGGGTTTATCTCCAAATAGTTGAAGGATTCAGAACTGCATAGATTTTATTCTGAGAAAAAAGGCAGGGAAGTAGATAATCTGATATTGGAATCCAGGCTTCTAATGTTAGCTCTGTAAATGAAATTCGACATTGGACTGGTAGCAATCAGGTAGCCAAAGGTGGAGACTGAACTGCACCAAGTGATTCACATCATTAACAATTTATTCAACTACGAGGAAATAGGTGACCCCACCCGAGGACACTTCTAGACAGAAGACTCCCCAGTCAGGCCACTTGCTTCTCTGCTCATCTCCATGAAGGGTTTTGCCACCACCCAAAGATCAAAGGCAGTGATTTCTCCTTCAAACATAGCCCTGAAGTTATGGCTTTCCCAACGTCTCTCTCCCAGCCACGCCACCTCTTCTAGTCCGTAGCAACCAACAGCCATGACCAGCTCAAAGGGCACAGAAATAAACCAGACACCAACGGAGGGGGTCTGACTAAACCAGGGTTTCTGCCAGTGTGGCCCAGGGACCACCAGCATCAGAGTGACCTGCAGAGCTCACCAAGGAGGAGATTTCATCCCTGCGCCCAGACGTACTTATTCGGAACATCTGGGAGTGGAATGCAGAATCTGCATTCCTTCCCCACCAACACACACTAGTTTTCCCCAAGCCATTCTTTTGCATACCAGAGTGTGAGATCCCATTAGATGATCACTAAGCTCTCAGATCAAAAATCCTATGGCTTCATGATCCTGACTTGAGAGAATTAATCTTATTTTTCAGTTATTTAAAATTTTAAAGTTTTAAGTTCTTTTCCACCAAGATATACTCTCTGGACCTTCTAAGAGTCAGGGATCTATTTTTTAAGTCTCAACAAAACATTCATAAAGTTGTATATATATATAGTATAGTATAGGCAAGACCCTGTGTTTTGCATGGGGGATGGAAACACTGGACAAAAATATATGAGGCACTCTGCCCTGAAGGTGTATACAGGCTACTAGAGGAGCTAAGACTATGTGCCATCAACTTTGCTGCAAGGTGGAGGGTCACCAGATCATAGGAGAAATAACACAAGAGGCCCTCTTCTGAGTGGTCAGTACTTGGCCTTGCCAGGAGTGAAATGTGCTGAATATTAATTGTGGTGATAAATATAAGTGGTAGAAACAAAGTTCTCCAAGGTGTGAGAGGACAAAGATATCACAACCAACTAGGGCAACGAGGGGAACTTCACAGACCACATAGTAGCTGAGTGAACTCATCAAGGAGAAGTAAGATTGCAATGGGCAGATGACATTCCTGTGGAAGTAATGGTGTGAGAAAGGCACGGGGCAGGGAACCGCGAGATGCAGTCATAGAATGGAGAGGAGTTCAGTCTGGAGTGAGTGGAGATGGGTTTCACTGGACTTCGTTGGAAAGATAGATAGTTCCCTCACGTCAAACCACTCTGAAACCTAAAGGCTTAAAACAACCACCACCATTTATTTTGCTCATGAATCTATAGCTTTTCTTTGTTCTACTCAATATCAGCTTAACCGGGACTGGGGGGTCCACTTTCATGAGGACTCGCTCACGCAACTGCAGGGTTGGAGGTGGCTGTCTCTTCTTCATGTGGCCTTCTCTATAGCTTGGGCTTCCTCACAGCTATTGTGTTACAAGAGTAGATGTCCCTACAGAGCCAGAGGCAAGACATATGACCTTTTATGACATAGTTTGAGGAGTCATAGTATCACTGCTGCTGTGAGCACAAGCGCAAAATAAAACAGAAGAAACAGAGCATTCGCCTCACCATGAGAGGAGCGTCAGCGATTTTTATGAGAAGGGAATATTGGAAGGGCGATGTTATAGCCAATTTTAGAAAATACATGTGAGAACAATCTCTAATGATGCATTAAATAGTAATAAAAAGCACTTTTAAAAAACACAGATGATTTTATTATGCATATCATGCTGCTGCTGCTGCTAAGTTGCTTCAGTCGTGTCCGACTCTGTGCTACCCCATAGACGGCAGCCCACCAGGCTCTGCTGTCCCTGGCAAAGCTATTACTGTTCTTGTTTTGCCGATGAGGAAGCAAAACTGAAAGAGCAGAAAGGTGGATTTGCCATGATTTAACAAAGTTTTAATTTCAGAGCTCCTCACTAGCACTGACACCGTCTCCCAAGGCCCTTAAGGGGCCCAGAACTGTGTTCACAGGGTTTTGTAAATTTTCAGAGAGAAGATAGCTTAACTGCACTTTGTTAAATCTACTCTACTTTTCCACTTTGACCTCCTCTCCATCATATTTCTACTTGTCAGGTGTCGTTGGGATGATTATGAGCATTTTGGAGATTCTGTTAAGCGGAAAGTGAATTATGAATACACTTAGTTTTCGTGGAGTGGGATTTATACATGTGGCTTTCAGTAACTTCAACATATAGTTATTACTGGGCTTCCCAAAGCAGATATGACTTCCAGGAATACTCCTAAGTCCAGGGCCAGAGGTCATACTGTGATATGACTGTGTCCTATGGTATCTGGAATTATAATGAAAACACATGGGTGGTGGAGGAGAAGAAAAGTTCAAAACATACATAACTAGAAGCTACTCTGTGGAGAATTCTTCCAATCAGAAAATAATTGTTGTACTTGCCCAAAGGTAGAACAGAATGCAAGGAAAGCAGAAAAACTCTACGATGCAAGTATTAAGAGAGAAACTCTCTGAGAGGAAGACTGGAACTCAGAGCTGCTGACAACCGAGGAAGTTAATGATGCTTCCCACTCTGGGGGCTTCCCAAGCGGCTCAGTGGTAAAGAATCTGCCTGCCCAATGTAGGAGATGCAGGTTCAATCCCTGGGTCAGGAGGCTCCCCGAGAGTAGTAAAAGGCAATCCAGTCCAGTATTCTTGCCGGGAAAAGTCCACAGACAGAGGAAAATTCCATGAACTGGCAGGCTAAAGTCCATGAGGTCACAAAGAGTTGGACACAACTGAGCAACTGAGCACATATACATACCATGGGTTCGAAAGAACTTGAAGGAAAATGAGGCTATCTGGTTGTTACCATGAAAGATGAACTCATAGAGAATAGGAACAGGGTCACAGTGATTATCGACTCATCAACAAAAAGCACCAGTAAAGTACCATTTCTCATGTTACAAGGATCCTGGAGTGTAGAGGATGGCCTTTAGTTACACACGCTGGGTTAGACGTGGCTTCCGACCTGTATGATGTAGGGTAGTGCAAAATGAGGCTAACTCAGGCTAGCTTATTGGGTAAAACCAACAACAGAAGGGAAATAAAACATTACTTATATGATTCAGCTACTGTACCTTCATTATTCATTGGCACACACTTTTGTTACTTGAATGGGGTGTAGGTAGCATGTTTGGGAAGAGGAAAAATGGGAAATCATTGAAGTCTTAAGCTTAACCATGAAAGGAACTGGAGAAATCCACATGCAGAGGCTTTGTGGAGAAAACAGGATTCTAAGAATCACTGGCAAAATGGGCTGGGCAGGGAGGTTACTCCCAACGAAGATCATGGCATCCAGTCCCATCACTTCATGGGGAAACAGTGGAAACAGTGTCAGACTTTATTTTGGGGGGCTCCAAAATCACTGCAGATGGTGGTTGCAGCCATGAAATTAAAAGACGCTTACTCCTTGGAAGAAAAGTTATGACCAACCTAGATAGCATATTCAAAAGTAGAGATATTACTTTGCCGACTAAGGTCCGTCTAGTCAAGGCTATGGTTTTTCCAGTGGTCATGTATGGATGTGAGAGCTGGACTGTGAAGAAGGCAGAGTGCCGAAGAATTGATGCTTTTGAACTGTGGTGTTGGAGAAGACTCTTGAGAGTCCCTTGGATTGCAGGAGATCCAACCAATCCATTCTGAAGGAGATCAACCCTGGGATTTCCTTGGAAGGAATGATGCTAAAGCTGAAGCTCCAGTACTTTGGCCACCTCATGCAAAGAGTTGACTCATTGGAAAAGACTCTGATGCTGGGAGGAATTGTGGGCAGGAGGAGAAGGGGACGACCGAGGATGAGATGGCTGGATGGCATCACTGACTCGATGGACATGAGTTTGAGTGAACTCTGGGAGTTGGTGATGGACAGGGAGGCCTGGCATGCTGCGATTCATGGGGTCGCAGAGTCGGACACGACTGAGCGACTGAACTGAACTGAACTGATGCTCCAAATAACAGTTGGGTATAGCTCTTGATACAGTTACAGTATCAAAGGTAAGGGAACTCTGAGTGTGCTTGAGAGGAGTGATCTGAATAACAATTGTTATCATTTTTTAGATACCTGTGTCAAAGCAGAAGACAAATCAGCTAAAATAACGTTCATTCCTGATGATGCCTTTGAATGAGAAACGATCTTTAGATGTGTTTGTTAACGATCATAGGATCCAGGGCATCATCAGAAATGGTGAGGCTGGGCTCCAGTGGATGAGGTTGATGAGTATGGTAGCCATAGGCAGATCTAAAGAAGAAGATGAGAGTTAATAGAGGTCAGACTAGGACAGTGGCGGTGGCGATGGGGCAAGGCAGCACTTGTCCGTGAAGAGATGAGCCGTGGCAAGGGCTAGAGATGAATGGAAGCTCACCTGAGGCTTACTGGTGGTATGCCTTCTCCAAGAACAAAAAGTAACCGCCTCTGTCTGCCCTGCTACTACCCCGAGCCACAACCTAGTTTTCTCTGTATATTTATGTCTAAAATCAATGGGAAGGTCCTGTTCCCACCTGGCTCCTCCCAGCCTGGGTTCCATGCTTCCACTGCACCAACTGCAGAATTCTTTTCCTAATCTCCTCAATCTTTTCTCCCCACAGGAGCCCTGAGCACAGTGGACCCTTCTTTCCTTTCGGAAAATCCCTTCCCTGATGCATGACTTCCATGACCTACCTTCGAGTCTCTGCTCCTTCCTTTCATCTTTCTTTTTTTGTTTGTTTTAGGGATCAGTGACAGCTCTGCCCTTTTCTCGCTTTCAGCTCCTGTTTATTTTGGTGCCATTATCCTCAAGTCATGATGTCTCTGCAGGAGTCTTTTTAGTCTCTTGTTCGTTTTGTCGTGTTGGTTTAGTTAATGTTTCTGTTGTTGTTTAGTTGTTAAGTAGTGTCCAGCTGTTTTGTGACCCCAAGGACTATAGCCAGCCAGGCTCCTCTGTCCATGGGATTTACCAGCAAGAATACTGGAGTGGGTTGCCATTTCCTCCTCCAGGGGATCTTTCTGACACAGGGACTGAGTGCTAGTCTCCTGCATTGCAGGCAGATTCTTAACTGCTGAGCCATCAGGGAAGCCCCCCCTTACATCTTTCAGTGACTCCTTTCCCATATCATGTCAATTGTGGGGACCCCCCAGGTGTCAATCTTAGACCTCTGGTCTGCTGTCTTTATACTAAACTCTTGTTCATTTTTACTTTTCAAATAAATGCACTTATTACAATAATCTCCAAATCTACATTTCCAGAGTCAACCTTTTAACCAAAGCTTGTATTACACACTCCTCGATGTATTATCATCATTTTAAACTCAAAACATCCAAAATTTACCTTCTCCTCTATTTACCAATACTAACTCCCTCTGTCACTTCCTAATTTCTGGCAATGTTATCACACTCATATCCTCCTAAGTTTGTGCTTTGGGGTTTTTGTTTTCCTTTATCCCTTACATCAGTCACCAAGTTCTATAGGTTCATCTGTCCCATGTTTATAAATTCATACCTGTCTCAGCTTATCCCAAGAAGTCCAACTGTCTCATTACATCTCTCCAGGGAACAGATCAGTAGCTGTTTTTCCCTTCATTCAGTTCAGTTCAGTCGCTCAGTCGTGTCTGACTCTTTGCAACCCCATGAATCGCAGCACGCCAGGCCTCCCTGTCCATCACCAACTCCTGGAGTTCACTCAGACTCACGTCCATCGAGTCCGTGATGCCATTCAGCCATCTCATCCTCGGTCGTCCCCTTCTCCTCCTGCCCCCAATCTCTCCCAGCATCAGAGTCTTTTCCAATGAGTCAACTCTTCGCATGAGGTAGCCAAAGTACTGGAGCTTCAGTTTTAGCATCATTCCTTCCAAAGAAATCCCAGGGTGGATCTCCTTCAGAATGGACTGGTTGGATCTCCTTGCAGTCCAAGGGACTCTCAAGAGTCTTCTCCAACACCACAGTTCAAAAGCATCAATTCTTCGGCACTCAGCCTTCTTCATAGTCCAACTCTCACATCCATACATGACCACTGGAAAAACCATAGCTTTGACTAGACGGAGCCTTAGTCGGCAAAGTAATATCTCTGCTTTTGAATATGCTATCTAGGTTGGTCATAACTTTTCTTCCAAGGAGTAAGCGTCTTTTAATTTCCTGGCTGCAGTCACCATCTGCAGTGATTTTGGAGCCCCCCCAAATAAAGTCTGACACTGTTTCCACTATTTCCCCATCTATTTGCCATGAAGTGATGGGACCGGATGCCATGATCTTCGTTTTCTGAATGTTGCGCTTTAAGCCAACGTTTTCGCTCTCCTCTTTCACTTTCATTATCTGCCTTTCCCTTCATTATCTGCCTTAAACACTATTTGAGTAGAAGTGGGAGTAGTACCATATACTACTAAACACTTACTGCTTTGTCAAGTACTTTAGTAGAAGGTTTAAATACATCACCTCATTTAAGTCTTCCAACCCTATGAACCGATACTACTGTTTTTATGCAAGTAGCTTAATGTAGAAAGTTAAGAATATTTTACAGAAATGTCAAAGGTAGATTTGAAAGTTAAAAAAAAAATGACCAATATGACGTCAGTTATATAAAGAGAATAGGTTATTCTTAAGCAATAGCATGCAGGATATGAGTTAGAAATAAAGCTAGAGCTCTTTGTCTATGGCAGAGAAAATTGCAGAATCTCCTGGAAGGCAGACGGACTTACTTAAAGTCATGAGACCAATAACCATGTTTTCTCTCTCAGAGTCCTCAGGTAACAGAAAAGATGTTTCAGCTCCAAATACAGGGAATTTTATGTTAGAAAGGTGCCATCTAATTTAATGCCCATTAAAAAACTAAAAGAAAGTAAAGTCTTGAAGCAGTAAAATGATTTGTTCAATGTCACAGTCTAATTCTACTCCATGAAGCGGTATTAGCAATCCTATGGTTTTGTTGAAACTGAGGCTACTTGGATACAAAATATCATGAGTGCTTTGACAAAATGGGTGGTAGGAAGTAAGAACAGAGGAATTGGGGGGTCCTGGTTTCTGAATCAGGAGTAAAGAAAGCATCTGTATGCAGGTGGGAGAGCCTTGGGACTGGGGGGCGAGGCAGCCTTCACGTGCTCAGGAGCCAAGGGATGAAGCACTGTTCCCTGGCATGTTTGTGGCAGGAAATGACACTATGGGTCAGTCCAAACCCAGAGATGGGCGGGCTGGTTGCCAAGGTCCCTGACAACTGAACTGGGATTCTGAGTAAGACTGGCCTCCCCACAGCCTAGAAACCAGACAGGGCAACAGGTCAGATGCAAGGAGGGAGTGCTTAGCTAGAGATGGGCGCAGGGAGAGAGGGCTTTGGACTAGGTGAGCACTCTGGATGCTTCTGGAAGCTTCCAGGTCTTACATAAGGTCCTTCGGGGAGTCAGTTGAGCCAAGAAGTTGTGGCCAGGCTGCGGGACCCAATCTGGACTAGTGGCTTGTGAGGAGGGGTGGAGACACTCATGTTTTGCATCTGTGGCATCAAGGACTGACTCTGGAGCTGGTGGGAATGAGAAGATGTAACTGGGAGCAGATTAGAGAGCAAGGCTCCTGGAAGCAGGGTAGATTATGTGGAAATGTGGTGGATCAGGAGAATACGAATAACAGGCCCAGCAGCCTGGGTCTCCCAAAGGTCCTAGGTTGGTCCTCTGAAGACCTGGAACCTCAGCTCAGCTTTATCACTCACTGGTTGTGTGCCTCTGGCAAATGATTTGTATCTCTAGGTTGCGGCTTCTTCCTTTTAAGGGAGGAACTAATACAGCTGAAAAGCAGAGGCACTGAATCTCATGAGTTTGTGCAGATGGTGGGGATACTAGGGCATCAAGGGTCTGGGCACAGGAAGTGCTCCCAGAACTGGAAGGTGCTGGGCAAGTGGCTGCTGTCGCCCTTCTCAGTCACCTCTTCCTTGGGGCCCCTAACCCATTCTTCCAGATTTTCCCTCACTGGCCAGTGATCCATTCTCTCCTCATAGGATCAAGTCCAGAGTTGGACAAAGGCCACGAAGGAGGACTGTCTGCCTAAATATTGTTACTCCCGATACCCATTCAGGCAACACCACTACCAGTGAACAGTCCTTGAACATTTCTTCAGCTGCCAGATTCCACACTAGCTGCTTTGTATTCCCAAACCCTCCCCCAACAACTAACTCTATAGCAGAGTTTCTCTAAGCAGCTGCAGTTTATAGATGAAGTCACTGAGGCCCACAGAAGTTACAAACCAGTGGTGGGATCAGAATTCTGTGGACACAGCTGGGGAAGGAGAGGGTAGGATGAATTGAGAGATACAGCAAAAACCACTACAATATTGTAAAGTTAAGAAAGTGAAAGTGAAGCCGCTCAGTCGTGTCCGACTCTTTGCGACCCCATGGACTGTAGCTTCCAGGCTCCTCTATCCATGGGATTCTCCAGGCAAGAATATTGGAGTGGGTTGCCATTTCCTTCTCCAGGAGATCTTCCCAACCCAGGGATTGAGCCTGGATCTCCCAAATTGTAGGCAGACGCTTTACCATCTGAACCACCAGGGAAGTCATTGTAAAGTAATTAGCCTGCAATTAAGATAAATTAAAAAAATTTTTAAGAATATACATTACCATATGAAACAGATAGCCAGTGGGAATTTGCTGTACGATGCAGGGAGCTCAAATCCAGGGCTCTGTGACAACCTATAGGGGTGGGATGGGGTGGGAGCTGGGAAGGAGGTTCAAGAGGGAGGGGACATATGTATACCTATGGCCGATTCATGTTGATGTATGGCAGAAACCAACACAATATTGTGAATCAGTAATCCTCCAATTAAAAAGAAATAAATTAAATTTTAAAAAACAGCAAAAAAAAACAAACAAAAGAAAGAATTTGAACTCAGACAGCCTGTGCTTTTTAACCACCAAACCACTGGTCTTTCCTAGACAAGGTGACTAAAACATGAACAAGTAGAAACAGAGTGTAGAAAAGGAATTTTCATTGGTAACAACTGATAACTAGAGATTTGGGGAAAGAAATATAAAAAGAATTGAAATGGAGAAGAAAAACATCAGGTTTTTGGGGGAAAATACAGAGAGCAAAATTTGTCTTGAGAATAAGATGAAAATGAAGCCATCAAAGCTGGTTTTATTCATGTATCACAGACTTATAAATTAAACATTCACTGACTAGCTAGAATTAAACATGATATCAGCATTTAGAGCATTCATAGCCTAAAAACCAGATGGTCATACATCTCCAAAATCTAGTTTAACGACAAGAGAGATTTCTGACAGAAAGTGGGAAGTGCTGCCTAAAATAGATCCCTAGGCCAAAGGTTACAGTAGAATTGCAGAAGGTGGTAGAGGCAGGAGTGGGGAGGTTCTTGATATTATCATCAAGAAAGTCCAGTAAATTCTATTCATTCAAGTCAAGCTCCTTCCCCTAATCCCCGCCGTATCAGATGAGAAAGAACAAACTTAGGGTCAATTATTTGGAAGTGGAGAGAGGACAGTCCAGTGGTTAAGACTTCACCTTCCAATGCAGGAGGTGTGGGTTTAATCTTTGGTTGGGAAGCTAAGATCCTCGACACACCACAGCCAACTGAACAGAAACATAAAACAGAAGCAATGTTGCAACAAACTCAATAAAGTCTTTAAAAATGGTCCACATACAAAGTTGTAAAAAAGAAAAGAAAACTCCGCTTAGGAAGAAAACATTTTCTCTCTACAGTTAATCAGAATAACGAAATCATTCTGATAATAATCAGAAATAATTGCCTGATCCAAAGTCACTAACATTTGTTTTTTTTTTTAGAAAAAAAATTTATTGGAATATAGTTGCTTTACAATGTTGTGTTTGTTTCTACGGTACAACAAAGTGAATCAGCGATATGTATACATATACCCCCTCTTTTTTGGATTTCCTTCCCATTCAGGTCATCCCCATTTAGGTCATCACAGAGCACTGAGTAGAGTTCACTGTGCTATACAGAAGGTTCTCATTAGTCATCTACTTTATACATTTTTTTCAGGAGTTAAATCATTCTATTTTTTGGTTGCAAATGTGGTGGATTTACTTATTTTCCTCTGATGCAAAGCCGAAGATTCCACTACAGCACAGAGATGGATGTATTAAAAGGTCACGAAGAAGTGTGAGACCGGCAGCCTGTGATGTACAAACTGGAGGACCACTGGCACTACACTGATGCCGAGGAACACACCTAAAATTCAGAGCTAAAATGTGGCACCAGTGTGACAGCTTCCAGGTACGCCTTCAAGCACCTCCCTTAGGATGTACTTAACGATCTCTAAACTTTGGTATGGGCAAGATTACAATTCTTTGGAAGAATAAAAAGTTTACACTTTTCAAAGCTCATAGAAGAATTTTAAGGCCAAGACACAGTCGGCTTCACTTATCTTAACTCCCAGGGACAAAGCTGGTACATTGCTCAAAACCACATTAAGCTTCTTCATTCAAGTCCCACCCCAAACTTGTGACTTCCTACATTGAAATTCCTCCCATCAATTCAAGTAAATCAGGTCAATTTGACTCCTCAGCAAAGTGTCTGAGTATGACCCAGTCCAATCAGCCTGGCACAACTTACTTTAGCAGATTAAAAAAAAAACTTCTATAAGTCACTTTGTATTTATCAGTGATGACAAAGTGTATTTATCACTTTGTATTTATCAGTCAAATGGGTACTGTTAACCACCAGTCATCCAAGTGACATTTGGTGACATTTCAATCTTCCTCCAACCTTCTGGGCGATAGAATCTCCAAATTCAATGCCATGGTTCACCTAAGTGTGGAGCTGGAAGCCTTTAATTCAGGGCAAAATTATTCTGCAACAGTTTGGACAAAACTGTGTTGAAATTTATCTAATGGTCAGTAAGCTGGCCCTCAAAGACTAGCACAGCCAAGTTACAAATGGTTCAGAAAAATCTGTATCAACATTATTGCCCAAACTAGAACAATCCCATTTATAGGAGACCTTCAAATTCTCACTCTTCTTTCCTGTGTTCAGTATCAATATAGTATCAAGAATCAGTTTCAACCCTTCAGCCAACTTATTCTATAAAGAAGTTTCTGTCCCAAGAAATGTTTCACTTTAGAGTGTAAATAAGCCCGTAGGTAGGCTTTGCAGGTGGCTCAGTGGTAAAGAATGCGCCTGCCAATGCAGGAGATGAGGGTTCAACCCCTGGGCCGGGAAGATCCCCTGGCGAAGGAAATGGCAACCCACTACAGTATTCTTAACAAATATTTTAAACATAATTTTATTCATTTATTTATCTAGACTGTCCGGGTCCTCACTGCTATGTGGGTTTTTTCTTTAGTCGTGGTGTGTGGGTTTTTTCTCTAGTCGTGGTGTGCGGTTTTTTTCTCTAGTCGTGGTGTGTGGGTTTCTCATTGTGGTGGCTTCTCTTGTTGCAGAGTATGGGCTCTAAGGTGCTTGGATTTCAGTAGCTGCAGCACATGGGCTCAGTAGCTGTGGCTCCTGGGTTCTAGAGCACAGTTACTCCTCAACATGTAGGATCTTCCCAGAGCAGGGATTGAATCAGTGTCTCCTGCATTGGCAGGTAGGTTCTTTAGCACTGAGCCACTAGGGAAGCCCCACTCCAGAATTCTTTCTGGGAAAATCCCACAGACAAAGGAGCATGGTGGGCTATAGTACATGAGATGGCAGAGAGTCAGACACGACTAAGCATACACACATACACAAGCCCATAGTTGCTGATCTTATGTTTGGTTTCTAGCTTTCCTGATGCTTTTCCTGAATCAGTGTAAGCATGACCAGAAGTAGAAAAGTCCCCTCCATTACAAAACTTGTCTCTCAGATATATTCAACTATACCAAACCCATATCCTCTGATGAAGATATCCATCCTTGGCAGCTTTTCCTGAGTCACAGTAAATCAGTGTGTTATATATACTTCCAACCAGAGGGCCTGTCTCCATTGTGCAGGGGCATCCTGAATGTTAAACCATTCTTGAATTCTTGAAATAGTCCAATATAGTCATATTTCATTCGCTAGACATTACTGGATTTGGCTTGCTAATAGTTGATTTAATTTTTTTACTACAATTATATACAACATTATGTTGTATTCCCTGTAATTTTCCTTTCTTATAATGTTCTTGACAGGTTTTTTGGAATCAGTATGACACTGGCCTCAGAAAACAAGATGGAAAATGTTATTTAAAGGATAATTCTTAATTTTTATACATGGAGGTATCTTCAAATGCTCTTTTTTAGCATTTATTTCTAATGTATTTCCACTTCTGCCAGACAGGAAACTTTATGTAGTTTCAGTCCTTTGATATGGGTTATTAAATGGGTTATTAAAACCCAACATCTGGTAGTTTTTATAAAGATTTCAAGTATACTTCAAAAAATTAAATTTGCAGTGTTGAGGAAATATTCTTTGCATATCAGTTAGGTCAAATTTGTTAATTTCAAGTTCAAATCTATATATTTCTTCTCCTTAATGAGAAAGGTATGTTAAAATTTCACACTATGGCTGTAGATTTATCTTTTCTCCCAGCAGTTAGGTTAATTTTTGCCTCATACATTTTTAAGGCTAAGTTACTAAATGCATGCAAAATTTTTAAGTCTATAGTACTGTAGAACACAAAGCTGGTATATGAAAACTGAAAATCCGGTCTAGAAAGACTGTGTTCATCAGTTCAGTCACTCAATTATGTCTGACTCTTTGTGAACCCATGGACTGCAGCACACCAAGCTTCCCTGTCCATCAACTCCCAGACCTTACTCAAACTCATGTCCATCAAGTCAGTGATGCCATCCAATCATCTCATCCTCTGTTGTCCCCTTCTCCTCCTGCCTTCAATCTTTCCCAGCATTCAGGTCTTTTCCAGTGAGTCAGTTCTTCACATCAGGTGTCCAAAGTTTTGGAGTTTCAGCTTCAGCATCAGTCCTTCCAATGAATATTCAAGGACTGATTTCCTTTAGGATGGACTGGTTGGATCTCCTTGCAGTCCAAGGGACTCTCAAGAGTCGTCCCCAGCACCACCGTTCAAAAGCATCAATTCTTCAGCACTCAGTTTTCTTTATAGTCCTCTCACATCCATACATAACTACTAGAAAAACCATAGCTTTGACTAGACAGAGCTTTGTTGACAAAGTAATGTCTCTGCTTTTTAATATGCTGTCTAGGTTGGTCATAGCTTTTCTTCTGAGGAGCAAGCATCTTCTAATTTCATGGCTGCAGTCACCATCTGCAGTGATTTTGGAGCCCCCCAAAATAAAGTCTGTCACTGTTTCCATTGTTTCCCCATCTATTTGTCATGAAGGGATGGGACCGGATGCCATGATCTTAGTTTTCTGACTGTTGAGTTTTAAGCCAACTTTTTCACTCTCCTCTTTCACTTTCATCAAGAGGCTCTTCAGTGTTCATACAAGCCATTAAAATATGAAGCCAAAATGTAAAATGAAAATGCATAGACTTCGCTCTCAAAATAGGATATATTTCTCTTAATCTCACTTTCTGACTCAGTGTCTCCTTTATGGGTTTCTTTTCATGAATTATGATGATATGGTTTGATGAAATCATCCAGTGATTTGATCCAGAAACCCTCTCCTTGTTTTGAACTATCTTGAGTTGGCTTGAAGAATGGCGTGAAATCTCCAAACAAATGAATTACCAGTTGTAATTTGTTTAATTAAAAACTAAATATATACCAGAAGGGATTAATGGATATCCCATGGGATGCTGTAAAACCAAACAATCCAAGAGTGTACTCTTTCTAAAAAGTTTGGAAATCTTTGCATTATCTCAGTTCAGTTCAGTTCAGTTCAGTCGCTCAGTCGTGTCTGACTCTTTGCAACCCCATGAATCTCAGCACGCCAGGCCTCCCTGTCCATCACCAACTCCCAGAGCTCACTCAGACTCGCGTCCATCGAGTCCATGATGCCATCCAGCCATCTCATCCTCTTCCGTCCCCTTCTCCTCCTGCCCCCAATCCCTCCCACATCAGAGTCTTTTCCAATGAGTCAACTCTTCGCATGAGGTGGCCAAAGTACTGGAGCTTCAGCTTTAGCATCATTCCCTCCAAAGAAATCCCAGGGCTGATCTCCTTCAGAATGGACTGGTTGGATCTCCTTGCAGTCCAAGGGACTCTCAAGAGTCTTCTCCAACATCACAGTTCAAAAGCATCAATTCTTCAGCGCTCAGCCTTCTTCACAGTCCAACTCTCACATCCATACATGACCACTGGAAAAACCATAGCCTTGACTAGACGGACCCTTGTTGGCAAAGTAATGTCTCTACTTTTCAATATACTATTTAGGTTGGTCATAACTTTTCTTCCAAGGAGTAAGCATCTTTTAATTTCTTGGCTGCAGTCACCATCTGCAGTGCATTATCTCAAGTACATCTAAAAACACTAGTTTCCTTACATATGTCTCAAGGTCGTCTGAAGCTGTAACATTAAAAAAAAAAAAAAACCCAACAAACTGAGAGGAAAAGTCATGATTCTAGGATAAGTAACATAAACAGTTGGAGTCCTCTGCCAGTTGTAAAGCTATTGTCTCTCGAGTTCCAGCTTACTTTCTGTATTTGGTCTTGTAACAGTGGGGCTGGGACTCCATACACATTTTTCTTTTCCCAGCTGGCTCCCTCTTGGTGACAGTAAGGAGCCCTAGAGGAAGCCAAGTGGGAGGGAAGAAGGAAAAGGATCTACTCCTTCTGGGGGCTTCCGGTGGGCTTCCTGTTTGCTTCCGGTTCTGATCTGCATCAGAAGCCTGGCATCTCCACTGCAGCTGTGTTTTGTTTGGATGCAACAGTTTGCACCTCTCCTAACATTTCAGGAACCTGCCTCATGGTCCCCTCCAGGCACACCAGTACTAGGCGCCAGGTATCTGGCCTCAGAGCCCAAATGTCTGCTCTTGGGGCCCTTTTCTAAGCATCGAAGTTTTAAACATTCCAAAATCGTCCCTTCATTGGAGCCCTAGGGGAATTGCTGCTTCCTGCGTCTGCTGATTCAGTCTAGGAAGTGTGAAACCTTATTCTTCTATTTTTGTCTTGTTGGTTACTTTGATGGGTGGAATAATGATCCCCCAAAGATATTCACATCCTAGTCCCCAACACCTCTGAACATGTTACCATATACAACAAAAGGGACTTTGTAGTTAACTTAAGGACCTTGAGATGGGAAGATTATCCTGGACTATCATCTGTAATGTAAGCACAAGGGTTGAGCCGAGAAAGAGGCAGGGAGGTCAGAGTCGGAGAAGGGGTCGTGACAAAGGAAGCAGAGGTTGGAGTGATGTGAGGCCAGTGAGACAAGAAACGCAGGTGACCTCTCAAAGCTGGAAAAGACAAAGAAACCCACTGTCCCCTGGAGCCTCCAGAAGAAACAGAATTCTACTGACACCTTGATTTTAGTCCAGTGAAACTGATTTTGGACTTTCGACCTCCAAAACTATAAGGTAATACATCTGTTGTCCTAAGCCACTCAATCTGTGGTAATTTGTTACTGTTGCAATAGGAAGCTACTCTAGTTACCTAGTTAATAATGCAATATATTAACTTGTCTGTTAAAATAACTGCTGTGATTTGTACCCCCTTGACTGAACTGATTCAAGTAGAATCTGCACATCTAGTTCTGTATTGTTAAAGGGCTTAGAACTGCTCAATTAGTTTTTTAATCTGAATTCTCAGGTCTCAATTTCCCAAGTTTAACATTGGTTTGTGATGATATACTTAGCATTGAATTTCTGAAAAGTGGTTCTCTTTTCCTATTTGTAAAATTTTGACCTTCTTATCAAGATGGACTTTATATCATAGACTCTAATATTAAAATACATGAACTAAATTAGAAATTATAACAAAGCACACACAAATATCAATTTGTAAGGTTGTCATGACAATCAGGAAAAGAGAGTCTAAGGTCTGTGGTGCTCAGTATGGTTACTATCTGGGAAGCAGGGCAAAACACCTGGCCTGGCTGGGACCCGGAGTCTGGTTGATGATGAGATGAGCAAATGTTATTTATCTGAACACAAAGGCATAATCCAGTGACTGGGAAGTCCAGGAAGACTGGGAGATAGAATTAGTGCAAATTCTAGGTAAGAATGAAGGAATGAAGGTATGTATAGTGATTCTGGTAACTGAGCTGAATCCAACATCCAGAAAATGCTCAGCAGATTAGAAGCAAGGTTGCCATCATGGTTATTAGTAGACAAATAGAGTTCATAGTCCAGAAGGGTATATAAAGGCAGTAATAAGTAAGTGGATCCCAAGAGGTCTCTGAAGAAGGAATTTTGACCCCTAGTCTCAAAGGAGATACATGAATATATGTAGTGTTCACTCTGATTTCTATACCATCTGCCCCTCAGTGAAAGGATATACAAGGGCTTCAAGTCAATTTAGGGGGTTCAAAATGTGTGTGTGTGTGTACACACATATAAAATGATTTACATGTATAAAGATATAAAAATATATATACATATACATGTATATATGTATAAAGAGATTTACTTTAAGGAATCAGTTAAGACTATTATGGAGACTGGCAAGTCCAAAATCTGCAGGATGGGTCAGCAACTTGGAGACGTAGGAAGAGCTGATACTGCAGTTCAAGTCGAAAGGCCATCCATCTGCTAGTAGAATTCCTTCCTACTTGAGGGAGATTAGTGTCTGTTCTATTAAGACCTTCAACTGGTTGGATAAGACTCACTCACCTTATGGGGAGCTGTCTGCTTTACACAAAGTCCACTAATTTAGATGTAAATCTCATCAAAAAACATCTTCACAGAAACATCCAGACTAATGTCTGCCAAATATTTGGGCATCATGGCCCAGTCAAGTTGACATATGAAATTAACTGTCACAAGAAGAGAATATTACATTTTAAGATCAGAGGATATTGACATAATTTTTCTTTCTTCCCATACTCTGAAGATAACAGAACAATTTGAGAAGCAAAGTATATAGTACTGTCTTCAAACACAGGCTCTAAGCTTAAACTCAATTTTACTTTGATTCAAGGGTTAAAAAATTATAATTATAGTAGAATATCACATATTTATAAAGGAATAATCTGGGAAACTTTTATATACTGTAATTGCAAAAACAAAAATCTTCCCCCTGGGGTGGCAGTGTTGAGAAGCAAAAGCTTCTATAAAGTACATGCATATTTTTTTGTCTAAAGGAGAGGCAAATGTACAAAACACAAGACCACTGGTTACAATAGAGAGACAGAGAAGGAAGTGAGAATTCATAGCTGAAGCAAACAATATCCACCAGACCTCTGACTGCTTTCCATGTCATCAGCAAACATCTGAGTATCACTTAGTGTTTGGGTAAAGTAGCGCCACACACACCTCCATAGCCCCTGAAGGTATTCTAGTCCTGGAGCACAGAACAATAATGTAAAAAATAACTGACTTACATGAAATTGACTTATCTTCAGTACAACAGTGAATCTACAAGAAAGAGAGAACAGATACTGATTAGATTGAGATGGAAAACTGAGTGTACATTTCTACCCTAGTGCAAATCACCCAGAAAAAATACCTTAAAACATTAAAAGAATGAATTAAAAAGACACATAAAATAAGCACAACCAGAGAGCTTAAAACTTTGAGAAATTCATGAATGATAAAAAGCAGATGGGATCATACTAACCGAGGAAACCCTAATCCAGAACGCAAACAGAAGGTAGCTTTGGGGTCAGGAGAGCTCCTGGCAGAATTCCAAACTCAGAGTCAAGGGATCAAGGAGGAAAGAAGCAAGTGAACAACAGAGAGAGATGGGTCCCTCGTCCTTTCTCCTCTTGTGAGGAGCAGAAGCATCAGCAGAGTTATCAGGTGCTTACAGCTGGACTGGTCAATGGGCGCACAGGATCTGAGGCACTGTGCCCAGAGAGATCTGACGTGTGTTAGATGTCCAAGGGCGACGTCATATAGGCTACTGCAAATCTGACTGTGGAACTCAGGAAAGGCAGGGGCTGAAGAGACAATCTGAAGTCACCATATCCGTCTGTGTTCATGCTCAGTGGTGTCGGATTCTTTGTGACCCCATGGACGGTAGCCCGCTGAGCTCATCTGTCCATGGGATTTCCCAGGCAAGGATCTGGAGTCGGTTGTCATTTCCTCCTCCAGGGGATCTTCCTGACCCAAGGATCAAACCTGCATCTCCTGCGTCTCCTGCATTGCAGGCGGATTTTTACCCACTTAAAGCCACGAGACTAGATGAGATCACCTAGGGAAAGACTGTGTACAAAGAAGAGGGACCAAGACTGAGCCCCAGGACACCCCAAAGTATGGAGATATGTGTGACTCTGAAACAACCAGTTAGTTATTTAACTATGTGAAAAAATGGATGGCATGGGTCACTGACGGTTATGCAGAAGGGGGCTTGCCCGTATAGAACAGAAATAGAACATAATCTAATTCCCTAGCAAATCCAGGGCAGCCTGACTGGGAGCTATGTGAGGAGAAGAGACGGCCTGCTCATCTGTGTATATCTGAGCTTCCACACAATAGGCACTTGACAACTGTTTAATAAATAAATCTGTACATTTATAAATAAACTTTGCATTGTTTGGGGAGAATTCGGACCAAATTTCTGATTGTTGTTAACCATTTTTCTCCACCCAGCTCAATGGTTGCTCTCCATTTTGGTCCCTTTGAAATTAATGTCTAGAAACATACCTTTTAGGTTTAAAGGCTTTTAAATAATAAAAGGCCTCTTCATTTTTACCTACGTCAATATTAAATTAGCATTTTGTCACTTTATTTCTAATTTTCCAGCTGCACTAATTTCACTTTTCCATCAAGATCTTTTTGAGAAAAGTATGGGATAAGAAAATATTTCATCTATGGTCTCCTCCAAGGGTGACGATGGAAGGTGATTATCTGAGAAGAGTTGTGACTACACGGTTTAGCTGCTTTCTCCCAAAAGAAGGTCAGGCCTCTTGGATGACTTCTGAGCTTGATTTCATTAAAGGAACCAGTAGGTTTCCTTATACTATTTTAATGAAACTGTAACACTCACATCCTTCTAGAATGCTAATATCTATTTAGATGTCATTGGAAGAGTTCTTGATTGTTTATTGATGTTAGTTATTTGCTGATGGTGTGCTTCTCTGGTGGTTCAGACTGAAAATAATCTGCCTGCAATGCAGGAGACCCAGATTCAATCCCAGGGTCGGGAAGCTCCCCTGGAGAAGGGAGTGGCTGCCCAATGCAGTACTCTTGCCTGGAGAATCCCATGGACAGAGGAACCTGGTGAGCTATAGTCCATGAGGTCGCAAAGAGTTGGACACAACTGAGCAACTAACACAGACACACAGACACACACACATTGCTGATGGTGGCAGCCACCATTGCAAAGAGAGGGGATAAAACAGACCAGAAATATATGCAAAAGAAAAAATGTACTGTGGAATATTTCCATGCCAAAAAATACAGCTATACTATACCTGTGGAATATTTCCATGCCAAAAGATACAGCTATACCTCAATTTTTTAGGAATTCAGAGATTTCCATTTTACAAATTTATAACAATTCAACCCAATCCTCGTTCTTAGACACTAAATTTTCTCCAATCATAAACATCTATTGCAGACAGTTTCAAACTCAGTTTGATTATTTTCTTGGGAAGGAGATTAGTAGTTTAAAGGACATGTATCTGAAAGAAGTTTTGATAGATATTGCCAAATGACTCTTCAGAAGAGTTATTCCAGCTTAAATTCCCATTACCAGTGACCTCCTTTTTGACACTATTGCTAACTTAGGGCATGGGTGGAAAGGTAGCTTACTGTTCTATTTTTACATTTCTTTGCTTATGTTTTTCAGACTTTTATTAAGGTGCTATTTACCAAGCTGTTAAAGATGCAAGAAGGAAAACAGAATACAGTGCCTTTTCTTTGTTCCAGGGTGCCTTGTACAGCAACTGATTTTGCCCAACAGGCTTCCAAGGGTCTACTAAGTGCCCTGAGTGGTAAAGTGCTCACATAGCGAAGTGCTGACTTGGCTCAGAAGCCTGAGACTATGTCCCAAGTATTCATCTTGCATCAAAATCACGGCCTTTCACAAGTTTGCAGAATGGTGTCTTAAGGATGAAGAAATCTCTCTCTTTCAAACAGACTTTATCTAATGATGAAAGGTTTTTGCTGTTGGGAATGTGTTGGATTGAAAAAACAACCCTGTAGAAAGCAGGATGTGAAAAGCAGTTCCACAGCAAGAAGCTCTTTGCTTTGGGGGACAAAGGTCAATCAAGAGCCTAGTCTTCACATGTCCCCTCTCAGAATTTCATAGGAAATTTTATAACTCTGAGATTGATGAAAAGATCGTCTTTTGCAGCACCTGCAGTCTGGGTTTGTGGTTCATTCTTGTCGTTTGTGTTACTGACATGAGAGGTGCAGGCTGTGGTTTCCCTGCCTTGGTCAGTAGCACAGTGGGATGAAGGCTTTGGGGTTTTAGAGGACTATAAGTGAGAGTCGATCATGGCTCCAAAAGCAGAAAATGGCATTCTATCACACAGTCAATGAAGTTCTTGGGTCTTCTCTAAAGGAACAGAAATTATTATATTGCCTAGGGCCAGAGCTTTCCTGGTGGCTCAGAGATTAAAGCGTCAGCCTGCAACGCAGGAGACCTGGATTCGATCCCTGGGTCGGGAAGATCCCCTGGATAAGGAAATGGCAACCCACTCCAGTATTCTTGCCTGGATAATCCCATGGATGGAGGAGCCTGGTTGGCTACTGTCCATGGGGTCTCAAAGAGTCAGACATGACTGAGTGACTTAACTTTCACTTTCATCTTTTTCTTTAAAAGGGGAGAAAAATCTATTTCCAATTCAGGTAGGATATTAAGGACTGCAGAAAAGTGAATGCAAGGCAATGGAGTGAAGACAAAATGCTGATGAAATACAGAAACCAAACCTACTGAAGTGTGGGAGAGGGACGGCATAATATTCAAGCCACAACAAAGCACTTCGCTTATAGCAAAAATGCACTTAGCCACCAGTGCTCAGTGGAGTCTACATCAGGATGGCTTCTCCCCAGCCCAGGGCGTGGCCTCAGGGAGTGCCCTCATGTCTGACCCCTACAAGCCCCGCAGGAACAGCCCCTTCAGGAGACAGGACAGGAGTGCCTTTTAGAGCCTGGGGACCTCAGAACGTACCCCAGACAGACTCCTCAGCCAGCCTAGAGGCGATCCACCAGACACCCTGCTCGGCCACCCTCCCCTCACTGCACTTCCTCTCCCAACCCTGGGCCTCTCCAGCCCCCTCTCCTATTGGCTGCTCCTCTGTGGGAGCAGGAGGAGCTCTCGTTATGTACAAAAATATATTCATAGATGAAATATCCTGGGAGAAATATCAATAACCTCAGATATGCAGATGACACCACCCTTCTGGCAGAAAGCAAAGAGGAACTAAAGAACCTCTTGATGAAGGTGAAAGAGGAGAGTGAAAAAGCTGGCTTAAAACTCAACATTCAAAAAACTAAGATCATGGCATCTGGTCCCATCACTTCCTGGCAAATGAATGCGGAAACAATGGAAATGGTAACAGATTTTATTTTCTTGGGCTCTAGAATCACTGCAGATGGTGACTGCAGCCATGAAATTAAAAGATGCTTGTTCCTTGGAAGAAAAGCTATGACAAACCTAGACAACATATTAAAAAGCAGAGACATTACTTTGCCAACAAAGGTCTATCTAGTCAAAGCTATGGTTTTCCCAGTAGTCCTGTACAGATATGAAACTTGGACCATAAAGAAAGCTGAGCATTGAAGAATTGATGTTTTTGAACTGTGGTGTTGGAGAAGACTCTTCAGAGTCCCTGGACTGCAAGGAGATCAAACCAGTCAATCCTAAAGGAAATCAACCCTGAATATTCATTGGAAGGACTGATGCTGAAGCGCCAATACTTTGGCCATCTGATGCAAAGAATAAACTTATTGGGAAAGACCTGATTCTGGGAAAGATTGAAGGCAGGAGGAGAAGGGGATAACAGAGGATGAGATGGTTGGATAGCATCATTGACTTGAATGGACATGAATTTGAGCAAGCTCCAGGATGATAGAGGACAGGAAAGCCTCGAATGCTGCAGTCCATGGGGTCATAAAGAGTTGGACACAACTGAGCAACTGAACAATAAATACTTCTAGAGATGGGGGGCCACTGGTAGCGACAGAGGTGAAACAAAATCAGCTATGAGTTGATAATTGCTAAAAATGATCACGGATACATGAAGGTCAGTGTACTAACCTTTCAGCTATATTTGAAATTTTTCCATAACAAAATACTTTTTAAAAATCATGAGACAATGGAAAAAACAAAAGTCAAAATTTCTCTAAAAATCAGGGTGTGGAAATTCCCTGGCAACCCAGTGGTTAAAATACAATGTTTCCACTGCAGGGGCCACAGATTTGATCCCTAGTCAGGGAACTAAGATCCTGCAAGCTGGGTAGTGCAGCCAAAATAAATAATTAAGGTAAAAATCAGGGTGAAGGGAGCTAGGAGATTTCTACAGAGCACTGATCTGGTGTCCTGTACATGGCTTTTGGTTGATAATTATAAACAATAGTGTAAATGATTAGAACTATGATGTGAGAAGCCTGTAATAGAGAAACTCAGTAGAGAAAGCCAGTCCAGGAATCTACTCTTTGAATAAGCATTCCAGATTACTCACAAGTAGGTGGCCCAAGGGCCACAGTTTGAGGAACTCTTCACTGATGAGCCTGATTTTCAGCTTCCAGTTGGGTTCATTTTCCTTATTCTAGCAAAGCCACTCTACCAGTAGGATATGGGCAATTAACTTTCTGCATTGACCCAAAGGTTTGAAAACTGTGATAATGTGTAAGTGCTATGCACCGAATTACTGCACCCTCAACATATTCCTATTTATTGACAGAACAATCTTCATAGATCTTAGAAATCAGTATGCATCTGACTAAAAATAACCTCCAGTTTGAAGCATATTGTTAGGAGATTTAAGAGAAAAACTATTAATTATTAGGAATAAATGGAGAAGGCAATGGCACCTCACTCTAGTACTCTTGCCTGGAAAATACCATGGATGGAGGAGCCTGGTGGGCTTCAGTCCACGGGGTCATGAAGAGTCGAACACAACTGAGCAGCTTCACTTCACTTTTCACTTTCATGCATTGGAGAAGGAAATGGCAACCCATTCCAGTGTTCTTGCCTGGAGAATCCCAGGGATGGGGGAGCCTGGTGGGCTGCTGTCTATGGGGTCGCACAGAGTTGGACGTGACTGAAGTGACTTAGCTGCACTAGCATTAGGAATAAAAGATAGGAAAATACCAAAAGTTCCTAGCATCAATGAAAGCCTTTGATCAGCTAAAAAAATTAACATTTTTTTAACTTACATTACTTTATTGGAACAAAATATTAATATCCTAGGTCGCACAGAGTTGGACATGACTCTGTGCAGCAGCAGCAGCAGCAACATTTCTTTGGATCACCAAAAAAGCAAGAGAGTTCCAGAAAAACATCTATTTATGCTTTATTTACTATACCAAAGCCTTTGACTGTGTGGATCACAAAAAAACTGTGGAAAATTCTGAAAGAGATGGGAATACCAGACCACCTGACCTGCCTCTTGAGAAACCTGTATGCAGGTCAAGAAGCAACAGTTAGAACTGGACATGGAACAATAGACTGATTCTAAATTAGGAAAGGAGTACGTCAAGGCTGTATATTGTTATTCTGCTTATTGAAGTTATATGCAGAGTGTATCATGCGAAATGCCAAGCTGGGTGAAACACAAGCTGGAATCAAGATTGGCAGGAGAAATATCAATAACCTCAGATACGCATATGACACCAACCTTATGGCAGAAAGTGATGAAAAACTAAAGAGCCTCTTGATGAAAGTGAAAAAGAGTGAAAAAGTTGGCTTAAAACTCAACATTCAGAAAACGAAGATCATGGCATCTGGTCCCATCACTTCATGGCAAATAGATGGGGAAACAGTGGAAACATGACGGACTTTATTTTGGTGGGCTCCAAAATCACTGCAGATGGTGACTGGAGCCATGAAATTAAAAGATGCTTGCTCCTTGGAAGAAAAGTTATGACAAACCTAGACAACATATTAAAAAGCAGACACATTACTTTGCCAACAAAGGTCCATCTAATCAAAGCTATGGTTTTTCCAGCAGTCATATATGGATGTGAGAGTTGGACTATAAAGAAGGCTGAGCACTGAAGAATTGATGCTTTTGAACTGTGGTGTTAGAGAAGACTCTTGAGAGTCCCTTGGACTGCAAGGAGATCAAACCAGTCAATCCTAAAGGAAATCAGTCCTGAATATTAGTTGGAAGGACTGATGCTGAAGCTGAAACTCCAATACTTTGGACACCTGATGTGAAGAACTGACTCATTGGAAAAGACCCTGATGCTGGGAAAGATTGAAGGTAGGAGAAGGGGATGGCAGAGGATGAGATGATTGGATGGCATCACTGACTCAATGGACATGAGTTTGAGTAAACGCCGGGAGTTGGTGATGGACAGGGAAGCCTGGTGTGCTGCAATCCATGGGGTTACAAAGAGTCAGATACGACTGAGAGACTGAACTGAACTGAACTATTTCTTTGGCAGGTCCAGGGAGCCAAGTGGGGTTCTGGGGAAGGGATTAACCAACAGTGTTCCCCTCTAGGTCACAGTCACTAATTTTGGATCAAGTCATATAATCTGTGATTTTGAGAGCAGGGCTATAAAGGATTTCTCATACCTTGTTTTAGGATTGCAGATGGTCACAACCCCAATGGAGGGAAATTTGGCAATTTCTGTCAAAATTACAAATTCATGTGCCATTTGACCCAGCAATCCTGCCTTGAAGTACTTTCCTGTAGACACAACTCCACATATATAAATGATATGGCCTTACCACATGGATTGTAATAGCAAAGAACAGGAAATAAGCCAACTGCCCCTCAGTAGCACAATGGTTAAATAAGTCATATATTTCTTGTTTGTTTGATTTTGTATTAAGAAAAGCTTGAAGGAAGTAGTGAAAGTGATTAACAACAGCTAGGATTACCAAATTATTTTTTCTGCCTAAATGGGATATTTTTGAGAGTGAAAGAGGTCACTATTAACATTTATACCAAGATAATAGGTACAGCTTGGGACTGTCCTTGACAAACCAATCTCTACTTAGAGGGTGGAAATGGGGCTTGGGGGACAAGGTAACGGGCCCGGTGGGAATGACACTTCACGAAGTCACGTTGTTACACTGCTTTGACTTTGAATTCATGCATGCATATTACCTAGTAGAAACAACAAGAAATACAATTGAGGAAATATTTATGAATATCATGGTCATTGTAAACTTTGCTACTGGATTTTAGTGGTCTTTAATGGTGGCTGCGACAGTGCAGAAGCAGCAGCTGCGATTGCGCAGGAGCAGCCAAGAGGAGCTACCCCACGTCCAAGATAAGAGAAACCCAAGTAAGACAGTAGGCGTTGAGAGAGGGCATTAGAGGGCAGACAGACTGAAACCACAATCACAGACAACTAGCCAATCTGATCACATGAACCACAGCTTTGTCTAACTCAATGAAACTAAGCCATGCCATGTGGGGCTACCCAAGACTGACGGAACATGGTGGAGAGGTCTGACAGAATGTGGTCCACTGGAGAAGGGAATGGCAATCACTTCAGTACACTTGCTTGAGAACCCCATGAACAGTATGAAAAGGCAAAAAGATAGGACACTGAAAGAGGAACTCCCCAGGTCAGTAGGTACCCAATACGCTACTGGAGATCAGTGGAGAAATAAATCCAGAAAGAATGAATGGATGGAGCCAAATTAAAAACAACACCAGTTGTGGATGGGACTGGTGATAGAAGCAAGGTTCGATGCTGTAAAGAGCAATATTGCATAGGAACCTGGAATGTCAGGTCCATGAATCAAGGCAATTTGGAAGTGGTCAAACAGAAGATGGCAAGAGTGAACGTCGACATTCTAGGAATCAGCAAACTAAGATGGACTGGAATGGATGAATTTAACTCAGATGACCATTATATCTACTACTGTGGGCAGGAATCCCTTAGAAGAAATGGAGTAGCCATCATAGTCAACAAGAGTCCAAAATGCAGTACTTGGATGCAATCTCAAAAACGACAGAATGATCTCTGTTCGTTTTCAGGGCAAACCATTCAATATCACGGTTATCCAAGTCTATGCCCCGACCAGTAATGCTGAAGAAGCTGAAGTTGAATGGTTCTATGAAGATCTACAAGACCGTCTAAAACTAATTCCCAAAATAGATGTCCTTTTCATTATAGGGGACTGGAATGCAAAAGTAGGAAGTCAAGAAACTCCTGGAATAACAGGCAAATTTGGTCTTGGAGTACAGAATGAAGCAGGGCAAAGGCTAATAGTGTTCTGCCAAGAGAACGCACTGGTCATAGCAAACACCCTTTTCCAACAACACAAGAGAAGACTCTACATTTGGACATCACCAGATGGTCAACACTGAAATCAGATTGATTATATTCTTTGCAGCCAAAGATGGAGAAGCTCTATACAGTCAGCAAAAACAAGACTGGGAGCTGACTGTGGCTTAGATCATGAACTCCTTATTGCCAAATTCAGATTTCAATTGAAGAAAGTGGGGAAAACCACTAGACCATTCGGGTATGACCTAAATCAAATCCCTTATGACTATACAGTGGAAGTGAGAAATAGATTTCAGGAACTAGATCTGATAGAGTGCTGATGAACTATGGATGGAGGTTTGTGACACTGTACAGGAGACAAGAATCAAGACCATCCCCAAGAAAAAGAAATGCAAAAAAGGAAAATGGCTGTCTGAGGAGGCCTTACAAATAGCTGTGAAAAGAAGAGAAGTGAAAAGCAAAGGAGAAAAGAAAAGATATACCCATTTGAATGAAGAGTTTCAAAGAAAAGCAAAGAGAGATAAGAAGGTCTTTCCCAGTGATCAGTGCAAAGAAATAGAGGCAAACAATAGAATGGGAAAGACTAGAGATCTCTTCAAGGAGAAGGCAATGGCACCCCACTCCAGTACTCTTGCCTGGTAAATCCCATGGATTGAGGAGCCTGGTAGGCTGCAGTTCATGGGGTCGCTGAGGGTCAGACACGACTGAGCAACTTCACTTTCACTTTTCACTTTCATGCATTGGAGAAGGAAATGGCAACCCACTCCAGTGTTCTTGCCTGGAGAATCCCAGGGACGGCAGAGCCTGGTGGGCTGCCATCTATGGGGTCGCACAGAGTTGGACACGACTGAAGTGACTTAGCAGCAGCAGAGATCTCTTCAAGAAAATTAGAGATACCAAGGGAACATTTCATGCAAAGATGTGCTCAGTAAAGGATGGAAATTGTATGGACCTAACAGAAGCAGAAGATATTAAGAAGAGGTGGCAAGAATACACAGAAGAACTGTACAAAAAAGATCTTCATGACTCAGATAATCACAATGGTGTGATCACTCACACTCACCTAGAGCCAGACATCCTGGAATGTGAAGTCAAGTGGGCCTTAGGAAGCATCGCTACGAACAAAGCTAGTGGAGGTGATGGAATTCCAGTTGAGCTATTTCAAATCCTAAAAGACGATGCTGTGAAAGTGCTGCACTCAATATGCCAGCAAATTTGGAAACCTCAGCAGTGGCCACAGGACTGGAAAAGATCAGTTTTCATTCCAATCCCAAAGAAAGGCAATGCCAAAGAATGTTCAAACTACCACACAATTGCACTCATCTCACATGCTAGTAAAGTAATGCTCAAAATTCTCCAAGACAGGCTTCAGCAATACATGAACCGTGAACCTCCAGATGTTCAAGCTGGTTTTAGAAAGTCAGAGGAACCAGAGATCAAATTGTCAACATCCGCTGGATCATCAAAAAACAAGAGAGTTCCAGAAAAACATCTACTTCTGCTTTATTACCTATGCCAAAGCCTTTGACTGTGTGGATCACAATAAACTGTAGAAAATTCTGAAAGAGATGGTAATACCAGACCACCTGACCTGCCTCTTGAGAAACCTGTATACAGGTCAGGAAGCAACAGTTAGAACTGGACATGAAACAACAGACTGGTTCCAAATAGGAAAAGGAGGACGTCAAGGCTGTATATTGTCACCCTGCTTATTTAACTTATATGCAGAGTACATCATGAGAAATGCTGGACTGGATGAAGCACAAGCTGAAATCATGATTGCTGGGAGAAATATCAATGACCTCAGATATGCAGATGACACCACCCTTAAGGCAGAAAGTGACAAAGAACTAAAGAGCCTCTTGATGAAAGTGAAAGAGGAGAGTGAAAAAGTTGGCTTAAAGCTCAAAATTCAGAAAACGAAGATCATGGCATCTGGTCCCATCACTTCATGGCAACTAGATGGGGAAACAGTGGAAACAGTGTCAGATTTTATTTTGGGTGGCTCCAAAATCACTGCAGATGGTGATTGCAGCCATGAAATTAAAAGATATTACTCCTTGGAAGGAAAGTTATGTCCAACCTAGACAGCATATTATAATGCAGAAACATTACTTTGTCAACAAAGGTCTGTCTAGTCAAGGCTATCGTTTTTCCAGTGGTCATGTATGGATGTGAGAGTTGGACTATAAAAAATGCTGAACACGAAGAATTGATGCTTTTGAACTGTGGTGTTGGAGAAGACTCTTGAGAGTCCCTTGGACTGCAAGGAGATCCAACCAGTCCATCCTAAAGGAGATCAGTCCTGGGTGTTCATTGGAAGGACTGATGTTGAAGCTGAAACTCCAATACTTTGGCCACCTGATGTGAAGAGCTGACTCATTTGAAAAGAGCCTGATGCTGGGAAAGATTGGGGGCAGGAGGAGAAGGAAATGACAGAGGATGAGATGGTTGGATGGCATCACTGACTCAACGGGCATGCGTTTGGGTGGATTCCGGGAGTTGGTGATGGACAGGAAGGCCTGAGGTGCTGCGGTTCATGGGGTCGCAAAGAATCGGACTCAACTGAGCAACTGAACTGAACTGAGTGGTGGATGAGCATTTAATAATCTATTGGCTCCTTATTGGCAGTGTTTGAAGATAAGACAGAAGCATGAATGGATACAGAACTATGTTCTCAGAGGTGCAATCTCCAGAAGAGAGAGTAGTTCATCTATCCAGTCAGTCACTCATTCAGCTTTCAGCAAATAGTCTTGAGCACTTTTATGTGCTGGGCTAAGTGAGTGATGGGGAGTCTCTGGTGCTTGGGATAGATCCTGGCCTTCTCATTGACCTCTAGACAATTACATAGAAGATGAGAACAGCATGGTGAAGTACACTTGCCAGAAAAGTAGCTATGCTGTGGGTTCATGGGTTTCCCTGAGGAAATCACTGAGCAGTTAAAAGTGAGTGAAAGGAAGAATGGAAGAATGGGGATTTCTCTGGTGGTCCAGGGGTTAAGACTCTGAGCTTCCAATGCAGGGGATTTGGGTTCGATCCCTGGTCAGGGAACTAAGATCCCACATGCTGTGTGGAGTGGCAAAAAAAACAAAGAACAGATAAATGCATGCAATCACATAAAATGACCTCTTACATCACTTTTAAGTGTGCAATTCACTTGCTGTATGACACACTGGGCTACTGCTATTTTGGAAGAATGAGAATGAAACAAACTCAGTTGCTCAACTTTGTTAACGAGTTTGGTAACAGAATAGTCCAGAATTCTGGATCTTAGTTCCCCTCTTCCACTGGCCTCTGAGATTTTAGGGAAGGTCTAAACTTTAGAAAACATAAAGTAATGGTGTTTGGCAAATTTGGTAACAGAATAGTCCAGAATTCTGGATCTTAGTTCCCCTCTTCCACTGGCCTCTGAGATTTTAGGGAAGGTCTAAAGGAGATCAGTCCTGGGTGTTCATTGGAAGGACTGATGCTAAAGCTGAAACTCCAATACTTTGGCCACCTCATGCGAAGAGTTAACTCATTGGAAAAGACTCTGATGCTGAGATGGATTGGGGGCAGGAGTAGAAGGGGATGACAGAGGATGAGATTGCTGGATGGCATCACCAACTCGATGGACATGAAGTGAAGTGAAGTGAAGTGAAGTGAAGTGAAATGACGTCGCTCAGTCGTGCCCGACTCTTTGCGACCCCATGGACTGTAGTTTACAAGGTTCCTCTGTCCATGGAATTTTCCAGGCAAGAGTACTGGAGTGGGTTGCCATTTCCTTCTCCAGGGGATCTTCCTGACCCAGGGATCAAACCCAGGTCTCCCGCATTGCAGGCAGACGCTTTACCGTCTGAGCCACCATGGAAGCCCTGAGCTTGAGTGAACTCTGGGAGTTGGTGATGGACAGGGAGGCCTGGTGTGCTGCGATTCATGGGGTTGCAAATAGTCAGACACGACTGAGCAACTGAACTGAAATGAACTGAAACTTTAGAAAACATAAAATAATGGAGTTTGGCAAATTTTTCTCTATGGTTCTTCTAGATTCATAATTCTCTGTCCAACATGCAGATTTTTATCTTGGTATTTCCTTTTAGTTCAATAGAAGACATTTAACTTTCCCATCTCAGGACCTTAGAACAGGCTGTTCCCTCTGCTTAGAGTGGCCTTGCTCTCAGTCTTTACCTGGACAGCTCTCTCCCTTCTGCCAGGTCTCAACTTCACCTTTTCAATGATCACTTATGGAAGTTAAATGTCCTTGTTAGTTTCTATTTCCTTCCCAGATCTTATTATAATTTCCAGATATTTTATGTGAAATTGTAAGCTTTGTAAAGCAGAAACAATGCCTGTTTTGTATCTCTAGGGTCTAGTCCTTGGGATAAGGATATGTTGAATGAGTCAGTGAAAACGTCTTTTCATCTCATTGGACTCTAATTGCTTGAGTTGAGTTGGAGGTAGCCTAGATAACCTCTCAAAGTCCCCATTTCTGGCTAGACAGCAGCTGTGTCTGGTCCAGACCAACTTGGCGCAATCTCCCCCTCCCCCACACCCATTTTCGGAGGGGAGGGGAGTGCTTGCACATGTGTTGCTGGAACACTCAAGTGATTGCAGGCTGCGGCGGCAGGTTTCAGAGGCAGTTAATCCTGTTTCCGAATCTGGATATTTCCGAGATGTAGATCCACATGACATTCGCTCTTCTGCCTGGATGTAATTTTTGCAAAACTGATCATTATTTATAGCAGTATACACAACGGGCATATAATTCTGCTGGGACGAAAGTAGCAGAGTTGACAAGAAGCTTGCCAATTATGTAGTATTTCAGGCCCCTTGGTACAAATCTATTCTCTCACAGACCAAAAATGATCTTCCTTTGGGCCTCTTCCTTTCCATGATTTTTTTTCACTTCTGCTTTGAAATGGAACTTTAGAGGGTACAGCTAGCTTAATTTAGGAGTTACCATGATGGCACTGACTCACCTGTTCATTTTATCAATGACATCAGGCCAGGCTGGAAATAAATGTTGAGGAAAAACCAGCTACTGGAAATGGACAATGTTTTTAAAACTGCTCAATTGTGTTCTGAAAATTTAGAGTTACTTTGAAAATGTTTTCCAGGTGAAAAGCTTTTCATCAAATGTTTTCTTCCTCTTGCCTTCCGCTGATGTTTCTCTGAGAATGATGTAGAACAGTGGAACATGGAGAACTGGTTGGAGCTGTAGACAGAATTCATTCCCAGAAGTTCACTTTACAGGTGATGCTGTGGAGGCCCAGAAGGTGGAATGGTTTGCCTGTAGCCTACCAGGCTCCTCCGTCCATGGAATTTTCTAGGCAAGAGTACCAGAGTGGTTTGCCATTTCCTTCTCCGGGGGAATCTTCCCGACCCAGGGATCGAACCTGGGTCTCCCACATTGCAGGCAGACGCTTTACCATCTGAGCCACCAATTCACTTCTTCCTGCCTGAATTCAAACCATCCTTTAGATTTCTGTTCATTCAGCAAACACCCCTCTAAGCCAGACACTGCACAGGCTGCAGTGAGGGCCCTGCATCTCTCAAGAGCCTTTCCCTGCATCCTCACTGCTCGCCTCTGCTTTCAGCTGCCAACTGAGCCCTCGCCGCCCGGCGCCCTCCTTCTGGCCTGATGTGGGGCTGAAAGTCCTGCTGCCTGATGAAGATGCTAGCTGTCCGCATCCAGCACCCATGGTACAAGTTCGACGTGTCCTTGTGTCCTGAATTCACAGCTTTAGTTCCCTGGTTTGGTTTGCAGAGCCTTGGTCTCTGGGAGCACCTTCAGACCCAGCCGAAGCTCCCCCTACCTCTCTGGGGGTCTCTGCCACCAGTAAAGCAACAGGAGGGAGGAGGGGAAGGAGCAAAGCAAAGGGGAGGGAAGGGTCTCAGTGCTCACTGTTGGACCCTGGCCTTGCTCTTGTGGGCTGTGAGCCTTTGATTCTCTGGCTTGTGCACAGCCCTACCCCCCGAGCCCAGGTAATTCGCACCTCTCTGAGGAGGAGCTTTTTTGGTATCATATAGATAGCAGGGCTTTGCTCTCTAGCCAACCGGGGCTTGGATTCTGCTTTGCCCCCTGCTAGCTGGTAACAGTGAGCAACTGCTTAATTTCTACCATCCTCATCTTACCTCTACAGTGACACCCTCTTCGGTATGTACAGATCACAGATAGCACAGTGCCAGACATAGACAGTGTGCCCAGGAAACGAACGCCATATGCCACGTTAGGGCCCACAGGGCCCTTCTCTGATTCCTGGGCTGACCACGCCAGTTCTAGGATGTTCAGTCCCTTGCCTCCTGACTTTGGCTAGTTCCAGGGAGCAAGGTCCAGAAGACTCTCAGGAGTGAGTCCAGCACGAGTTACCTGCCCCATAGACATGGATAATGGATGTGTCCCTGGGAAAACTAGGGATGAGGGAGTGTTGGTAGAGGGGAGTCACAAAGGAGTTACGTGGCCTCCCTGGGAACCTCAGCCTCCTCTTCCCTTGAGAGTTTGTAAGAGCGTGATGCCAATCATCTCAGATGCTTGGAGAGTGAGAGGACTCGAGCCTCTCTGCCCTGCTCTCAGAAAGAGTGCAATCACACACAAGGGGAGTCGTTGCTAGGAGGACCAGCCACCAAGCTCCCATGGAACACTGGTGTAGTTCCGAGATCAGTCTACAGAGGCCCCCTCAAGTGGAATCCTCTCTTCTCGCCCAGCCAGGAGTATCAGAATGGCAGAGAAAGAATGAAGGGACTATGAACTGAAATTCCAGGAGGAGGATTCTCCACAACTTCCTTCAGGGCACTTGATGGCACGCGCTCCTCATCCATCTCCGAGGCATCCAGTCCTCGGGTTGGAGATGAGGACACAGCCCAGAGCAATTGCCAGGGCAAAGCTCTGCTCAGAACCCACGTTTTCCAACTCCAAGACCAGTGTTCTTGCCCCACCTCTATCCTGCCTCAACCCTTCTTCCTGCATGACAAGCATCGGTGACCATCCACCTCGTTCACAGATCCCATATTTTATGCCCTGCTTTTTCCAAAGATGACATGTTACATTGGTAAAGTGCCCATTTTCTGTGGCGCTAGTGGTAAAGAATCTGCCTGCCAATCCAGCAGACACCCAGTTTCAACCCTTGGGTTGGGAAGATCCCCTGGAGAAGGAAATGGCAATCCAGTCCAGTATTCTTGCCCTGGAGAACTCCATGGACAGAGGAGCCTGGAGGGTTACAGTCCATGGGGTCGCAAAGAGATGGGCACGACTGAGCAATCGTCAGCTGTCAGCATGAGGAACTCAAAGAGTAGCCGTGGGAGACTCTTGGAGGCTTGTGGCTTTCCTTTGCTTGAGTTCTCCAATATGCTGCTGCTAAGTCACTTCAGTTGTGTCCGACTCTGTGTGACCCCATAGACGGCAGCCCACCAGGTTCCCCACTTCTCCAATATGCAATTGCCAAATCTTCGTAAGTACAGCTACTTTCCCCAAACTGGCAGGAGCTAATTGGAACTTCATATTCCTTTACCCTTCCTTTCATTTGTTTTTTAGGTAAAAGATGAAAAGTCTCCAGCTCTGCAGAACTCCTAACAAATAAATAATTAGTACAAAGGGGCATTGGGCTCAAGGTCAGTGTTAAGTTCTGCCTGATCAGCAGAACTTATCTTTGCACCACCCCCTTTCAGTTCAGTTCAGTTCAGTTCAGTCTCTCAGTCGTGTCCGACTTTTTGTGACCCCATGAATCGCAGCACGCCAGGCCTCCCTGTCCATCACCATCTCCCAGAGTTCACTCAAACTCATGTCCATCGAGTCGGTGATGCCATCCAGCCATCTCTTCCTTTGTCATCCCCTTCTCCTCCTGCCCCCAATCCCTCCCAGCATCAGGGTCTTTTCCACCCCCTTTAAACATCTCAAATTTGCAGACTCAATCTCAGTCTGGCCTCCGGGGCCAATCCTATCCAGAGTTTAGGGGATTCAGCCCAAGGCCCTAACACCTTTTCCTGGCTCCTGTTTGCTGTGCTCCTGCTTTACCCCCCAAAATGGACTCCATTTTGGATTTGGTTGTTGGGTTCCTGCCCTATTTCTTAAACTTGAATATCCATGTACAAAGTGGCTGTATAAATATCCATGTACGGGTCTTGCCAAGCACCTCAGTCCTTATGGGGCTGAGTTTCTAACTCTCAGAGACCCTCCCAGGGACAGGAAACCTGTTCTTGGAAATGGGCAACATGCCTAGGTCCTGGTGCTTGCCACCAGGGCACCAAATACCACCTGCCTGCAAGGTCTCCCAACAGACCTGCTCCCAGCTTCTTGGGTGGCAACAGCTGTCAGCTAGTTATACTACCTCTTTCTGTAGCCACAGCCTTTAGAGAGCTCATTCTGTCTCCCAGACTGGCCCTGCTCTTAGCCAAGGCCTCTCCGTGTGTGTCCCAAGTGCCTGTCCCATTCGGGTAGGGACAACTAGTCCCAGATTCTGATCCTCCTCTTTTCCCCACCTGACTGGTAACCAGGTCCTACAAGCCATGCCCCAAGACCGGCTCGTTCAGAGAAAAGGTTTTAGTCCAGGCTCTTCTACTAACTGGCTAAGTAGCCCCAGGCAAATCACGTGGTCTCCCAGACCTCCCTCCTCAAACTCAGAATGGTAAAGATTAAAGTGCTAAAATAGGGGAGGCATGGGGGGAGTGTTTAGAACTCCCCTAGATCCTCTGCAATTTGAGGATTTTGTTAATTCCTCATTTGCACAATTAATTTATACCATGAATAAGATGAAAGGCCCTTGCTCTCAATGGGCAAATGCACATTGCCATGGTTAACTTTGTGTGTCAGTCTGACTGGGCTTAGAGATGCCCAGATGGCTGGCAAAACACTATTTCTGGGTGTGACAGAAGTGTGTATCTTCTGCAAGTGTGTTTCCAGAGAAGACTAGCATTTGAATAGGTAGTCTGAATAAAGAAAATTTCCCTCACCAACGGGCATTAACCACTCTGTTGAGGGCCTGAGTAAAACAATCACCACCAAAACCAGGAAGGGTGTATTTGCTGTCTCTGGTTGAGCGGGGGCATCATTGTCCGCCCTTGGATACTGGTGCTCCTAATTCTTCGACCTTTGGACCAACTGACTCCCAATTCTCAGCCTCCATAACCACACAAGTCAATTTCTAGAACAAATTTCTTTATCTATCTATCTGCATATATTCTTTTTCTATGAAGAACTCTAACATAACACCCTTGCTTTATGCCCAGTTCTGTTGTGTTTAAAATAAAACAGAGAAGCTCAGTTGCCAAAGGGTGCCAGCCACGACCATCCTTAAGGGAGCACGAGGCCCAGGAGAAGTGATACAGTCAGAAGGATGGGTGCTCATTACTCTCTGCCCCACCCAGGTCTTGACTGAGACTCTTTTTTTTTTTAATTTTTATTTTTAATTGGAGGATAATTGCTTATAATGTTGTATTGGTTTCTTCCATGCAACATGAAACAGTTATATATATACATGGAATCTAGAAAATTGATACTAAGGCTGATCTTTAACTTGGCCCTCCATGGAGCTGGATCAGTCAGTCACAAGGCAGAATGCACTGTTCTCACAGTAGAACCCACTGGTCTCCTTTCCTGGAGCAAGTCCCACTCTGCAACCACTTCCCACAAATCTGTGAACTCAGGTGGAATCCAGGCACACTAGAGACAGCCTGGGGAAAGAGAGGCTGGCCTCCAAGGACAAGATGCTGTGTGGTGGGGATCTGGAAGAGGAGAATCTTTTGTCCAGGCCCCTCCCCAAGGCTGTGCATGTGGGAGCTTCAGGCCTTTTCAGGCCCCTCCTGTCCCCCTAACCTCCACAAGATGCTTTCTATCTGATCAGGACAAGTTCTCTCCCAGGTCCTTGGTGTGGCAGAGCTCTAGGAGAGAGGATTCATCGAGAATGCATCTAACTGATCTATTCTGGGCAATTTCAAAATAAAACACTTGGAACTGATTTCACTTCTTAACACCTGAATAATTTTACAGATTTTCATTTATAGGCCAGAAGAAGATGACATAATTTCGCATTTGTATAAATGAACAAAGTAGGTTTGCTTATAAACATGTATTTCTGTTCCTTTGGCCAGCTATCATATCTGTTATTTGTTCTCTGAATTTGAAAAGCTGAGTTTATTTTTTCAAAATAAACAACAATAGCAAAACCCTGCCCATGCCCACTAGGGAGAGAGTGGAGGGCTGGAAGGTGGATGTGTTGCCACATTGGGAAGGCTTCCCATCTTGGGGGACACATGCCCATGGGTCTGTCGCACCCTAGGTGGCTTATGTAAGAAGGAAAACACCCTCCTCGTCCACAGCAGTCTTGAAGGTAGTTTGGACAAGTGTTACTCTTATTTTGCATGTGAGGAAATCAAGGCCCAGAGAGGGCCTGTCCCGAGATCTCCTAACCATCTCTGATTGGAAATAACACAGTCCCCTGTCGCTCTCTGCTGCCCTCCCTGGGACCCAAAGCTCTGACAGTTCTGCTCTGGCGTGCTTGAGCCCCGGCCCTCCTCACCGTCGTCGAGACACACTTCAGACACTGCATAGCAGTGCACCCGGCAAGCCGACCCCACAGAAAACTGCTGCCTGAACTAAGAGATTCTCCAGGGGAATGGAACAGGCCCACAGCCACAGCTAATGCAGGAAGAGCGCAGGGGCCTGGGGGAGGCGGTCTTAGAGGGAAAATGACTGCCAGCGGACCCAAGACTTGGCCATGGGCAACTGGAGGCTCCTCACCAGGTCCCCATCCTTAGAACAAGCATTCAGCTTGTGTCCCTGTTCCCAGAAGCTGCCCCAGGGACACAACTTTGAGATAGTGATAGTGGTTGAGACATATATGCTGAGCCCAGTGAAGGTCTCTCTATAAACTCCTAAGATCTGGTGGTGGGTGTGGAGACCTACTGTCTTGCGGGGCCCAAGACAAGCCTCCTCTGTCAGTTCCCTCCCCTGTTAAATCTGCCACCCCCCGAATATGGAGTGTCTACCTCTTCCTTCAGTCTCTTCTTGTCCTTTGAGGAGAGTATCCAGTTTGTGAACCAACAGAGAGAGGGTCTCACCCTCTGTGTTGCTAGAACACGCCTATGTACAGAGGGAGGAATCAGGTGAGGTGAATGTTAGAAGTCCATCCAGATGCCCCTAGAGTCCCATTTCAAAGTGACAGTTCCTTTACCTCCCATTTCTTGCTGAGTAAGCAAATTAAGGAGTCTACACCCCTGGGTTCTGGTAAAATGAGGAGAATAAGAAAACTTGCCTTGAATGAGGGCAAATGGAGACAATTTGCTTTATATAAACAGACAGCTTCTAAAACAACATTACCATGATTACCGTTAGGTAGCTGGAGTGTGGACTATGCAAATAGCAGATGGTTTCTGCTTCCTCTTAAAGGGTTGTAATCTAGGAGGAGTATAATCTATATTCACAGGGAAATGCTTTAAAGACAACTGCATTCCTGAAGAACTACATCATTCAAAACTTGCCTAATTCAAGCATAATTTTCTTATAGTTATAATCACAAAATTGGTGTGGAGAGTACATTCTCAGATACATAAATAGTAACATATTTTTGCTTTAATGATGCTTTTTAAAAAGTCTTGGCAATATCGCTTTTATTTTGCAGCCTTTCTCCCAAATTAACAGCTCTGTGGAACATGGCCAATGTCTTCCCTAACTCTTGCATTTAATTTCATTTCATAGTCCATCCTAAAGGAGATCAGTCCTGGGTGTTCATTGGAAGGACTGATGTTGAAGCTCCAATAATTTGGCCACCTGATGCGAAGAGCTGACTCATTTGAAAAGTCCCTGATACTGGGAAAGATTGAGGGCAGGAGGAGAAGGGGATGACAGAGGATGAGTTGGTTGGATGGCATCACCGACTCAATGGACATGGGTTTGGGTGGACTCCGGGAGTTGGTGATGGACAGAGAGGCCTGGCGTGCTGCGGTTCATGGGGTCGCAAAGAGTCAGACACAACTGAGTGACTGAACATAGTAATTTACAAGCACATGTTCACCGAGGGTACTTTATATGAATTTAGATGGCACTATCACAGGGTAGAAAAGATGTCAGACTATTAAAACAATGAATGTTAGAATAATATCACTACAGTCACCCAAATCACACACAAAAACCCTCTGTGCTTAATTCACAAAGACAAGGGTCATGGGAATTTGTGTTTACTGGTATCATGAGGTTGCCACCAGACAAGGGACTAAACTTGGTGTGAACTTCCCTAAGTTGGTGCTCTGGATCTGTTATGGCATTCTGGATCGATCATAAGAACTGGAAAGAATTTTCACTATTTCAAATGGTACCCTTTCCATGATATTTTAGTACAATTTTACACAGCATGGTTTTAAATTTGCATCATTCAAATTTATATGAAATTTGAGTGCATTGTTTCAAGGAGAGCAACTTGGAGCAAAGAGCATTCAAGTGACGGCTAAGCTCTCCGAATAGAATAAAGGTGGGAACAACTGGCTAGGGGAAGGGAGATGCAGGCTAATTGGGGGATACTGTTTGAAGAAGGAACATGCTGAATACGAAATATATTTTGAATATATTTGAATGGAAAATAATTTGGAATGTGCTGAAAAGAAGACATACTCTAATTACTATAATACGCCAATTCTCTGGTTCCACTGGAAATTGCTCAATTTCAGAATCAATAGTTCTGATTGCTATGCTTTTGAAAGGACCTTGGATCCTTTCTGTTTTGAAAAGCTCTGCCTTCATCATTTGGGCTCCTCCTCTGGGCCAGGGAATGAAGCTACCCCTAAAGGGTAAGGTGTTCTGCCTCAGATTCTCGGAGGGAACTCAGAATTTAAACCTACTTTGTCAAGTACAGGGTATGTGAAAGTCACTCAGGCATGTCTGCCTCTTTACAACCCCATGGACTGTAGCCCACCAGGCTCCTCTGTCCATGGAATTCTCCAGGCCAGAATAGTGAAGTGAGTAGCCATTTCCTTCTCCAGGGGATCTTCCCAACCCAGGGATTGAACCCAGGTTACCTGCACTGCAGGCGGATTCCTTACCTTACTGTCTGAGCCACCAGGGAAGCAAGTACAGGGTATAGATCATGTAATATTTCTTAAAGACTAAAAGTAACTAAGAATATCTGCCTGAGAGAAGCTTGAGTGGGAGTTCTAGCTTCCTTTGCTAAGAAGTGAAGAAGTGAGCTCACTCAGTCGTGTCTGACAGCCCACCAGGCTCTTCCATCCATGGGATTCTCCAGGCAAGGATACTGGAGTGGGTTGCCATTTCCTTCTCGAGGGAAACTTCCTGACCCAGGAATCGAACCTGGGTCTCCCGCCTTGCATGCAGGCGCTTTACCCTCTGAGCCACTGGGGAAGCCCCTTTGCTAAAGGATATATTAAATCCTCTTTGGTGCTTGCTGGAATGAATGGCATAGATAGTTTATATTGCTTGTCTGTGGGCTCAGTCCTGTCGGACTCTTTGCCACCCCATGGACTGCAGGCCCCCATGCTCCTCCGCCTATGGGATTCTCCAGGCAAGAATACTGGAGTGGGTTGCCATTTCCTCCTCCAGGGGATCTTTCCCACCCAGAGACTGAACCAGAGTCGCTTGAGTCTCCTGTGCTGGCAGGCTGATTCTTGACTTCTGAGCTACCTGGGAAGCCCTTAGGTTGCTGAGGGCAACACAAAGTTTTGATTTTTATCTTCCCCCTGAATGGGCAATTAGAAACTCTGGCTTTGTAACAGCAACAAAATTCCTTCTCTGCTTGAATTAGCACATCAACCAGTCAATCAATAAATATTTATTAAGTTCCTACAGTGGAACCTTTGACTTTCTTATTTAATAATTCTTGACGAATTCTCTAATATCCTGTCAAAGAAAATATTTCTTATATCATATTATCTTAAAACATGTTTACTTTTCCATTTCATCTTTGAACTAGCTAAAGGTGCATTTCAGTTATTACTGTTCATTTCTTTTCCCCAAAGAGATGGATTAATTTAGTCCTCTCTCTCTTGGCAGTTCTAACTTCTACAACCTTAGGTCAGGAATGTGAATTTGTGTTGCCATGTTATAAAAGATAGACTCATAGGATAAGATCACCTTGTCCAGTGGTTCACAAACCTGACTGTGCATCAATATCCTTTGGAGAATATATAGACATATAGACACAAATGTGTAATTGAATGGCAGCCAGTGCTCCTTTAATCTATAGAATTTCACTTGGGGACCACTTTTCCTCTTACAGGCAAGGAAACTGAAGGTTACAGTTTGTAGTGGAACTGAGCCAAGATACTCCAAGACTCTTGACTCACAGGCCAGTTAAAGTCCTACTGAAGCTTCTATTACATTCAATAACTGCAGGGTTTTAAAAGATAAACATCTCTCAGAGAAATTGCAAATGGATTTTGGGGCATATCCATTTTATCTCTTTCCTCTAGATCTCTAGTCTTTATGAGAATATTGGGTCTCAAGTCTCTTAACAGTAAGACCATTACTTAAAAGTGATTAATAGTTTTTCAGGTGACTCAGTGGTAAAGAATCCACCTGCCAATGCAGGAGATGAAAGAGATGTGGATTTGATCCCAAAGTTGGAAAGATCCTCTGGAGGAGGAAATGGTAACCTGCTCCACTATTTTTGCCTAGAAAACTCCACGGACAGAGGAGCCTGGCAGCTACAGTCCACGGGGTTGCAAAGAGTCAGACAGGGCTAAGCAACTGAGCATGAACACAAACAGCGCATAATCCTGTCCCAAGTACTACTGGAAACAAATGACAAAGGCTCAGTTTCAGCCCAGTAGGAGCTTGTTGAATCTATCATTTGGCATGTACTGAAGACTCATTGTGTGCACAGCTCTATGCTAGACTCTCAGGGAATACAAAAAATTTTTTAATTAAAAAAAATACAGGTGGGTTCCAAAGGAACTTAAGGCTTAGGAGAAGGGACTCAAACATATAAAAAGGCAATGACATGAATCGATAACATTTTCTCCTCTTGGGTGTGGTAGGGCAGGTTAACTATTGTAACACACAAACTCCCAAACGTTTACTATAAATTCCTGGTAGGTGGACGTCTTTTCTGCAGGAGGTGACTCAGGTCTTAAGTCTCTCTTCCATCTTTTAGCTTTGCCATCCTTACCACCATATTTCACACAGTAACAGCTCCCTGTTGACAGTGCTATAAAATAATCAGAACCATAAAGAAGACTGCTTTACAGTCCTCTCTTCACTCAATCAGTTATAAGGCAGCTCTTCTGGTTGAGATTCTCTTAAATCATTAGGGCCTGAGTGGCTGAGTATCCCACCCAAACATTTTTTTTTTTTTTAATTTTTGGCCACATTCTGCAGCATGTGGGACCTCAGTTCCCTGACCAGGGATCAAACCCATGCCCCCTGCATTGGAAGGCTGAGTCTTAACCACTGGACTGCCAGACAAGCCTCCCACCCAACCTTGGTAATTCAGCATGACCACATCATAGGCGTCGTGTGCATGAATTTCTCATACAGTCTCCTCCTCCTCTACTTTTACTCTCCCTTTGCTCTGATTTCCTGGGCTTCCCTGATAGCTCAGTTGGTAAAGAATCCACCTGCAATGCAGGAGACCCCAGTTCAATTCGTGGGTTGGGAAGACCCCCTGGAGAAGGGATAGGCTACCCACTCTAGTATTCTTGGGCTTCCCTTGTGGCTCAGCTGGTAAAGAATCTGCCTGCAATGCGGGAGACCTGGGTTTGATTCCTGGGTTGGGAAGATCCCCTGGAGAAGGGAAAGGCTACCCACTCCAGTACATGACTTAGCTACTTTTACTTGATTTCACTGATTTCTTTCCTTCATTTAAAAATTTTTATTGAAGTATAAATTTGGTAAACTCCAAATTATAAATACAGACTCATAAGTGAAATCTAACCTAAGAATATGAATGCTGTTATGCCATCTCCAAGCCTTTCTAATGAAGTACAAACTGCACATGAAGATACAATATCCTGCTATTGAATCCAAAGAGGAACACACAGCAACTTTGCCAGCTTCTGTGATATTTTTTAATCTGAAGAATCGGTAGCAAAATAGAGAAAGTAGGGTTCTGTTCCTAGACTGTGTGTTGACAGCCCTCTCACCCACCTCCTTGCCTGTGGAACACGAGGGACAGGAGTCTTGATTAGGTCTCCTTTCATGGCCAGGCAATGGGATCCATCTTCACCAACAAACAACAACAACCGTCCTTTCTTGGGGTGGGGTGGGGCAGAGAGGAGATATTGATAAAACAGATTGCACAAGGAAAGCCCATTTTTAAAGACTGTGTAAGAATAGGTTAAAATTTTCACCACAAATATGTGCACAGTCACTCCTGCTAATATTTAACAAGATTCTACCCTTTCACCTTGCTGGCACCAGGTTGGGCAGAAAATTCAGCAAGCAGATATTTTCTGAGGATCCTTTTCGGCTCTCCCATGGGCCTGACATAGGGTACCATCTAGGGACGAGTGTAAGAAGATGATGTGGGATTCTCTGGCCAGATGGACTGGCACTGGACAGACCACATGAGGAAACAGTTTCGGTAGACACCCACCTACATATATATTCAGCTTTAACATACACACATAAAGTGCTTTTCCCCAATTTTGCGATATATGATGTGGACATGTAAGTCTCTCAGTCATGTCTGACTCTTTGTGATCCCACGGACTGTCGCCCGCCAGGTTCCTCCGTCCATGGGGATTCTCCAGGCAAGAATACTGGACTGAGTAGCCATTCTTTTCTTCAGGGGATTTTCCCAATCCAGGGATCAAACCTGGGTCTTCTGCATTATAGGCAGATTCTTTACTATCTGAGCCACCTGGGAAGCTCTTTGCAATATATACTTACTGTTTAAAAAAAAAAAAAAAGAACTCATGGAAAATTTAGAAAACAAAAATTATTCCTCACCCATCTCCCAGGGGCAAATTGCACTTATATATATATCTTTCCTGCTTTGTTATATATATGAATATATATGTGTGTGTGTGCATAAATACATATCACATAATTGGGTTCATATTATATATGTTGTCCTGTAGTCTTTTTTTGGATTCAACATTATAATCATGAGATTTTTGTCCATCTTACTGAAAAAAATCTAAGGACAGTATCAGTAAAGGCTAAGATGAATGGACCATGATTTCTCCAATCAGTTCATATTACTGAACACTTCAGTTGTGTTCAGCGTGAAGTGTAACAGAAGGGAGAGTTGTGTGTATGTGTGTCACTGGTTGAGCTGCTGTGGCCTATCTAAAAGGAGGTGTGTGCCTGGACACCCTGCTCTGATCTCCTCCAGGGGACTGCTAAGGATGGATCTGCTCTCAAATGGCGTAAATCAGTGGCTGTGTGTTTGGTCTGAGCCTGTTTTCAAGACTGCTGTACCTCCCTGCCTCCAGATAAGGACCAGCTCTAGCTGGAGCAGGAGGTCCCTCATTCCATGTGCCGTCCATCCAGCGGGGAGCATAATATCCTGGTTTGCCTGCATGTTCCAGTTGATGCCAGTCATCCCAGCACAGTTACTTAACTGGTCTCTTCTTCACCTTTCAGAGTGTTTGTATCTGGAGGATCAATGACATGGTCACCACCTATACCCCTCCTCCTTTACCCACCCAAATTCCTGCCACGGAAGCATCTGAGGTGACAACGTGCTCCTGTCCTTTCTGGGGCAGTGGGCCCCAGGGCTGCAGGGATGAGAAGGAGCAGCAGGGCCCTCTGGACTCCCTAAAGCTGCAGTCTAACCACACTGGCCCTGTGGGTGTGCATAAAGCTTTCTACCTTCCAAATACATACAGAATATGACAGAAGCAGTTCTACTGGGAATGGTAAAGAACCCACCTGCCAAAGCAGGAGACATAAGAGACATGAGTTCAATCCCCAGGTTGGGAAGATCCCCTGGAGGAGGGCATGGCAACCCACTCCAGTATTCTTGCCTGGAGAATCCCATGGTCAGGGCAGCCTGGCAGGCTACAGTTCATAGGGTCGCATAGAGTTGGACATGACTGAAGTGGCTGAGTGTGCATGCATGCTTGAGGTTGGTAGAAATTTGATTTTAGATCTTGTATTCTTATGTATGTCACAGAGATTTATTACAATTCAAGAGTATAAATATTTATCTGTCTTAATTTTAGTTTCCTAACACAGCATGCTATGCATACAATGGATGCTCAATTAATGCCACAAATTCAGTCTTTTAAGATCGACATTTAAAAGAAACAATAAAATTGGTGACAATTCTGATATGGAAAAACCTCCTGCTAGACAGAGCTAGAAGAAGCGACAGTTGAACTGGACTGTTGACAATGCATTTTGAAAGTGGGCACTAAAATGGAATATTTTGATATTTTTAAAATCTGAGTAAGTCAACGTGGCATTCATTTTTAAAGAATAAAAACAGTTCTATTTTTGTCTAGAATGAAAGTAAATATCACCAATAACTCCATCCTCCAAAATAAGCACTGCAAACATTTTGGTTCATATCCTTCCAGATTATGTACTATAAATGCAGTCACCAAATAGATGTGGGATGGATGGGCCCCCATCCCCTCCCCAGGTGGCATCCAGTGGGGACATTTGCAGGAGGGAAAGTCCCACACAGCGTTCTCTGCATAAAGAAGTAATTGGAAATCGGCCACTTTCTCTCCCACAAGTGTCCCTGCTGGATGCTCCTCTGCCACCGCCGGCTTCCACCACTGCCCATGTTGCCATGTGGGGACCCACGCTGGGGTCCCTCCCGCTGGAAACTGGGCGGAAGTTCTAGGTGAGGATAGAGGGCTATGACCTCCCCTTTGCCACCTGACCCTTTTCATCTCCCCCAGAGTAGCACGCCAGACTGCAAGGTGAGGGCAAGTGTAAAAAGGAATTGCAAGGACTCACCGATGTTCATAGCAGCACTGTTTACAACAGCCAAAGGTACAAACAACCCAGATGTCCATCAACAGATGAATGGGTAAACAAAATGTGGCATATACACACAATGGAATATTATTCAGCCTTCAAAAGGATTGGAAGTTCTGATACAGGCTGCAACATACATGAACCTCAAAGACATTGAGCTAAGGGAAAGAAAGGAAAGGAAAGTTAGTCGCACAGTCGTGTCTGACTCTTTGCAGTCCCATGGACTGTGGCCCACCAGGGGATTCTCCAGGCAAGAGTACTAGAGGGGGTTGCTGTTCCCTTCTCCAGGGGATCTTCCTCACCCAGGGATCGAACCCAGGTCTCTTGCATTGCAGGCAGATTCTTTACCAACCGAGCTACTAGGGAAGCCCCAAGAGAAAGAAGCTAGACACAAAAGGACAAATACTGTATGATTCTGTTTGTGTGAAATCCCCAAAATAGGCAAATTCATACCGACAGACAGTAGAACAGTGGTTCCTGGGGGTTGGGGGAAGGGGAGTTGCTGTTTAATGGGTACAATATTTCTCTTTGAGATGATGAAATGCTTTGGAAACACAGTAGGTAGCAGTGATGGCTGCACAGCAATGTGAAGATACTTAATGCCACCGAAAAGGGGTTAAAATGGCAAGTTTTGTGTTACATATATTTTATTACCAAAAAAAAAGTTTGGGGGGCGGGGGAAGAGGAATTACAATGTAAGACAGTGAGTGCTCAGGTTCTACCTACAGACTGTCCTCCTCGTGGCCTCAGCGACCTAGTCTCCCCTGGGGGATGCCCAGGGCCCTTCCACCCCCTGCAAACCTGGCTGTCTCATCCTCAATTTGCGCCCCCGTGCTCCCTTCATTCCAACACAGCCTCCGCTGCGGCCAGTGTCTCTGTTTAAAAATTCATCCCATCCTCTGAACAGCTCCACGCCTGCCCACAGGGTACGCCCTCGCTTGTGGGTGCTTCTCCACACTTGGGGCGCCAGAAGGGCTGCAGGCCTGGTGCGGTTCTTCTAGCTGATCTAGTAAGACAAATACACCTCTTAGAGACAAGTGATTCTTCTTCCTGGACAGAGCAGAGTTGAACCCATTCTGAGGAGTTCCTCAGTTAGCAAAGCCCTCGCTCTGCTCTTGAAGCCAGTGGTCTCCATCCTTCAGCGGAAAAGAGCTGGGTTTCTGATGTTCTTCTGAGGAATCTCTTGTTGGAATCACAAAAGACCTTATTCCCCTGTAACGTCTGCTCTCTCCTCCCCTAGGAGGGTCTCAGGACTCCAGAGCCATTTCATGTAAAAGGTGGGGAAAGGGTGGCAGTTTCTTCTGTCACATGAACAGAGAAACTCTGGCAACAGAGTTTTGATTACACCAAAGCCTCAGATACACTGATGTGGGGGAGATGCAGAGATAGTCCAGTTGCCGGGGACAGGCCAAGCTCCTTAAAATCAAGGGATGTCAAAGGATACTTGAGAGACCTTCCAGCCACAGCCTTGATCTGTCAGAGGCTCCATGGGAAGGGACTTGGATCCTGTCCAAAGCTGGGACCCCAGTGCATGTGCAGAAAAGTTGGATGGGCTCTGTGGGGCCTGACAGACACGAGGTCCAAGCACCGAGTCCCCGGAAGACTAATTCCCCACAGCTGAGGAAGGAGGGGTGAGAGAGCCAGAGTCAGCAGCAGGATGGGCCCAGGGCTCTGAGTCCCTCAGGGTTGTGGGTGATGTGCCCTGACTCATCCCTAAAGTGGGACCCAGGCACCCCAGGAAGGAGATTACTTGTAAAGAATTAACTAAACCAAATGACAATTTTCCTGGGAGTTCAAGTCACTGGGATAAGGAACCTGCTAAAAAGGCTAGACTGGAGAGGTGGAAGGGACCCTCCCACAGGCTGAAGCAGCTGCAAGTCAGCAGAGTCAGGGCAGGTTACAGGAGAACAGACATCCAGGGTCACCAGAAGTCATGGGTGGCTGGACCATGTGAGCAGCTCAAGAGTCAGGAGGACGCAGGCCTCACCAGGGACACCCAGGGCTGTGAGATAACCAGGGCCACAGAGGGACAGCATGGTTATTTGTGAAACGCCTGTGTCTTTCTTTATCACCACACTTTGCCTATCTTCAGTGTGTGCGTGCTTAGTTGCTCAGTCGTGTCCTGCTCTTTGCAATTCCATGGACTGTAGCTCGCCAGGCTCCTCTGTCCTGGGGATTCTCCAGGCTAGAATACTGGAGCGGGTTGCTACGTCCTCCTCTAGGAGATCTTCCCAACCCGGGGACTGCAGGTGGATTCTTTACCATCTGAGCCACCAGGGAAGCCCTTTCACTTACCCTCAGAGAAGCTAGAAAAAGGATATTGCGTCTTTCAGGGGCTAAATTTTGAACTGGGTGACCTTGATAAAAACTAAATAAACATCCTTCTGCTCTGTGGATGCTCCCTTATACATACAAATAAAAGCAAAACACAATAATAGCAATAAGGTATATGAAAGGTTTGGTCTAGACTCTGCTGCAGGGAGAAAGGCCTCTTTTAACACACTCATTTCTATCACCCAGGTCACTGCCACCTGAGTGCTACCTTCACAAGACATCATTTACCCTCTGTGTTTTCATCATCAGGTTATCATGCCATTTCTTTCAAAAGATGACATGATGTGGATTTGAACACAAAACCAAGGGGAGAAATAATGTATTTCTTAAAGGGAGTAAGTGTACTTCTTTTCTCAAGCACCTTGAAAACAGACTGCCTTCTGTGTAAGAATTGCCAGTAAGCAACAAGACACCCAAGGAAGGATCAAATGAACAGAAACCTTTGAATATGCCACACGTATTCTGCTCCCAACTGATCTAGCCACAGTGCCACAAGCATGGCTTGGGCAGCCCTCTCCCCAGACAGATAAGGGACGTAGTAAAGGAGCCTCCAGGGAGCCAGCAGTGCTCACGTTTTGCAAGAGCGAAAGAGCACAGAGGGCATGATTTCGTCCCAGAATTTCATTGCTCCTTGGCCAATCTGTGTCCAGCCAGCCTGGCGGAGCCGCGGGCAGTTTCTAAGAACTCCAGGGTACAGTTATTGTGTTAATTTGTCCTCATACCAATGCCAGCATGGAGCCTCTGCTCTCTGACTTCTCACACTGAACTGACAGCCAGGGCCGGGAAGTTGGCCAAAGGGGTCACAGGAACAAGTACTGAATGTAGCTGAATTCAGCTGGTGTGCGTGGAACACATTTACAAGCACATTCATGTCCATTCTGTTCCATTACAAATCCCTGCCTTTGACGGGGCCTCGGGTGAGAGTAGGACTTCCCTGGTGGCTCAGTGGTAAAGAATCCGCCTGTCAGTACAGGAGATATGGGTTCAGTCCCTGGGTTGGGAAGATCCCCTGGAGGAGGAAATGGCCATCTACTCCAGTATTCTTGCCTGGAGAATCCCATGGACAGAGGAGCCTCATGAGCTAGCAAAAAGTCCATGGGGTCGCAAAGTCGGACACTACTGAGTGACTGAGTGCACACAGGAGAGAGTGTGGCTTTTATCCATATTGCAGCATGCCTCCCATCATGCCTGGATCGCCAGATGTTGGTGTCCTGGTGTCTTAAAATGCTTTAATCCTCATTCTCAGTCGTGTCCTACTCTTTGCAATTCCATGGACTGTAGCTCGCCAGGCTCCTCTGTCCTGGGGATTCTCCAGGCTAGAATACTGGAGCAGAGAGACAGTTCATAGGAACAGAAAATGTTGTGTTAAATGGGAGAAGGTGGCAGAGATGTCCCTAAGAACCGAATAGTGACATCTACTGTATCAATACTGGCTATAGCACTTTTATTCACTCATCCAGTCATTGTTTTGTTTTTTTTTAATTGTGTATATGTGTGTGCATGTGTGTTTGCGCGCTCATGAGGCACAGCACGCACAGGTGACTTCTTTCTGCGCTGTTTACCAGTTTACTTGAGGCCACAAGACTTTAAGTAGATGGATGAGTGGCAAGCTGGATTAAAGGAATGCTTAAGGCACAGTAGTTTATCCCTGGGCTGAAGACAGATTTAGGCTTGCCTGAAGTCTGTTCCAGTGCCGCTTTAGGTAATAGAGATGGAGGAGTGGACCTAGAAAGGCTGGAGAAGTTTTAAAAGAGAGACTGACTGAGGTCACCCATTAGAAAAAGGATGAAATCCTGCCCTTTGCAGCAATGTGGACAGAGGATGGACCTTGAGGGCATTTGTGAAGTGAAATTTGAGGGGTCAAATCCATGTGATTTCACTTATATGTGATATTTAGGGGAAAAAAACAATAGCTCATAGATAGAGAACAGACTGATGGTTGCCAGAGGCAGGGGTGGGGGAAGCAGGTGAAGATGGTCAAAAGTATAAACTTCCAGTTATAAAATAAATAAGAGACAGGAATACAAAGTGCAGCATGATAACGATAGTTAATAATACACAGTGCACATTTGAAAGTTGCTAAGAGTAGATCTTAACATTTCTCATCACAGGAAAAAAGTATACCTATGTATGGTGATGGATGTTAATTATACATTGTGGTAGTTATCTCACAATATATATAAATATTGTCATTATGTTGTATACCTAAAATTAACATAAGATGTCAAATTTACCACGATTAACAATTATTTTTAGTAAATTATTAAAAGAGGAAGAGAGACTGAAGGGGCACAGCTGCCATAGGGAAAGGAAATTTGGGAGAAGGGGGTTATGTTTCAGAAGATTTTTAAGGGGCTTTAGTGATTTGTGGTGTTAAAGCCCTCTTCCACAGGCCAAAGCAGCTGCCATTAAAAATCCATGTATTTTACACTGTAAAAGGATATAAACAAGAGGACGGGGCCTACCTCTGACCTGGGGAGTCAGGAAAGACTTAAGAAGCAGCCTTCAAACTCGATCTTGAAGGGTGGGTGGGAATTTTCTAGAAAGAAAAAGATGAGTAGGGAAGTGGGTTTCAAAAGCAAGCCCTGGACAGATGCTGGTGATTTATTTTTTCACCGGTCTGAGGAAAATAAGAAAAATAAGGATAAGTGTTTCCAAAAGCTAGATATACTCAATTTAAAGAAATTTTGGTTTGAGATGAGGCTTCTTCCTATCTTTGAAATGTGACAGTTTTTCTTTTTATGAAACCAAGATGGTAATAAAGTATACCATTATGACTTCAAGCATCTCTTATTTGACCCAAATAAAAATAACACACATTATCCACACTTTTAAAAAAATGTACTGGTCTTTGAAATTTTAAGATTTGAGATGAGTGGGTAACGAAGTACCAGTTGAGGAGATGGATAGTGCAGAGGCCAGTCTGCAGGGACAGGCCAGGGTACACGTGGAAACCAGGGACGAGTGAGGTGGGGGGTGGGGCAGAGCAGTGGGTTAAGGTTCCACAGAGGAGGGGGAGGGTCTTTAAGAAGGAGCTCGGACTTTATCCTTCAGGAAGCAGGAACCAGGAACCAGTAAGGATTTACAAGTGAAGGAGAGAGCTGATTATATATGTTGTGTTGGAAGATTAACTGTGTTCCAGTAAAGCAGATAAACTGTAGAAGAAAGAAATGTGACAAAAAGACCAGTGATATAATTAATATGAGAGGTGCTGTGCTCAGTTGCTCAGTTGTGTCCAACTCTTTGTGACCCCATGGACTGTAGCCCACCAGGCTTCTCCGTCCATGGGGATTCTCCAGGCTAGAATACTGGAGTGGGATGCCATGCCCTCCTCCAGGGGACCTTTCTGACCCAGGGATTGAACCCAGGTCTCCCGCACTGCAGGTGGATTCTTTACTGTCTAAACCACCAGGGAAGCCCAAGAATACTGGAGTGGGTAGTCTATCCCCTCTCCAGGGGATCTTCCCAACCCAGGAATTGAACCAGGGTCTCCTGCATTGCAGGTGGATTCTTTACAAGCTGAGATACCTTATAGCACTGTAAATATAATTATAGTGATATAATTATAATATGAGATGAAGGTGTTAATTATAGCAATAGGAATGAGGAAACAGAACAAGACTTTAAAGATTATCCCAAGATGGAATTGGTCTCAAAGACATTCAGGGGAACGCTATAAGGAATGTATTAGGGCACCATTAACCAACAGAACGGAGAAACAACCAGCGTATCCAGGTGCATCTGAGGATGTCTCAGATCCGAGTTGTAAAAGGTTGCAAACAGCCTATCAATCCTCTAGACTCACAATTTCCAGTTCCTCAACTAACCTGAACAGTTAAGAGCACCAAGGTCTCCAATCCACATCAGCTAACAAAGTGTGCATTTGGGGGCGTTGGTCAGGACTGGCAATAGGGAATGGTGGAGACTGTGGCAAACCAGAGCTGACATGACCTGTCTAAGGAGCAGCTGCTATTCTGCACCAGCCATCGTTGCAACATGGGAAAGAAGGCAGATCTTCTGATTTTTTTTAACAAAGCTGGAAACCTGGATTTGTGTTGTCAGCTAATTCAAGTTTAAAAAACAACCACAACATTATGGGAGTCAAAATCCATTCTATTTGCAAGCTGAACATATTTGATTGACCTTTAATCTGAGATCTTTGGACTAGGGATTAGACAACTATTAAGCTAATACAGATCCACAACAAAACCTCACACAAGGAAGAAAAACATGAAGCTGTTTAGCAAAACGGGTAATATCTGAGTCATCTGTGATAAGAAATAAAAGGATATGAGATATTTTTAAAATTCAGAATTAACAAACAATCCCAATTCTCCACCTCTGCTTCCAGAAGATGTAAAAATAGGTTTTGGATAGTACACTTGTAACCTCCAAGTAATGCTATTATAATGATGATCACATTTGTTTTTCACAACTGCTTTCTATGAAGGCAGGACAAATGTTATCATTCTCAACGGATGGATGAGAAAATGGAGGCAAAATGAGGTCTGCAGTTTCCGTAAGACACTGAGTGTGGCAGGAGTGGGGCTGAAGCTACAACCTTGTCTACTGTCACTACCCCAGACGTCAGGCCACACAGTCACTCTGATGGGCTCCCCTGGGATGTGGGGATCATCAGGTGTATCCCCTCTCAGAACAGAAAATCCTTCTCTGCAGCTGATGGTCTCTGAGAGAGGCAGAGAACAACAGTACGAGTAGAGAGGCTGGGAGAGAGTGTCCAGGCAGCACAGGGCTCAACAGGGAACACTTCTGGTCCCAGGCTTGGCACTGCCCCAACACAGGTGTGTGTGTGTGTGTGTGTGTGTGTGTGTGTGTGTGTGTTAGTTGCTCAGTCGTGTCTGACTCTTTGCGACTCCATGGACTGCAGCACACCAGGTTATTTTGTCCACAGAATTCTCCAGGCAAGAATACTGGAATGGGTTGCCATGCTGTTCTCCAGAGGATCTTCCTGACCCAGGTAGGAACCGCAAATGACAATCCAGGTGTGTGGAGAGAGACCTCTCCTGTCTGCCTCTCTCCACAGGGGCTGCCCTGCTCTCTCCACCTGCAGAAGGCCAATGGGATTCCTGTCTTGTCCTCTTTCTGTCTTCAGAACTGGGCAGGGGCTAGAGGTCGCACTTCTAGCTCAGTTGGTAAAGAATCTGCCTGCAATGCAGGAGACCAGGGTTTGATTCCTGGGTCGGGAAGATCCCCTGGAGAAGGAGATGGCAACCCACTCCAGCATTCTTGCCTGGAGAATCCCACGGACAGAGGCGCCTGATGGGTTACAGTCCATGGAGTTGCAACAGTCAGACAAGACTGAGCAACTAAACCACCACCAACAGACTGCTCTGTTGTCCCCTAGGCTCCTAGCTCTAGGGTAACTTATTTTGCTTTTAAAGTTAATTTATTTTTAATTGATATATAGTTGATTTATAGTATAGGGTTAGTTTTGGGTGTACAGCAAAGTGATTTGGTTGTGATTCAACTCAGGCGAGGGAAGACAAGGAAGAAAGTCTGGTTAGAGGGAAATGTCAGGTTGTGACTTAGTTTCTTCAAAGGCCTCAGCCAACCCTGCAAGGAGTTCTGAACCTCATTAAACCTTTCCTGGGTTGTCCCGAGTTGGGGTGGAGGCCTCTGTAACCCACGTGAGTCAGGCACTGAGCACAGGCTGCACCCAGGAAGGCAGGATGCATCCAGCAATGTGGGGTTCAGTCAGGAGCGAGAGCCTGAGAGGGGCTGACACTGGACAGCGGTCTGCAGGCACCAGCCCCGCTGCTGGTGGAACAAGCCTTACTGTCTGGAGTGAAGATTGGGGAATGCAGCAAAGCATCCGCTACAATGAGACTACCCACCAACCCAGGCAAGTTCCCATCTTCACGTGGAAAACATAGTAGAAGTGATCGATGCATAACTTTCAAGTATTTAGGTCACTTCCTAATTTTCAAAGCACAAACAAAAATAAATGTATAACCAGGTAATTACAGAGTCACAGATGCTCACGGGCATTTTAGCATCTATCTCCTCCTTGCTTTACTTATGGGTGAAGCAAACTGAAGAACAGAGAGATTTAATGACTGCCCTAGGTCACGGCAGACTCTAGATTTAAATTTAGGTCATTGGACTTCAAGTTCAGTGCCCACCATGTCACCATAAAGCACATTGTAACAGGAACAGCAAATAGATTGCATCTTTCATGCTAACTCTAGTGAATTCATGGTGGCTGCTTGGATGACTATGTTGAGAAGGAAATTTCAAATTAGAGCTTCAAGAGAATAATCTCACTTAAGTCCTGTTCTGGGTTCTATAACCTCCTGGGCCTAGAGATGAACAGAAAAATGACAAGCAAGTTAAAAATAGGACTTTTAGAGAAAAGCAGACTTATTATTCTGGATGGAAGAAGGCCAAATGTAATTTATTTATAACTCTAAGGTGTTTAGCTGGATTACTTTTATTCCCACAGAAGGTGGTTCCTTGAGGTTTATTTCCTCTTCCTCACTTGTCAAGTGAGGGTGATGGGCCACCAAATTGTGGAGGCTCTTTTTAGCACCCAGAAATCTCTGTTGATGAGATGAAGGCCTGGGTTGCTTCCTGGGACCACAAAGAAGGCTGAGAACGTTTCCAACCCACCGAGGTAACTATATGAAGGTGAGCAGGCGCACACATCTTCATTCTTCATAGAGATAAGAGATTTAGGGCTTCAACACCAAAGTTTATGGGAATAAACTTTTTTTTAATGTTTTTACTATCGTGAAATAGACAAAACATAGAAATTCTTATTTGGACCATTTTTTTAATTTAGTGGCATTAAGTCCATGTTCAGTATTGCTCAATCACCACTACTCTCCGTGTCCAGAACTGTTTCATTCTCCCATGCTGAAACTCTACCCAATAAACACTAACTCCTTTGTCCCCTCTCCTCTCAGCCCCTAAGAACCTCCACTCTATTGGGCTGCCCAAAAACTTCATTCAGGTTTTTTCATAATATCTTACAAAAACCTTGAACACATTTTTTGACCAACACAAGACTTTCTGTATCTATGAACTTGCCTATTCTAGGTATCTAATTTAAATGGAGTCATATAATATTTTCCTTCTCTGTCTAGCTTATTTCACTGAAGGTAATGTTTTCAAGATTCATCCACGTGGTACCTTATGTCAGTACACGCTCCTTTTTCAGGCTGAATACTATTCTGTTGTATGTCTATGTCACGTTTTCTTTTATTTTGTTTGGTTAGTGTGAATAATGCTCCTATCAGCATTGGTGTGGGAATAATACTTTTTGCACCCAGTTCATGCCTGAACCTTAGAATCATGAAATCACTGGAGATTACCTATTGCTCATCTTACAGATGAAGAAACAAAGGCCCAGAAAGACCCACTCCTCAATCGTGGCAGGCTTAACAGGAGACACCAATACCATGAGATCTAAAACTTAGATTCACTATCTGGTACAATAATGGTAAAAAGTAAACTATTCTTTATAATCTTTGTTCAGTTGATCTAGAACAGATAGGAGAGATAGGCTTTTAAAATAATATGACTTACTTATAACTGTTCAGTGTTTGTCAAGCCAAGTGCTCTAGCTACCTACCGTTTTACACAAGCCATCCTAAAGTTAGCAGCACACTATTTTGTTATGCTCACAAATTCTCTGGGTCTGTAATTTAGACAGAGTGTTGTGGGGACTGCCTGTCTCTGCTCTACAATGTCTCAGGCCTCAGCTGGGGAGACTCAAATAGCCGAAAGCAGCTTGAACAGCTGGGCACTAGAATCATCTGAAGATGTCTTCATTCATATGTCTGATGCCTGAGCTGCAATGCCTCAAAGCCTGGGCTGTTGATCAGTGCATCTACATTTGACCTCTCCATGTATATTGAGCTTCCCCACAACAGGGTGGAATCAAGGTAGTCATGCAAGAAAGCATCTCAAGCCTCTAAAAATGAATATCCAGCTAACAAGGCAGAAGCAGCATGAGCTTCTATGACCTGGCCTTAGTAGTCATATAGTATCACTTTGGGGGCTTCCCTGGTGGCTCAGATGGTAAAGAATCTGCCCTCAATGCAGGAGACCCAGGTTCAACCCCAGAGTTAGGAAGATTCCATGGAGAAGGTAATGGCTATCCACTCCAGTATTCTTGTCTGCAGAATTCTATGGACAGAGGAGCCTGGAAAGCTACAGTCCATAGGGTTGCAAAGAGTTGGACCTGACTGGACAATTAAGACACACACACACAGTGTCACTTTCGTTGAATCCTATTAGTCAAAGAAGTCATAAGACTGCTCACTTTCAAGAGAACACAAACCCCATCTTTCATGGGCAAAGTGTCAAAGAGTATATGGCCATGATTTAAAACCACTGCACCAATGCAAACTAGCATATATAGAATGGATAAACAACAAGGTCCTACTGTATGGCACAGGGAACTATGATAAATCATAATGCAAAACATATAAAAAAGAACATATATATATATATATATATACACACACACACACACACACACATACATACACACATGTATAACTGAATCAGTTTGCTGTTCACCAGAAATTAATACAGTGTAAATCACTGCACCTAGTGAATATTGCCCCCTTTCAAGTGAACACCAACTGATTATGGCCTCCTTCAAAGGAGTCTCAGGAGGATACCATGTACATGCTCCAGGGCTATCATCCTTGCTCACAGCTTTCTGTTGTTGCTTAGGCAGTTAGTCATGTCCAACTTTGTGACCCCATGGACTGTAGCCCACCAGGCTCCTCTGTCCTTGGGGATTTTTCAGGCAAGAATACTGGGCTGGGTTGCCATTTCCTTCTCCAGGGGAGCTTCCCAGATCAGGGATCGAACCCATATCTCCTGCACTGGCAGGTGGATTCTTTACCCACCTGGGAAATCCAAAGTTCCCAGCTTTCTGGGAGCGCCGTTTTGGAAACCCAGCTAGACTCTGCTGAATGTCCTTTTGACTCACAGGTGCTGGTGAGTCTTTAAAGGTGGATTTGATTTGGGGGCAATCCAGTGATGGAGGTGGATTATTAACAACACTCATCACAGATTTCATGAACCACCAGTATGTGTTGGGCAATAGGGAGTGACATATCAATATATAGTTCATTTTCCAGTCAAGAACTAACAGACTTGAAGCATGACCGCTCCCCAAAGCTAATCAGATTGATTTTGTTTAGTATGTTTAGCAAATGTCCACAAAGGTACTTTCTAAAAATGAACACATTCAGCACCACTAATATTTTAGGCAACAGTCGTGCCCTTGCTCTCCCCTATTGAAGGAAAGCCATCATATGGATAGGTAAATTCTGATGTGTTTGTTAAAAAGATCACCTCCTGGGACGTCCCTGGTGGCCCAGGGGCTAAGACTGTGTTCCCAATGCAGGGGGCCTGGGTTCCATCCCTGGTCGAGGAACTACATCCCACATGCTGCAATTAAGAGTTAACACGCCACAACTGAAGATCCCGCTTGCCCCAGCTACACCCCGGCACAGTCAAATAAATAAATGAATTAAATACTTCTTTAAATGTTAAAAAAGGATCACCTTCCATTTTTTAAATCATACTTTTCAGGATGGTAGTAAACTAACTGGACAAGAGCTATGCCTCCATTTGCTATTTTTATTCTGGAGTCATCCAAATGGGGGAGCCGTGTAAGGGAAAACAAGAAGACGTGTTCTTCTACTCAGGCAGATCACATCAGATCGGTCTTGGTCTCCTGTTGACTGTCAGGCTGCCTTCCTGAGCATAGGCCTTGGGGCTTTCGTGTTTCAGAGATAAACGCTGTCAGAGAGTGTAAGCACACAGAGCCATCTTCCTACAGACCTTGGCCTTGGTGTCTGCGCCTCCTGTCTATTGGGAGCCTTGCCTAGGGGGCTGTCAGGTTGCCAAGGCAACCAGCAGTCCTCTGCGAAATGTTCCCAGCCTTTCCTGTGAATACTGAATTTGTGTCTGTAGCTTATTATCTGACTTTTTACATAAGCGCACAGTAGGTGTAGGTTGAAGAGATAATTTCTATCTTGCAAACTAACTGATAGCCTAGAGGCTAGGTCAACAAACAGGGCACAGAGCGATGGCAGAGCCCACGCTTTCCCACCCTAAAAGTGATTCACAGCTCTGGTTTTCAAGAGAGCCCAAGCTGTATCACATTTTGCTTCTGACTTGCCCAAAGACCCATATCTGTGAAAGGACTGTTAAATTTGGGTGTTTCTTCAGCTATACCAACCATGGTGTGCTTAGTCACTCAGTCGTGTCAGACTCTGTGGCCCCATGGACTGTAGCCCGTTAGAGTCCTCTGTCCACGGAATTTTCCAGGCAAGAATACTGGAGTGGGTTGCCATTTCCTTCTGTAGGGGATCTTCCCGATCCAAGGATCAGACACAAGTCTCCTGTGTCTCTGCATTGGCAGGCAGTTTCTTTACCATACAGTGCTACCTGGGAAGCCCTGTATCAACCATGCTGCTGCTGCTAAGTCGCTTCAGTCATGTCCAACTCTGTGATACCCCATGGACGGCACCCCACAAGGCTCCCCCGTCCCTGGGATTCTCCAGGCAAGAACACTGGAGTGGGTTGCCACTGCCTTCTCCATAGAGTAGTCCAATTAATGTTCTGGGTATTAGTCCTACTTGAAATGGGGTCAAAGAAAACAAACAACTAGAAGAGTCATGATATAGGCTTTGCTAAGATGGCAATCTGGCTAGCATGTTAGCCTGAGCCCTTAATCTGTCATGATGCTTCTAGAAAAAGGTGTATCATTGTGATAAGAGCACCGAGCTAAGGATGAGACCAGGCTTCCTCTTACTGCACAACATTCTCATCTGAACCTCAGATCCATCAACAATAAGATGGGAATTGTTAAAAGCTTCACAAGTCCTTTGTAATATTGGAGGCATTCCACAGATTAAAAAAAAAAAAACAAAAAACCTTTAAGATTGTTCACTTTAAAAATGATGTTAACCAAATTTTTCAAGTAAAACATACAAAACAAGGAACTCCCAAAGTTATTTTTGCAACTTAACCCAAGCACAAGATGGTGGAGATTCTCTTAGATCTTGAACAACCTACCATTCTCTGAATATCAGAATTAGGAACTAAAAAGCAGGGATTGATTCATAGGAATTAAGTACCTGAGGTTTATTTACTTGGTAGAGGCAACCCAGGAGCTGGCTTAGACTATATTTTGCAAAGAGTAAACCAGTTACACACCACTTGAGACACTGGACACAGAGCACAAAGAAAGGGGCATATGTGTGCAGCAGACTGCTGAAACAAGCTTGAATTAGGTGAATCTATAATGTGGTCTGAAAAAAATCTCAAGCAAATTATTTTCTTTACTTAGGAAAAAACAAACAAACAACCCTACATAATAAGACTACTAACACTAGCCTGCTTGAATCCACTTGAGAAATACAAATAAGTCAACAGAGTCAGAGCAGTTCCTTGGATATAGAATGAAAAAGCAAGAATTTTTAAAGATTATGGTCACTTAGTATGCAATGTTCTCATGTATACTTTCCTGGACAAGTGTGGTGAGGTCATTTGGCACTCTGAATTCAAGTTTCCTCCTCCTTTCTCCCGTTTCTCAATGCCTGACTGCCCAAGGGTCTTTGTTCTCCTTTCTTCTCTAAATTCTCATTTCCTTGGTGATTTCATCAATCCATAGCTTTAAATACTGTGCGTTTTTCCTATGCTGACAACACTCAAATGTATATCTCCAGCTCAGACTTCTTCTAAATGGTAAGCTGGGACTCACATGTCAAAGAGAAATTTCAAAGTTCACAAGTTTAACACTGCTTCCACCCTGAGAATTCCCCATCCCAGTCAATGGCAACTCTATGTTTCAACTACCAAAAACATTCTTGACTCCTTTATCTCACACACACCTTGCAGATGTTAGGAAATCATGTCGGGTCTACCTTCAAAATATACCATGTATCTAAACAGCTCTTGCCACCTTTCCTGTGATGCTCTGGTTCAGGCTCCCAAACTCTAGTTCCAGGGGAACTGTTACAGCCTCCTGGTAGGTATCCCTGTACCCATCCTTTAGTCTCTTATCGACACAGTTTACATGTATTTTCAACACGTTTAAGTTAGATCATGTTGCTTCTCTGTTCAAAATTCTCCAGTGGTTCCTTATTTCATACAGAGGAAAAGCTAAATTGGAAGGACTGATATTGAAGCTGAAACTCCAATACTTTGGCTACCTGACATGAAGAACTGATTCATCTGAAAAGACCCTGATGCTGGGAAAGATTGAAGGCGGGAGGAGAAGGGGACGACAGAAGATGAGATGGTTGGATGGCATCACCGACGCAACGGACATGAGTTCAAGTAGACTCCGGGAGTCGGTGATGCTGGTGTGCTGCCGTCCATGGGGTCGCAAAGAGACATGACTGACTGACTGAACTGAACTGATAGATAAGGCATTAAGACCAGTTTCCATTATCTTCCTGACCTCATCCCCACCACTATCATCCTCCTCAAACCCTTCTCTCCCGTCGCACCCTAGAGCATGCCCCTCTTTGTTACGATCTGAGTTCTGTGAGGCAGGGAGCTCCATACATGTTATTCTCCATTGTATCCAAAACTCATACGATGGAGTCTGGCATAGCGGTGGGCTGTCAATAAGCATTTGCTAAACTGAGGCATGAATTTTGGGGGTTTTTAGCTCTGTTGCATGGCATGGGGGATCCTATTTCCCCAACCAGGGATCAAACTCATGCCCCCCCACAGTGGAAGCACAGAACCCTAACAACTGGACGACCAGGGAAGTCCTTGGATACACAAATTAACAAATACATAATTCTCAGGCATCACCTGAAAAGAGTGAAGGAAAGCACATTCAGGAAAGTGCATTTCCTCACCTCTTTGACTCCAGAGCAGGGGTTGCCAACCTATAGCCTGCAGGCCCATCTGTTTTTGCAAACAAACGTTTCCTGGAACCACAGCCAAGCCCATTTGTTTGCATGCTACATGTGGCTGCTTCCCCATGCACTATACCAGCAGAGTTGGGTAGGTGCTACAGAAAATGTATGGCCCACGAAGCCTAAAATATATACTATCTGATTCTTTACAGAAGTTTGCTGTTCCTTGACCTAGAGGGTGCATGCTGAGAGGGAGAATTCTTGCATGCACACTTGTTGTTCATACAAAAATCCAGCCACCAAACCCAAAGAAGAAAGCACACTCAGACTTGGGTAAGTGAGCTAGGCAGTGCGTCAGTTCAGTTCAGTCGCTCATTCGTGTCCAACTCTGCGACCCCATGAATCACAGCACACCAGGCCTCCCTGTCCATCACCAACTCCCGGAGTTCACTCAAACTCACGTCCATGCCATACAAATATGCCTCAACCTTGCTTTGGGGGCATGGCAAACCTAGACGTGCTCTTGTCCCATGTACAGGCCATATTCTCTCTGTTTAAGTGGCAAAAAGTAGCCCTGTCTGCCCACACACATCACCAATGGGAAGATGAGGGATGTCAGGTCTATTATTTTTACATCTACATCCATTAATGTCTCAAGAGTTGAGAAAGTTCCCCTGCCTATTTTTAATCATGTTCCTACAGAAGGGTCATTTGTATCCTATTCTTTGACTCAATGACTTATTTCAGGTTCCTTAAAATAGAGTCAGCTCTCATCTATCTTGAAGACAGAGCTGCTCAGAATGCTGACTGGCACAATGGATGAGCTGGGGGCTCAGCAGGACTTGAACACCCAGACTTGGATGAGGTGAAGGTGGGCAGCGGGACCCTCTCCGAAATGAGCCTGTTTGGCATGCAGGGGCCCTGGCTGGAGGGCTTTCCCAGGAAGTTGTCCTGCCCTCAGGGTGACTCAGGGTTGGGACAGCTCTGGGCCTCTCCTGGCCTCCGTGGGGACTCCTGGGATGTGGAAGGACTCTGTATGAAGGAGGAGACTGAGAACCAGGAAAGTCTAGATTATACTCTTGGTAATGGCAGAATCATATCAATCTCCCAGCACCCTGTGACCCTGGACCCACGAAATGTGGAATTTGCTATTTTTGCTTTAGTCACTGAGGAAAAATATTCCTACTCCTCCACTTCTCAGGCAGAACTCTTCTTCTGGTTATATGTCCCATGGTCTTGGGTCCTCCCTTAAGAAGAAAGATAAAAATCTGTAACATGAATAAGAGAAGATCAATAGATCAAATGGTCCTCAAAGATGGTGCAACTATCACTTTATAAAACAAAACAAAACTCTGTAGACTTTGAGAAATGAAATGTTTCCTGCCATATCAGTAAACGAGGATGTCACAGTAACGAGCAATTGCAGTGCTGCACAAGGAGCTGGTGAGCCCTGAGAGAACTCAGGAAGGAAAGAATACCTGCCATCTAGCAGCCATCAGACTGCAGCCGCTGCCTACGGTGCGCCCTGAGCAAACTCCGGATGTGAAAACAAAGGGTACTGGCCCCAGGTATTTGCAGCGCATATTCCTGTGAAAGGAATGATATCAGAGACCCCAGATTCTGGCATCTTCAGATACAAAGAATGGGGCTTCCCAGACGGTGCAGTGATAAAGAATCCTCCTGCTAATGCAGGAGATACAAGAGATGTGGGTTTGATCCCTGGGTCAGGACGATCCCCTGGAGTAGGAAATGGCAACCCACTCCAGTATTCTTGCCTGGAAAACTTCATGGACAGAGGAGCCTGGAAGACTACAGTCCGCGGGGTCATAAAGAGTCGGATGTGACAGAGCACACACATACAGAGAAAAGTGATAAATTCCTTAAATTGAGATATCTGGGTTTCCTTTCATTAAAAATAATCTTTTGACATTCAGACTACCTGTTCTTTGTTGCACAACTTCTATATAATCTGGCTCTCCACCCCTCCTTGGGACAGTTCTCTCAGGGTTATTTGAGATGCTGCTTCCTAGGCTTGAAGTTCTAAAATTTCTCACCAAATAAAGCATAACTCTCAACTTTTAGATTGTGAATATTTTTTTAAGTCTACAACTTCAATGCAAGGTGAAGACTTTCATTTAGAGGTAAATTCCACCTGATAGCCATAGAAAACACCGGATTTGAGGAACACTCAGAAATGTTTGTTTATCAGAAAGACAAGCCTTGAAAGAGAGTCAACCAAAACAACAGAGTCCGGAGTCCAGGTCCCTCTGGGTGGTGATGGAATCCTTTATTCTTTGGAGACTGATAAAACCAGGCTGGTTCAGCCAGAAGTTTGATTTAATCTTATCCAAATCCAGAGAGCTGAGAAACTTCTAAAACCTCTAAATCTAAAACCAGAGAGTTGGGAAAACCTCTAAACTTCTCTTGGACTCCATGCTTCCAAGAATGATGACAGTTAAAAGGAAATTCAAGGAGAAAGAAGAGGCCGAGGGCTGGTGGATCTAGCCTGCGCTTCCAGCACCCTGCCCTGCTCTGTCTTCCACCCCAGCTACTGTTAATGACAATAGCTGATGCCATTGTTATTAACATCATGACTTAACAAGGGAGATGGCTTATCTTCCAACAGGAATGCTGGGGGACCAGAGGAGCTTCAGAACAACCTTTCAAAGTCACCTTGGACAAGACCTTTGCCAGGGGGATGTCTCTTTTCCTCAGCTTGGATGAAGGGAGATGAATGATGGGGAAAAAAACTCAGTGGGCACTTTCTTGCATGCATTACCTGAAAGTCAAGAGGGGAATAATCCTGAGGCTCTGTTCTGACTGCTTTTCAGGCTCCACCAGGAAATAATAAGAATTCACAATCATCTACTTACTAATACACTAGAAGTTTATTTTGTTGGGAGCCTGAACTTGGCATGTGTTAAGTAATAAAGTTAACAACCTTTACAGAGTAAGTCACCAAACGCTGTGAGAGGAGAAAGTAGAAAAGACCCATGAGGGAAGACTCACAGGGATACACAGATAATTCTATTTTTAAGTAAGGTGTTGAAGTTCTAGTTGCTTTTGACATTAGGAAAAATACCCACACACAAAGTCACAAAGAATTTGGGCTGGAAACTAGGGCCCTCACATGATTATTTGAATGTACCCCATCACCTTCAACACAAGTGGTAGGACTGCTATAGACTCCGATGACTGTGGGGGAGTCACACCCACCTCGCTCCTGGGAAGGTCTCTGGCCTACAGAGGAGTCTGTAGTAATGTTCAATATGAGCATTTCTAAGACACTGTGGCTTCTGCTTAAGACATTTCTCCCTGGGTTGCCACCCTGCTTCTCTGCCCCTGCACGTACGTCTCATTCAGTGCAGGGACCAGAACCTTCTCTGGGGAAACCCAGCCTCTCCCCTCATGCAAGGGAGCCCCAGTCTCTTTGGAGTCTGGCAAACTCAGCAGCCTGGAATTGTGGCCACCCACCAGTGGGCTTCTGTCTTGGCTTCTGCAGGCTTCCAGGAGGCTGGGAAGGAGCTCAGTTCTGTAAGAGGAGAGGGCAGAGGGTGGGACCTGTGGAGGACTTTCTCTCCAAACCTGTTTCTCCACCCACAGCCAGTGCTGCTGGTTGGCCAAGTTTACCTCATTACCAGAACTGCCTTCTTCTGACAGTTGCATTTAGTCTCACAGGAGGGAGGTACATTCCTCAAATTAGCTGTGACTTGTACCTACTGTGCCCATTTTAATTTCAAAACACACTTCCCTCCTTCCAATTATCAGAAAGTAGTTCCTCTGTCTGAGCCCTCTGGAAGGAAGGCTCCACCCCAAGTCATTTGTCCCCTGCAGTGCGGTGAGAGTCGGGGGCGGGGGCGGGGGGGGGGGTGTGGGGAGCGTGTGTGGTCTTGGTTCCCCACCATACAGGGCTTTCTGTTTGTGTCTGGTGTCTCCTGACTGGGCCCCCATTTGCCCTGAGTCCTGCACTGACCAACAGGACACACGGCTGCCTGACTTCAGACTGTCCTCCTGGGTCTGGCCCCTTTCGGCTCCGGGCTGAGGTTTCTCCCCTGTGAAGCTGGCAGCTGTGGCAGTCTCCCCAAGAACAAGCCTGTGAACAGTGCTGTGAGCGTGCTGTTCCCAGATGTGGGTGAGGGCAGCCGCAGTGGACTAGGAGAGGGGAGGCCCCTCTCACCTCCTCATCAGGATGGAGTGTGGCTTTCCCCTCCCAAACTGGAACCTTGGCACTTGTGAGCTGGAAGAAAACTTTGACTCACAAGTGAGGAAACCAAAGTCCACAGCTCAGGTCAAAGAGCTGAACTTGGCCTCTTGACTCTTAATCTATGTACTTTTCATTATAGTAAATTGCCTCAAGCTTTCATTTCTGGTCAGTTAATCTCTTCATTCTAAACTCTTGGGGCTCACAGAGGGAGACAAACTTTCCAGTGGGTGTACCGGAGGGGACGGAGCTGGAGAGAGGTGAGGGGGGTTTCCTGCTGCTCTGTGCAACCCCCTCCCCAAAGTGTTCTTCTAGAGTCATCATCTGTGAGCCTGGCCCCAGCTCCCCAGAACCTCACACCTACCTGCCAGGACCTGTAGGCCTTGGCCACTGTCTTAGCAGGAAATGGGGCTTCTTAGCTGGTGAGATAGCTTCAGTATTAAAAGCTCCTTCTTAGTGCCTTAGGGTCTTCCTGGAGAATGACCCATGTGCCCTCGGGTACCTATTAACTTTTTAGTTTTTTACTCCTTGTCAGTCCTGTTACCCACGACCTTGCATTAACCTGGCTAGGTGTTTCCTGAACTTCTGGTTGCCCAGCAGACAACGCCTTTGACTCTCTGATCTTCTGTATGGCTCTGGCTTCACTCTGAATGCTCAGGCTGTGACTGCTCACACCCGGGTCCTTCTCCAAGCCTGCTTTTCACCTGCACCTCCATCTCTCACAGCTCTCCCTACCCTGCCAAGTTCTGAGAACTGCTTGATCTCTATATGGGTTTAAACCAGCCTGACCTTAAATACAAAAGCCCGAGAAACAAGCTTGTTGTTATTTTGCTATGATTATGTCACCGAATAGTACCATGGAGCTGGTCTGTACAAAACTTGACATGTGAAATGCAAACTTTCCAAACAAACACACCAGGAGGTATTTGAATTTTTTTACAAAAAGACTCAAAACATTGAAAAGTTAGATTTGGAAGGGACATTAATAATACTTCAGTCCAGAGCATTTCCCAAAGTTCATTCAAGGAAAAACAAAGAGGAACATACTTTCATATATTACTCAATGAAAGAGCCCTGTGCTCAAGGGAAGACACAGCATATGACAGCCCTCTCATAGGGATTAAAAATATATGTTGGCAAATTAAAGATTTGGAAAGTCCTCCGTCAGTGAACCCTCTTGAATTCTAACTCAGTGTTTCCCATGTTAATTTGAATACAGAACAGTCTCTTCTTCCATTCATCTTAATCCCATAGATTCTGTGTTCTGTGGATGACATGCCAGGAGATATGACTGAAGTGAGTCCAAACCCTCTTCTAGCAGAGGAGGAGACACAGCCTTAATGAGGTTTCAGAGGCTTGCTCAGGATCACACAGTAAGGACCAGGTACAACTGATGTTTCCGGAAGAGGACTTCCAAATTCCCGTTTCTGTGCTCTTTCCTCTCAACCCTGTTGATTCCTTTTTAACAAATGGATTCCTCTGAGAATTCCTCAAGCGGTCAAGCATTCTCAGTTCTCTTAAAATTAAATAACCTGTGTCTCTTATGTCTCCTGCCTTGGCAGTCAGATTCTTTACCACTAGCGCTACCTGGGAAGCCCAAGTGATAATACAAATACATAAAGTAGGGAAATCAAAGTAATATTTCTTCAAACTAGGCTTTCTTTTTTTAAAATTCAAAATCTATCCTGGAAAATGCAAAATAAAGCAATGAGATACCATTTCACATCTATTAAAATGGCTAACAACCACAGTAAAAAATACCAAGTGCTAGCAGGAATGAGGAGGAACTAATTGGAACCCTGATATGTTGCTGATGGGAATGAAAATGGCGCAGCCTCACTGGAAAACAACTTAGCAGTTTCTTATAAGGATCAGCATTCACTTACTATGCTTCATTCCTGGATATTACCCAAGAGAAAGAAAAACTTAGCTTACATAAAAATCTGTATGCAAATATTTATAGAAGCTTTATTCATAATTGCCCAACATTGGAAACAATCCAAATGTCTTATCAACAGGTGAATGGTTAAATAAACTCTCATAAATATCAAACAAGCTCTCATAAATACCGTACCAAACTCTCATGAATTCATACACTAGAATATACCCTAGTAATCAAACTGAATTAACTTTTGATAAATACAACTTCTCCAGGGCTTTCTGCTGGGGGAGGGGGGAGAAGACTAATCTCCAAAGGTCATATACTATATGATTTAATTTATTTTTTAATTGGAGTATGTTGTTGCTGTTTAGTTGCTTCAGTCGTGTCTGACTCTTTTGCGACCCCATGCACTGCAGCCTGCCAAGCTCCTCTGTTCATGGGATTCTCCAGGCAAGAATACTGGAGTGGGTTGCTATTTCCTTCTCCAAACTGGAGTATATTTTGCTTTAAAATGTTGTGCTAGTTTCTGTTGTACAGCAGTGGTGAATCAGCTATTTGCATACAACATATACACGTAACCCCTCTCTCTTGAGCCTCCCTCCCACTGTCCCCAGTCCACCCCTCATGGCACTGAGCTGAGCTCCCCGCGCTATACGGCAGCTTCTTGCTAGCTATTTCACGCATGGTAGTGTATATAAGTCACTGCTGTGTCCACAAGCCCATTTTCTACATCTGCATCTCTATTCCTGTCCTGCAAGTAGGTTCATTTTTCTATAATACATTTGTTTTTCTCTGACTTACTGTATCACTCAATTTATGTACCTTCTTGAAATGACAAAATTGGAGAGATGGAGAATAGATTAGTGGTTGCCATGGGTAGTGAAAGGTGGGACAGAGTAGGGGAAGGACTAACTATGAAGGAGTCACACTATGGAGATCTCTGTGGGGCTGGGATAGTTCTCTGAGGTGGTGCTTACAGGTCTCGGTGCATGTGATAAAATGGCAAACATTGTATTAATGCCAATGTCCTGCTTCTTGTACTATAGTTGTGTAGGATGGAGCCATTGGGAGAAGCTGGTCAAGCGCACAGGGAACCCCTTGGCACTATCTCTGCAACTTCCTGTGATTCTATTTCAAAACAGAAACTTTATACACACAAGTATATACACACATGCATCCACACACACACACACATATGATACACAATAATTTGGATAGATCTCAAATACATTATGCTAAACAAAGCAAGCGAGGCACAAAAAGCTGCATGCATTCTGAAGGATTTCATTTTATGACATTCTGGAAAGGCAAAAGTTTAGGAGTGGAGAACAGATTAGTGATTTTCCAGGAATTACGTGGAAGGCAGCAAGGGGGAGTCTGGGGTGATGGGGCTGTTCTGTATCCTGATTGTTGTGGGGTCACATGAATCTATACGTGTGTTAAAACTTATGGAAAGTGAAAGTGAAGTTGCTCAGTCATGTCCGACTCTTTTCAACCCTGTGGACTGTAGCCAACCATGCTCCTCTGTCCATGGGATTTTCCAGGCAAGAGTACTGGAGTGGGTTGCCATTTCCTTCTCCAGAGGATCTTCTCGATCCAGGGATCGAACCCAGGTCTCCCGCACTGTAAGCAAGACGCTTTACCATCTTACATCAAAAAATTTTTCACTATTTGTAAATTTCAAAATAAATATTAAAAAAAGATTGTCAGTAAAACACAGAAAATTATAGTTTCTATTCCAAGAAACTATTATGATGGCTTTTGCATAAATTATACATTTGGTTTTCACAAATTAAATGCCCATAATGACAATACCCAAAGGCGAAAATCATTCCCTGAGATTGTGTAATTAAGTAAAGGGTAATCTTTGCTTTTAATCTCTTCAGTGTTTTTAGATTTTAGTAATACAGATGAATAGTTTTGATGGCTTTTGTTTTACTGACCAACCAGCTCCAATTACAGCTGGTGGTTACCAAAGCTTGATTACACCATGACATTGAAGCCCTGAAACCAAAATAGGATTTAGGGGAAAAAAGAAAAAAACAGAATGGAAAGGAGGAGGGAAGAAAAGAAGAAAGCCAGCTTGGGAATTAATTGTATTATCTGACTTCATTCCCTGTTTCTTTGAAAACATTTTCAGTTGGCTCTCACAGAGGCTCAGGTGTACATTCTGTTATTTAGCAGTTAATTCTTTAGACTCACTGGGATCTGAAATGTAATATGTTTGCTCTCCAATGCACCCCACCCCTGTGAGTTTCTCCCACCAGGTTTATTTACTCATTCTTTAATTTCTTTTGAATGCTTTCTCACCTGAGTGTATCAACAACAGGATAAGGCTAGAGGACAGGCAACCAGAGTTCAATCAATAGGACAAGTGACTGATTGGTCAACAACTTTGAATTTCAAGTTGCCATTCCTGTGCTCATATTTTCCTCATGTTATTTTTGGCTTGGTTCCACATCAGACAGTGTAAACACTGAAGTCTAAACTGCATTTAAGAAAAATCGGCTAATCTTTCGACGTCCAATCATCTTTCTATAGTTCTTAAGATTTCCTTCTCAGCATCATGGCATAAAAACATTAAAAATTGAAGTTGCAGGTTACAGCTGGTGTTCAATCATCAGAGAAAATGGAATTGCGACTCTGGCTGTGCCTTCTCCCACCTCTGGGCAGGTGTTGCTTTCTACTCTCTCTGCGTCTATCACATCGGGGCTGAGCATCTCTTCACATTTAAAAATGGAACTATCTGGCTCTGAGTTCAAGGTGTCTCAAATGATGTTGGTTGGAATTGTGCTTTAGAATATTTATGCCTTAGTTTCCTTTATTAGTTCAGAGAAGCAGGCTATGTGGGCCTTTTGCTGTTTATTTATATGTTTAAGTGTTGTATTAAAGTAATACCAGCATGGATTTTAAAGAGTAAAATAGTTCTACAGTGTTTTGACAAACAGTAGTACCCCCTCTACCCCTTCTCCAGAAGAACAATCCTCAGGTGTCCGAGTTGATGCTTTTGGTATTGATCTGTTTGTTGCTAAAGAAAATGCTCACTTACTGTTCTTGAAGGGTAGCTTGTAAGACATCCTAAAATATGTTGCTTTGGTATATTTACTGCTTTGAGCTCTAGACACTGGAGAAACAGCAATGCAGGGAGAAGCTTTCTCTGAACTCTCCTTATCCGCCTAAAGACAGAACCTCCAAAAGGAGCCAGTGGTCATGGATCCCCTGTCCAGGAGTTTCATCAGTCAGGAAAGAGGGACTCTTGTCACCTGAGAGGAGACTACCAGTTGCCACCACACCCAGACACATAACTATCATCACAAACTATCACCCCTCCTGTCTACTCTTGTAAAGGCCCATTCACCATCCTAAAAATCATTTCCTCTCCCTGAAGGGGCCAACATACCCGCCTTCTCCTTTTCCTGTGAAGATGGCAGATAAGTTTGAATTTTAAGGCATCTTGGGGAGTTTCTCAATTTCCCTGAATGTCTTCCAGGCATAAACGAAGTGCTGCTGCGGCTAAGTCGTTTCCAGATCTCTGTGACCCCATGTGACCCCTCTGTCCATGGGACTTCCCAGGCAAGAATACTGGAATGGGTTGCCATTTGCGACTACAGGGGATTGTCCCAACCCAGGGATCAAACCTACACCTCTTGTGTCTCCTTCACTGGTAGGCAGATTCTTTACCAACTGAGCTGCCTGGGAAACCCTAGGCATACACGAGGTACACATGTTAATAAACGTCTGTTTTTCTCTCATTCGTCAGTCTTTTATTACAGAGGTCTTAGCTGCCGCTGCTGCTAAGTCGCTTCAGTCGTGTCCGACTCTGTGCGACCCCAGAGATGGCAGCCCACCAGGCTCCCCTGTCCCTGAGATTCTCCAGGCAAGAACACTGGAGTGGGTTGCCATTTCCTTCTCCAATGCATGAAAGTGAAAAGTGAAAGTGAAGTCGCTTAGTTGTGTCCGACTCCTAGCGGCCCCACGGACTGCAGCCTACCAGGCTCCTCCGTCCATGGGATTTGCCAGGCAAGAGTACTAGAGTGGGTTGCCATTGCCTTCTCCAAGGTCTTAGCTAAGAACTCAGAAAAGCAGAGGAAATATTATTTTCCTTCCTACACAGTTTCCTTTTTACTTTTAAGCATCGGCTATTAACTTAGCACTTTTCCAGCTAGGTAGGGATTTGGCTCTCTCTTCTCCCCAGACCCCCATGAAACACATGTACCCCCTTCCCATCCTCTTATCTTTGCAACAGTTATATCATAGTTTTTGTTAGATCTTTCAGTCCAGTTCAGTCGCTCAGTCATGTCCAACTCTTTGTGACCCCATGAATCGCAGCACGCCAGGCCTCCCTGTCCATCACCAACTTCTGGAGTTCACTCAAACTCATGTCCATCGAGTCGGTTACTCTGAGCAAAGTCTTGTAGTAAACTACACTGGCTTTTTCTATCCTAAATAACTTTCCCCTGGATAATAATTTTGTTATGATAATGATGGTGATTAGTGCTTATCACAAATTCAAACACAAAGTCTCACTGAATTACACAAACATCTATCCTCTCAAGACATTGGGAGCAAAACATATTTCACTGATTTGACCTTCTTGAAGAAATATTTCTTAGGCTCTCTGACAGGCTCCAGTCTGGACTATTTCCAACAACTAGGGTGGAACCACTATTCAGGGATTTTCCTTCACCATTCTCCTGGGGGTTCCCTTCATTTCACTCTTGTGATGGATCTCCTGTTCCTCGATCTTCTTCTTTCTTGGTTTATTCCCTTGCTTTGGCAAAATGTATCCTTTAGAAGCTTTCCTTTAGAAACCAAAGACATGTGGGATACACAAGTTTTGAAACATTGCCTTTCTAAAAACACCCTTATTCAAATTCATACATAAATGATGCTGTGCCTACATATAGAATTCTAAGGTAGGAATCCTTTTTCTTCAGAGTTTTGAAGGCATTGCTTTATTTTCTTCTAGCCTCTGGTATTACTGCTGAGAAACCTAACGACATTTTAATCTGACCTGTCTATCCTTTAATCATCTTAAGATCTTCCCTTTATCCCAGGAGTTCTAAAATTTAACCATCACACACCTTGATTTGTGTCTGCTCTCCTTCCTGCATGTCACCCTGGAAACATACCACTCTAACCTGAAAATTTGTTTGGGATTATTTTGTTAATGATTTCTTCCACTCCACTTTCTCAGTTCTCTTTCTCAATCTCTTATTATACAAATAATGAGACTTCCTGGATGAATCCTCTATTTTTTACATTTTCTCTTTCACATCAATTTTGGGTTTTTGCTCTACATTTTGGAAGAGTTCTTCAGTTTTACCTTTCAGCTTATAAAATTTCTATTATCATGCTTCTGAATGTTTAAAGCTCCTTTTTCTTCAAAAGTTCCTGTTTCATATCATTCAGCTACTGAATCAAGGTTGAAATATCTTTTTTTGTATTGCTGAAGATTCTAACCATCCCTGATGGTTTCTTTAAAGCCTCCTTTTTGGAATGTCTCTGCTGTTTTCATGTTGCTTCTTTATGCTGGTTTGTCTTGGTCTTAATCTCTCACATGAGGGTTCTTCTTACATGAAATAAATTTTGAACAGATGCTCATAAGAGTGATGTGTAGTAGGGGTTTATCAGCAATGAACATCACCCTAGGGTGATCTGGCTCAATTGTTTCATTGGGAAACTCATAATCAGTATCTCTTAAAACTTAGTTCTTGGGCTGGTCTGATTCCCAGTGGACTTTTCCAATCTCAAATCTGGAGGACAAAAGCCTGGCTGATGTCAAATGATATCATATAAATGATAGAGTAATCATTCTGCAAAAGTTATGTTTTCTATAAATTAGGGAGCCTGGTGTGGTTAGAGCTCTGGATTGAGAGTGTGAAGTCTGAGTTCTACTAATAGCTTGGGTATAATCTATATGGTGACCTTGAACAAATCCCTTGATATCTCAGAGGCTCAGTTTTTCTCATCGAAAAAATGAATGCTGCTTCTCAACTTCAGTGCACATGAAAACCAACATTGCTATGTTCAGGATCCCATATCCAGAGATTCTAATTTTTTTTTTTTTTCTGAGATAAGGCCAAGAACCTGCATTTCTACCAAGCATTTTGAGTGATTCTGATGCAAGAGGGCTGGTGACCACCCCAAATGGTGCATCAATTTAGACCTTCATTTATTTATTCAACAAACATTTATTGAGTACATACCACAACATGTTTTCAGAGTTGGAGAAGCAAGAAGGGCTTTGCTCACTTAGATTTTACACTCTCAGTGGGGAGACAACCAAAAACACATAAATAAATAGATAAATAGTACCATAAAGCAGTAGTGATAACTACTGTATAGAAAGAGAAATGAAGGGACAGAGAAGGGTTGGAACGAGCAGTGGAGCCATCCTGCTCAAAGATGATCGATCACCCAGCACATGTACACCACAGTGTCCAAACATCACTCAGCAGGTTGTATTAGATAATTGTCCTGGCCTGTTTTTAGAGGCCACAGATGACATCAAAGAAGTGTGGGATGCAGCTGGCTGCCTATTCTTCAGCAAACTCTCCTGATATTGGAAAGCAAGCAGCAAACAATCCAGAAAGTATGTACATGCTCCACATTGTGGTGCTGATGTAAGTGCAGTGTAAGTTTTTCAAAGATGAGGATCAGCCTGGGCTGAAGCAGTTAGAGAAGCTTCTTGGAAGATGGTTCAGAGACAGCACTCAGATGTGTTGATTCGGAACACAGATGGAAACCAGAACATCAGTGGGCTTTATAAAGATTTTGAGGTTGTCGATGAGGTTGGCAAAGACATTCACATTTAGAAAGGTTTGATATGTGTTGGTGTCAAAGGAGAAGGACAACTTGGGAGGAAGAGCAGGGGGATAATCTACAAATGGTAAATGTAATTAACACTGAGTGAGTGTGTGCTCAGTCGTGTTGGACTCTTTGCGACCCCACAGACTGTAGCCACCAGGCTCCTCTGTCCATGGGATTTCCCAGACAAGAACACTAGAGTGGGTTGCCATTTCCTCCTCCAGGGAATCTTCCCGACCCAGGGATCAAGCCCACATCTCCTGTCTCCTGCACTGGCAGGTGAATTCTTTACCATTGTGCTACCAAATCAACACTGCTATATGTTATATACAAAAACTGTTGAGAGTAAATCCTAAGAGTTCTCATAACAAGAAAAAATTTTTTTCTTTTTTTTTAATCTTATATGAGATGATGGATGTTCACTGAATTTATTGTGGTAATCACTTCAAGATGTATGCAAGTCAAGTTGTTATGCTATTCACCTTAAACTAACCCAATGCTGTATGTGAATTACATCTGAATAAAACTGGAAGGAAAAAAATAATAAATACAGCTTTGGAAGGAAATGCACAACTCGGGAGGAAAAGCAGGGGACATAATCTCTCACCTTGCCTTAGCCACAGACTAATTTTAGGTCTCTCTGAACTTTAATTTCTTCACTCGTAAAAGAGGAATAATAGTTTATGTCAACCTCTCCCACAGGCATAGGGTAAAGAGAGAAAAGAAGCTGATAGCTGGGAACATGGTTTGGATAGTAAAGAACAGTAGGAAGAAGGCTATTATTAAGTATTATCTTTAGGACTTTACAACTCAGAATTGGAAATCTCTCTGTAATTGCACCATGGAGAATATTGAAGCTATGAACTCCTTGTGGGCATCTTACCTTCAAACCCATCAGATTCTGTGGATAGTGAAACCTAGTTTTTACAGTTTTATCTTCCATTATATAGATTTAATATTCACCACCTACTTAGATCCCCGTATCTCCCCTCAAGCAGCTCCTGACCTATTGCTTGTGGTGCCCTAGATATGCAGGAGAACAGGGACTCAAGATACCTACTCTGACTTAAGCTACATAAAAATGGAAAATATGGCACATTTAAAATAAAAATTCTCCCATTTGAGCACAAGATCAAATCTGCAATTTGTGATCAGTCCAGAGCTCTGGGTCTCCGACTGGAGCACTCTAGGTGGGTGGGTACAGGGCCACAGACTGTTTGTCTTCCATGAGCTTCAGCTTTGGTTCATGGAAAGGAATTTTTAATCCCATTGTCAGATTAAGTCAAATGTACTTCACTTGGTACCTTTGGTCTCCTATGCCCAAGTCTAAAAAGGAAATTATAATCTCTTTTAAAACCAAATTGGGCTTCCCTGGTGGCTCAGCAGTAAAGAATCCACTTGGTAATGCTCGAGACACAAGAGACACAGTTTCCATCCCTGGGTGGGGAAGATCCCCTGGAGAAGGAAATGGCAACCCACTGCAGTATTCTTGCCTGGAGAATCCCATGGACAGAGGAGCCTGGTGGGCTACAGTCCATGGGGTCGCAAAGAGACTGACATGACTTAGTCACTAAACAACAACAAAAAATACCAAATCACCATGCTGTGTACTCACAGCAGGCTGCTCGCTGGAACTTCTAAAAATTCCCAGGGGCGATGCCTCACATACTCTGCTGCCTGCTCCCTTCTCCAAGTTGTTGCCATGATGGCGCCTTTGACCTCTTCTACAGCTCTGAGAGATATCTGCCCCTTTGGGCCCAGCTGTCCTTAGCTAGCAGCCACCACTGCCTCCGATACTCAGCCTCATGGGAAGGACAGTCCCCTCTCACTCCCCACAGCTCAACTGAGATGGTGTGCAGACTATGAACCAGGTATTGCTAGAGCCTTGGAGTAACTGAAGGGCCATAATGAGGTGACATGCCTGCCCTGGAAGGGCTTAGCATTCTCCCCTACAGGCTTGGTCACCTGCACGGTCACCATTCTGCCTCAGTAGGCTTCCTTGGGCACAGGGTGCCACACCACCACCCACCGCCCACAGCCCACCAATGAGAATCTTCAGGAAGCCCCACACCTGGCCATCAAGACCCAGAGGGAAAAAAATCCACTTCCCCCAGTCTCAGTCACTCTCTTTTCCTACTCTGGTCTTAAACTTTTTTCAGGATGACTAACAGTAGGAGCAGGGCTTCCCAGGTGCCTCAGTGGTAAAGAATCCATCTGACAAGCAAGAGACATAGGTTCGATCCCTGGGTGGGGTAGATCCCTAGGAGAAGGAAATGGCAACCCACTGCAGTAGTCTTGTCTGGAAAATCCCATGGACAGAGGAGCCTGGTGGGCTACGTGGGGTCCATGTGGACACAAAAAGTCAGACATGGTAGGAGCATCCATTTGTTCAGAAGAAAACATCCATTCCTGCCCACAAGATCTGATCACCGCTGGCCAACAGCAGTCAGTAATTAACAGTGCATTTTACAGAATCCAGCCCATTCAGTTTCTGGTGCCATCAAGAATCAGTCCAAGGGGACAAATATTGTCCACATATGAGGTACCTAGAATGGTCAGGTTCCTAGAGACAGAGAGTAGGTGGAATCAGGTTACCAGGGGCTGGGGGAGGGGGCCGAGGAGTTAAGATGTAATGGGCACAAGAGTTTCACTTAGAGACGATGAAGTTGTTTTGGATGACAGGGATGGTTGCACAGTAATGTGAAGCTACTTCATGCCACACTTTAAAAAATGATTAAAATAGTTCTTATCTCTCTCTTGGTTGGGAGGTGACACGGAGACCCGGACCCCAGGCAGACCCCAGCTCTCCCGTGAGCATGCCTGGACTGAAAGGCATGCAACAGTTTCCAAGAACAACAAATTTTTCCTGCTCAGGCTAGCACCTGTTTACACATGGGGAGAGCTTTTTAGTTTATACTCTAGTGAGCTATCAAAACCTGCATGATTTAAGTCTAGCAGTGCAAACTTAAATTCAAAGAAATTTTAGCCTTCCCTCTGGCTACACTCTCCTTCCCTTTGGCTACACTCTCCTTCCCTTTTGGATTATTTGTTCTCTGGCTTTCAGCCCTCAGGAGCATTTTAATGGAGAGGTTTGGGAAGGTGGATCCAGTGTCAGCTTTGGCTGGAACTGCCTGTTCTGGGGAAGTCCCAGCTGGAAATCCTCCTGGCTAGACGACCCACCTAGAAACCTGGCGAAATACAAACTGTTGAGCAGCTTCTATTCTCCCTTCATGCACTTTAATTACAGAGACTCTAAAGGGAATTTACACAAGAGGAAGGACAAAGAACCACTTTTCACGCTGCAAGGAAATCTCACAAGGAGAATTTGCCAGTGTGGTTTACAAGCCCTGCCCGGTGAAGGTGTACTCAACACACTCCCGTCTGGCTGGGAAATGCCAAACCCCTCATCAGCCCTCAGTAGGCCACAGTGGGGCTCTGGAGTTCAACACACTCACCGAAGGAAAAGAGAATTCCAAGATGCTGCTATGAATTACTCTATAGCGGTCATGACAGTTTCTCTCAGGCTAGGATTCTCTTAAGCAAGAAAAACAGTGCTGATCAAACCTGGACCTAAGCTGACAGATTTCGTTTACTACTACTACTACTAGTATGATTGTCTGCTGTCCCAACTTTCTGAGAAATCTTGTAGGGAAATTAGCTATTTTTCTGCTTGGCTGCCCAGCATCTAAGCATTTGCATTTCAGAACCCCTCCAACCCTTTATTGAGGCAAAAGTTTGCCTTACATGACAAAGGAAGGAAATGCCAGAGACTCACTTCCCCAGACTCCCTAGAAGGTCAGGCAATGCCCTGGTCTCTGCCCATCAGAGGGTCCCAGCCTCAGCTTTCCACTAGAAGCTAGTGAGGTGAACAAACAGGCACGAGGCAGCATCCATATGGATGGTGTGCACGCTCCAGACAGCACCCTCCAGCAGCCTTCCTCCCAGTGGCCATCACAGGTTCCATCACAGTGGCCACTTCAGCAGGTGCCCCTGGCTGTTCCGTCTCTAAGCCTAACTCTCCAGCCTGCCTGCTAATTCTATCAACCACCAAGTACCCTTTTTCAGAAAGTCCCTTACTGCTAAAAATAAACCAGAGTCACTTTCTGTGGCTTAAAGCTAAAATTCCCAAATGAAGTATTCTTCTTGCCTTATACATACTGTTGTATAAAAGAGGATTTTTGTTTTATTTTAAACCTTCATTTTGCCACAAAACATGGAACATAGTAGGGTGCTTTTAAAATGATACTCGGTTGTCTAAAAACATCAGTAGTAAGAAAAGATCCTGATGCTGGGAAAGATTGAGTGCGGGAGGAAAAGGGGATGACAGAGGATGAAATAGTTGAATGGCATCATCGACTCAACGAACGTGAGTTTGAGCAAACTCAGGGAGGTAGTGAAGGACAGGGAAGCCTGGTATGCTGCAGTCCGTGGGGTTGCAAAGAGTCTGACAGGACTGAGCAACTGAACACAAATAAGCCTAAGTGAAGTGAAGTCGCTCAGTCATGTCCAACTCTTTGCGACCCCGTGGACTGTAGCCCACCAAGCTCCTCTGTCCATGGGATTCTCCAGGCAAGAGTACTGGAGTGGGTTGCCATTTCCTTCTCTAGGGGATCTTCCCGACCAGGGATCGAACCCAGGGACTGAACCCAGGTCTCCCGCATTGCAGGCAGATGCTCTAACCTCTGAGCCACAAGGGAAGTCCTACAAATAAGCCTATATTTCCTAAAACACAGATTGTGAAGAAGGAGAGGAGAGGCAGATGAATGGGCATTATAGAGATACAAAGTATTTCCCAGTAGGTCTGAGGAATCAATGTACCTAACAAGGGATATCTAAAACTCAGAAAATGCCAGACAGCAGGAAGCTCCCAGGTCAGGGCATGCAGGACCCAGAGGGAGGATCTAGAGGAATAAGCTCCTGGTTCTCCCTCTTTCTCACTCATCTGTCCTCTCTCAGCATTCCTAGGACAGTACAATACCCATCAGTATAAATAGAGCAGTGGGGCCCTTGCCTGGGGAAGTGGGACCTGTGGGAACAGGCAGAGAGTGAGGCATAGCACTTGCCTTCAAAACTTTCGGCCCTGTGCAGCCACTACGGAAAACAGTATGGCGATTCCTCAGAGAGCTAAATATAAAATTACCATCTGATCCAGCAATCCCATTCCTGGGCATATATCTGAACAAAACTGTAATTCAAAAAACACATGCGCCTCTAAGTTCACAGCAGTACAATTCATGACACCGAAGACATGGAAATGACCTAAATGTCCATCGAAAGATGGATGGATAAAGGAGGTGTGGTCATATATACAATGGAATACTCCTCAGCCATAAAGAAGAATGATGCCATTTGCAGCAACATGGATGCGACTGGAGATTATCATACTCAGTGAAGTAAGTCAGAGAGAGAGAGGCAAAACCCGCACGATATCACTTATATGTGGAAACTAAAATATGGCATGAATGAACCTATCTACAAAACAGAAACAGGCTCATAGACACAGAGAGCAGACTTGTGGTTGCCAAGAGGGGAGGAGAAGGTGAGGGATGGACTGGGGATGAAGGGCTGGTAGATGAAAGCTATTACATTTAGAATGGATGAACACCAAAGTCCTACTGGATAGCACAGGGAACTGTATCCAGCCTCCTGGGATAAACCATAATGGGAAAAAATATAAAAAAGAATGTATATATGTGTGTAATTGAGTCATGCAGCTGTACAGCAGAAATTAACACAACATTATAAATCAACTGCTTAACCCACTGTGTCCCCATGTCCCTTCTCTGTCTCTGCATCTCTATTCCTGCCCTGCTAATAGATTTGTCTGTAGCACTTTTCTAGATTCCACATATACGCCTTAATATATATGGTATTTGTTTTTCTCTTTCTGAAACCGAAGCCCCACGGGACCACAAACATGAGCCAATCACAGGCACTACAAGCTCACAGCTGGGAACAGCCCTGTTCAGGCCCAAAGTTTTGTTTAATTGAAATACAGTTGATTTATAATGTTAAGTATACAGTAGCTGTCTCTGTCTGGTTGGTTTCACTTAGCAGAATGTGGAGGCTTGGGACTTCCCTGGTGGCACCGGGGCTAAAGACTCAGCCCTCCTCCCACTGCAGGGGCCCAGGTTTGATCCCTGTTCAAGGAAGTAGATTCCACGCGCCACATCCGGATGCCACCACCAAGATCCGGAGCAGCAAAACAACTAAATAAATAATAAACAGAAGTTAAAAAATAATGAGTAGGCTCCTCTTAGAACCACAGTCTAGAGGAAGAGGGGCCTACCTTGTCCTGCAGGCAAGGAGCAGTCATGCCCCAGGGACAGGGCGGGTCTGGGGGCAGGGGGAAAGTCCTTCCAGGTCACTGAGAAGAAAGTGCCAAACTAAGCCCTGGCACTGGCTTGGTCCTGGCAGAAATAGCGGTACATGTGAACTGCAGGAGATGAATTTCTAGTGCAAAGAAACTTGGCCTCCAGGTCATGAGGGCCTCACAGCTGGTCATGCCTCAGCTGAGAATTAGCCTTCCCTTCAGGCACTAGCGTGAGGGCCCCATTCCAGAGTCCAAAGTGGAGAAGCCATCCCGGGCACACCTTGTCAAGGGCACCTTCTCCTTAGCTGCCTCAGGACAGGATGGAGCCAGACCCACCCTCCCAGGCTTGAGAGCTAAAGGCACGAGAGATCACCCTGATTACCTGACATCATTATGGGATCTGGGGAAATTCTTCTTGTCCCTGTGGACACTTTCCAAGTGGAGTGCTCCCATCCACATCTTTCCCCACTAGCGACAGGGTTCAGCCCAGAAGGTAAACCACTAGAGATTTGTTGTTTGTTTTGAGGTTGTGGCTGGGGTGGGGGTCTCTTCCAGACTTAGCACCCTCTTTTGGAAGCAATGGTTAAGTGTATGAGCACAAGCTTAAGAAAAAATAAAACTATATTAGTTTTAGAAATCCAACTGTAATCATCACTGTTGCCTATGTGGCAATCTAGTGCCCAAGAGGCACACCAGTCTTCCAGAAGGGCACTGTGGCTGGTAAGAGAACAAGGCCAGCAGGTCACCCAGGATCTGGAAGGCTGTCTAGATGCTCCAGCATCTTTTCCAGCTTGCATGTGGAATATGAACTGAGTCTTCTGGATCCCTGGGATTACTAGGTAACTGAGGGGCAGGGAGGACCAACCGCTGTCAGCAAGGACTTCTTTAACTAGAAAAATAAAAGGGGAGTCTGTGATTACATCCCTTGTAGGTCATAAACACGCCAAGTAGCTTATTATTTTTTTTTACTAAAACATCTACAATGAACATGTTTTGTAAATAGGAAAAAAAAAAACATAATATAAGATTGGTCTTGAAAAGAATAAAGATAGTTGTTACTACTGGCAAAAAAAAAAAGTCAAATTTGTAATTATTTCAAGGTATATTTTTCATAATAGCAAAAAAAAAAAAATGTAAACAATCCAAATGCCTAACCTTTGGGGTACTGTCATCTGTCATACATTCATCTGAAAGAATATAGGGCCATTAAAACAATAAATATGCGATAGTGTCAACACAGGGAAAATGCGCAGGAATAAAAAGAACAAAGACACACACATTCATTGACTGCTGCCATGGAAAGTCATGTTTAGACAGTGATAAGAATGAAAAATAACAGAGGTTGATCCTTTCAAGCAAAAGGATCCTTTGTGGTCAGGGGAGATGTGAGGTGTAAGTCTCCATAGAAAGCTTTTTTATTGTTTTGTTTTTAACAGCAAATCGAGTTGATACGGCCTCTGTTAGGGACAGTGAAACCACATTTTCCCCGGGATTCAAGCCTTCAGGGCTGCCTCAGGCAACAGAGGAACACAGAAGTAAATTTATGCTCCAGCCCTCGTTTCACCCTACCTAGGGCTCCTCTCTTTCTATCTCTGTCTCTTTCTCTCTATCTCTCTCTATATATCTCTCTATCTCTTTCCAAAGACCAAGTTCATTAAGTCCATTCACTTAGGTCTTTCCCTCTGTTTCTTGATTGGTAGCCAGTGTGGATGACTTAACCTCTGCTCACATATAATCAGCTGGGATACACCAGAACATTATCCTTCTTAGAAAATATTTTTCTTTCTATACGAAAATATTTTTGACTCTCCCTCTCTTTCAATTTAAAAAGTAACAGGTACCTATTTTAACAAATATATCATGTACAGATTATACTGGGCAACACTGTGTTGTATTTGGGGGCCTGCCACATTCACAGCCATTCCTAGGAGTTCTTTACCCATGGCTGGCCATGCCATGTGCCCTGTGGCTCTGACCCCTGACCCCCAAGACCAGCTACGGCTGGCTGGACCAGGGTAAATACCTGACTCAAGGGCAGCCAAACCCTGGGCTGGCCAGGGTCTATAGGGTGGACTCCTCCAAAAATCTTACCCTAGTTTCACTGTGAATCACTGAGCCCATCAAGTCCCCTCTTGGGGAGTAAATGTGAGGCATAGAGGAGTGGTAAGTGGGTAGGTAGGAGGAGCATTAGTCTAAGGACATGCAGAGAGAAGGAAGGAAGCAAAGGGTGGAAGAAGCAGAATTCGTGCACGAACAAGAGGCACAGAGGAGAATAAAGGCAAACAGAGTTTAGCTGGTGGTAGGAGGAGGCAGAAAGGCACTAAGGCCTAGCTTCTTGAAGGGAGGGACCACGTTTGCATTACTCCTGGAGAGAAACAGGGCCTGGGACACGGAAGTCATGCAATGGGAGTCTGGACTGGCTGACAGACATGGGAGGAAGGAGGCCTGAGGACAGCGAGCCGGTGCCTCTGTAGAGCTCTGGGTGGGTGACTGCCTCCATCTTCCCCACGTGGCCCCCATTCCAGTCTCCCGTGCAGACTGGATTCCTGTCTTCCTTGTTGCCCCACAGTTCCTTACAGTAAATCTCATTTTCCCCATTCTTAAAATCTCAGAGAGTCCAACAGAGAAATATAAAACAAAGAACAAAACAAAAAATCCTCCGTGAGCCAGAGATAATCATCCTGAAAACAGATTTCGTGTTCTGTTATTCTTATGCTAAACAAGTGAAGTATTTCCATACCATAAACTATCCTTTGAAGACATGGTTTCGGTGGCTGCACTTTGTCCCTTCACTCTAAAGAATATTCGGTGTTAGATGTTAGACACTGAGGTTATTTCTGAAAGCTTGCTGCATGAATAATGCCTTGCTGTCCACGCAAAGACTTGTACGTTGAGTGCTTGCAGCAACTCTATTCCTAGTGTCCGCCAAACATTACGAACAACCGAAATGCACAACAACAGACTCGGGTACATCCATACGGTGGGATGCGACTCAGCAACACAAAGGGACAAACCACTGATGGACACAAAATTGTGGATACACGTCAGAAACACTCTGCTAAGTGGAAGTAGCCAGACAGAAAAGGCTCCACACGTGTGGGCTTCCACGTAGTCAACCTTGATGGAAAGATAAAACTATAGGATGAAAAGCCCATAAGTGGTTGCCAGGGACTGGGGCTTGCAGTAGGGACCTGATGATGACAAAGGGCAGCCCAAGTGAACTTCTTGGAAAGATGGAAAAATATCTGATAGTGCTAGTGTTTATACAACTATATACATTGACATGGTTCATCCAGCTGTACACCTAGTAAGAGTAAATTTTATGGTATGTAAATGATGGAAAGTGAAGTTGCTCAGTTGTGTCCAACTCTTTGAGACCCCACGGACTGTAGCCCACCAGGCTCCTCCATCCATGGAGTTTTCTAGGCAAGAGTACTGGAGTGGGTTGCCATTTCCTTCTCCAGGGGATCTTCCTGACCCAGGGATTGAACCCCGGTCTCCTGTATTGTGGGCAGACGCTTTACCATCTTAGTCACCAGGGAATCCCTCAATAAATAAATAAATAAATGATACCCCCAATAAATATGACCCCACTCCATCCAAAGTAATACTGTCATGCAGTAAGTCCCTCTACACGTCTCCTTCTGAATATCTATGAGTATATCCTTTGGATAAATTTCCAGAAGCAGAATCACTGGATCAAAGTGTATGCACAGTTTAAGCACAGTTAATTAAAAACTAAATTTAAATAGCCACCTGAGGCTAGCAGCTACCGTGTTGGTCAGCACAAGTCTAGGACACAACTGGCCCCTGGCTGCAGGAGCAGTGGCGGCCGCGCCCAGCCAGCCTGGCCACGGGGCCTGATCACTCTTTGCCTCACACTCCAGGGTCAGGACCTGGGGTCCCGTCTGCTCCAGGCACTGAAGTTGGAGTACTTGGCTCTGTCCCATCCCTTGATTCTCCCCTCCTTGCTCCTGGGTGCCTGCCCTGCTCGCCACAGCCCTCTGGGGACTGGGCACTTGGTCCCTGGGCAGCTTGGATGCCAGGCCTTCAGGTACCGTCCTCTATTCATCCGCATCTGCCTCCAGCCCCCTTAGGCTGGCTGTCTTCCTACCTGTCTGGGCTTCTGCCTCATTCACTGCTGGGACTTGCCTCTCTAGAAGCCTGGCTCATGCATGGCTATCTTTGGAAGGGGAAACTTGATTGTCTTTTTTAATGATCTCTCTCTCTTTTTTGTTTTATTCCAAGCGTCAACCCTTATCTTTGAAAACTGACCTTGTCCTTGGAATCGCCTCCTGAATCCTGATGCCACCCACAGAGGGCTGTGTGGAGAGAGGGGAGAGCGTGGGAAGATCAGCAGCGGTACACACGATGCTCTTCAACCCCACCAGAGCTGGGCTCTGCTCTCCCTTTAGGGAAACATAGACAGACGCGCAGGGATGATCTGGTTTAAAAGGCATGAAGTACCCCCACAGGCACCTCCCTGCCCAGCTCCCAGCCGCCTCCCCACGGTGGGAGCCATCAGCCCCCCAGCCTTGGGCACAAGATCAGAATCCTCAAGAGAGCGGCGGGGAGAGGCCCCCGTTCCTGCCCAGCCACAGTCAGCACCCATCTCAGAGCTTCGACTGCAATGGAGGGCCTGGGTCTGCCTTGGACAATAACGCTGGGAAAAGCCCAGCCTCCTCAGAGACCTGCTCTTCCCACGTGCTGCCACCCTACCTCACAGTCAATCAGGGACAAGGCTTCTGAGCCCAGCGGTCACCTCCCATCCCTAGGAGGACACACGTGGGGCTGGGGTGCGAGTGGGACATGAACGGGGTGGCTCTTGGCTCACACTGCCTCTCCCATCCCATCCCCCTGGACCACAGCCTCCTTAGCTGGCTCTTCCATCGTCAGCTGAGCCAACTAAGCAGGAGGGCTGTCATTCCTCTGAGAAAGGACATCTGTTATCTGACGGGCAGAAGCACATCTCAGGCAGGACAGGGCATGTGGCCCTTGTCCTCCATGAGCAGTCTTCAAAAATGACAAGACCTCGTCAACAGTTGTAGAGGTAACATCTTCCGCTGCTGGCATGGCCAGTACGGTGAACAGACACTGGAGAGGGAGCAGAGTGTGCCCTGGAGCAGGGGGTCAGGACGTACACAGCACTGGGGGGAGAGGTGTCCTTGTGTACACGCTCATTTCCCCGCACCCAGCACAGTCCCTGCCCTCAGCTGTGCTCCTCCAGTCGTGCAGAGGAGAGTGAATTCCTAATAATGGGGGATAAGAGAGGGTGATAGTCTGGAAACCTAACGCTGCATTAAAGTGAAGTTGCTAAGTCGTGTCCGACTCTTTGTGACCCTATAGACTGTAACATATCAGGCACTTCCGACCATGGGATTTTCCAGGCAAGAATATTGGAATGGGTTGCCATTTCCTTCTCCAGGGGATCTTCCCGATCCAGGGATCGAACCTGGGTCTCCTGCATTGCAGGCAGACACTTTACTGTCTGAGCCACCAGGGAAGCTATGCTGTATTAAAGTGGTTTCTAAATTGGGGCCACAAAAGTGTTTGGTGAGTCCATCATCTGCTAACGCCCCATCCCTTAGCAACTCAGCAATCAGTGTCAGACCTCTGAAGGGAAAACGAGTAGTCAAATGTGATTGCCTATACGTGGAATATTTTACATGCATGCTCTGCTGACTTCTATTGCCGTGGAAAGATGTTTAATATTCAGACTGTACTGATTTTACCAGTAAAATATAGCATCTTCAGTTTAGCTACATCATAAGCTATACAGCATGACTAGAGCACAGGGGCCTCTGAATGAGTTCATCTTCCAGGCCCAGGATCCATCACGTTCCTCAGGCACCGATCGTAGTCAGGGGATTGAGGGCCAGAAGGGTTTAGGAGACAGAGATCTTCTATAAGCTTGAAGGCAAAAAAGGATTGTTGATGTTGAACATTTCTGGGTGTTGTTCAGTCTTCCTCTGTTGATGCAGAAGGTCTATGAGGTCCTCACAGGGACCCTGAGGTCCAGGGCTGCAGAAAACACAGGTGACCAGGCTGATTCTAATGATGAACTCCAGAAACTGTGCCCGTTGGCCTCTGTCCTGTGGAGGTGGAGCACATATTCTGCACGATATTTGGTTCCATAAGCTGAAAAGTTTGACTTTCAGCTGAAATTTTAGTAAAAGGACATCCCATCAGAGCAGATGGTAAATACTGCACTTACGATCCTTCTTTGCAATTTATTATATGTTATTATACCTTGCACAGAGGAGCTGTGAAATAACTCACAGTTTTAAAAGGTCTGACAATTCAGAAGGCTTAGTCCATTACGAGAGCTTCAGCTGCTCCACAGCCTCCAGGAAGCCCCACAGCTTGTGCAGAGCCTAAGCTCCACCTTGCTGTTTCCAAACTTCCCTGGACGCCCCACCTGGTTGTCCACAAGCAATCTTGGGTCACTTGCCTCAACTAGGACCTCTCGTCTCCCTCAGAAGCACCTGTGTGGTCCCCCAAGCTGGGAGCTCAGAGTCAACCTTCCTCTTTCTTCCCCTTCATCCTTGGCCAACTGGCGTCCAAGCCCAAGAATGCTGAGTCAGAAACACTACTCAGCTGCACCTCCCTCCATTTCAGGCTTCCTCCTCCCTGCTGGCTCACTGCCAAAATCCTGCAGCCAGCCTCCCTGCCTCCAGACTCCAACCCTCCCAACCTCCCTTTGGTCTAAGAGTCAGTCTTCTTAAGATCAATTTGCTTAAAAGCTTTCAAAAGATCAAACTCTCCAGAGGGGTAAACAAAGCCTTTCGGTGTCTGCCCTCCAGACTAACCTGAGGGTCCCTTCTCCCAATATCCCCCCGACTCTCAACTCTCAGCCTCCTTTAGCTGTGCTTCAGGTGTGCACACTCGCACCTCCTGTTCCCTCTGCCTCACACACGCCCCTTATCCATCTGGTACACTTGATCATTCTTTGAGACCCTCCTATGAAACTCCCCAGCAGCTACACCTCTTAAATAAGTTTGTCTTCATGTGTGTGTGAGTGTGTGTGTCCATGTCCCACTAAACTCTGAGTTCCAGGGGAGTGCTGTCTAGCACAGAATGGAAACCATATACCTGGCCTGACTTGATAGTATCAGTTCTTATCTGTGCAGATTTGAGCAGTTCCATTATGGCTAAGACAGGGGTTTAGAAAAGATGGACTTCCCTGGTGGCTCAGACGGTAAAGCGTCTGTCTACAATGCGGGAGAGACCTGGGTTTGATCCCTGGGTCGGGAAGATCCCCTGGAGAAGGAAATGGCAATCCACTCCAGCACTATTGCCTGGAAAATCCCATGGACAGTGGAGCCTGGTAGGCTACAGTCCATGGGGTCACAAAGAGTCGGACACGACTGAACGACTTCACTTTCACGCATTGGAGAAGGAAATGGCGACCCACTCCAGTATTTTTGCTTGGAGAATCCCAGGGACGGGGGAGCCTGGTGGGCTGCCGTCTATGGGGTCGCACAGAGTTGGACACGACTGAGTGACTTCACTTAGAAAAGTTATTCTAACCACTGAAGAGGTACAAGGGTAGGACAAGAAGTGACTTGTCCAAAGAGCCCCTTCACACTAGACATCACTGATTAAGCATTTATACTAGAGGTCAGATTCTGCACCGCACACTTCTCGCACTGCATCGGCGCATCCTCACTACAGTGCTGTGAAGACAGGTGCAGTACCACATTTTACAGGAAACCAAACGCTACAGCACAGGAGCCTCGGGGAGGCTAAGCCGCACACCCAAAGCCTGGACTGAGCTGCTGCACCGACAAGCAGTGGCTCCAGAACACATCCTTTCCTCTCTGACAGTGGTGGTGTGGATCCTGCTCCAGCCAGGTGTCCTTGAGGAACTTGCTAGAGCTTAGGGGTGGCTGTGGGAAGAAGAAGGATGTTGGCTGGGCTGGAAAATGCCAGGAGATGGTTTCTCCTGCAGTGGTGTTCTGACTGGTTGAATGCAGTTTCTTTCCATCTTGAGCTTGTTCTGTTATCACCAAGTACATCCTAAGTGCCCTCCAAGTCCACATGCAGAGAGATGTCCAGGACCTCAGTGATCCAGCCAGCTGACCTGGGATTAACTGTGGCTTGGTAGCAGGGGCTGCAGCTCTCCTGTGAGCATGCGTGCTCAGTCCTGTCCAACTCTTTGTGACCCAATGGACTGTAGCCCACCAGGCTCCTCTGTCCATGGGATCCTCCAGGCAAGAATACTGGAGTGGGTTGCCATTTCCTCCTCCAGGGGATTTTCCTGACCCAGGGATCGAACTCGCATCTCTCACATCCCCTGCATTGGCAGGTGGATTTTCTTTTTTTTTTTTTTTTTAACCACTAGTGCAACCTGAGAAGGCAATGGCAACCCACTCCAGTACTCTTGCCAGGAAGGTCCCATGGATGGAGGAGCCTGGTAGGCTGCAGTCCACAGGATCACTAGGAGTCGGACACGACTGAGCAACTTCACTTTCACTTATCACTTTCATGCACTGGAGAAGGAAATGGCAACCCACTCCAGTATTCTTGCCTGGAGAATCCCAGGGACGGGGGAGCCTGGTGGGCTGCTGTCTCTGGGGTCGCGCAGAGTCGGACACGACTGAAGCGACTTAGCAGCAGTAGCAGTAGCAACCTAAGAAGCATGTTTAGGTAGAAGACCATCCAAAAAGACACATATGGTCTGTTTCTCTCAATCACCTGCAAAGGCCTTCCACTGACCGAGCTTAAGTGTGGGTCTAGAGCAACTCCTTGCAAGATGTGTGTCAACTTGCCCTCTCTCCAGGGGCCATCCTGCAGTTAATCCTGCTCCATATCTATTCTTGGCCACATTCATTTTCATGTGGTGAAAATAGGTTTTGACAGGGTTCCTTTCACATTTAATCTGCTGATTCCAATGAGAGTCAGACCCCTCAGTAACTCTTCTCCATATTAATAGATGGTTCTGCCAGAACACAAGGTTACTTCAGTTTTTCCCTCCCCCTCTTTCTGCCTCTCCTCATGAGACAGGAAAGCATCAGATTTGTTCAGCCCTTTACCTTTATCCAAAAAAGTGCAAGGAAGCAGCGCTCTAAGTACAATTTGCTAGGAGGGCGACACCTAGCGGTAAGAGAGTGAAATACAACAATGAGGGGTTAAAGATAACAGTTAAAGGAAGACAGCACGAAGTCGTGTCCCACTCTTGGGATCCCTTGAACTGAAGCCCGCCAGGCTCCTCTCTCTGTCCATGGGATTCTCCAGGCAAGAAAATTGGAGTGGGTTGCCATTTCCTTCTCCAGGGGAACTTCCTAACCCAGAAACTGAACTTAAGTCTCCCGTACTGCGGGCAGATGCTTTACCGACTGAATTATACAGGAAGACCCAAGAATACACTTAAGTCCCCTACATAAAAGAGAGAACTTCCCTGGGGGCTCAGACCGTAAAGCGTCTGCCTGCAATGCAGGAGACCTGGGTTCGGTCCCTGAGTTGGAAAGATCTCCTGGAGAAGGAACTGGCAACCCGATCCGGTATTCTTGCCTGGAGAATCCCATGGACAGAGGAGCCTGGCGAGCCCCAGTCCATGGGGTCGCAGAGACCCGGATACCACTGAGTGACTTACACTTCACTTCTTCACTACATACAGAGGGTTCCGTCGTGAGGGTACCTTCCTAAGTCCACCAAAGTTAGCCTAGGTACCCAACTAATACAATAGGCTATTCAGTACTGTATTGTAATAGGCTTATAATACTTTTCACATAAATAATACATACAACACACAAAAAAAATAAAACATTTTTAATCTTACAGAACAATACCTTGAAAAGTATGGTAGAACAACAGTTGGCATACAGGGGCTGGCATCAAGTGAACAGGCAAGAAGAATTACTCACTGGAGGAGGGAGAGGAGGAGGGAGGTAACAGACCCTGAACGATGTTCATCAGTAGGAGACGGAGGGCACCGCAATGTCATTCTTGCTTGATGTGGATGGCACAGTTTCTGGTTCCTTGCTGAATTCAACTTTACCGCCTCTCTTTAAAACAAACAAACAAAAACAATCCAGTGATGTCTGGATTTGGTTCAGTTCCGTTCAGTCTCTCAGTCATGTCCCACTCTTTGGCTCCCATGGACTGCAGCACGCCAGGCCTCCCTGTCCATCACCAACTCCCAGAGTTTATTCAAACTCATGTCCATTGAGTCAGTGATGCCATCCAACCATCTCATTCTCTGTCGTACCCTTCTCTTCCTGCCTTCAATCGTTTTCAGAATCAGGGTCTTTTCCAATCAGTCAGTTCTCATCAGGTGGCCAAAGTATTGGAGTTTCAACTTCAGCATCAGTCCTTCCAATGAACACCCAGGACTGATCTCTTTTAGGATGGATGGTTGGATGTCCTTGCAGTCCAAGGGACTCTCGAGAGTCCTCTCCAACACCACAGTTCAAAAACATCAATTCTTCAGCACTCAGCTTTCTTTATAGTCCAACTCTCACATCCATACTTGACTACTAGAAACACCATAGCCTTGACTAGATGGAACTTTGTTGGCAAAGTAATGTGTCTGCTTTTTAATATGCTGTCTAGGTTGGTCATAACTGTTCTTCCAAGGAGCAAGTGTCTTTTAATTTCATGGCTGCAGTCACCATCTGCAGTGATTCTGGAGCCCAAGAAAATAAAGTCTGTCATTGTTTCTACTGTTTCCCCATCTATTTGCCATGAAGTGATGGGACTAGATGCCATGATCTTAGTTTCCTGAATGTTGAGTTTTAAGCCAACTTTTTCACTCTCCTCTTTCACTTTCATCAAGAGGCTCTTTAGTTCTTCTTCACTTTCTGCCACAAGGGTGGTGTCATCTGTATATCTGAGATTATTGGTATTTCTCCCGGCAATCTTGATTCCAGCTTGTGCTTCATCCAGTCCATCATTTTTCATGATATACTCTGCATATAAGTTAAATAAGCAGGGTGACAATATACAGCCTTGACGTACTCCTTTACAGATTTGGAACCAGTCTGTTGTTCCATGTCCAGTTCTAACTGCTGCTTCTTGACCTGCATGCAGATTTCTCAAGAGGCAGGTCAGGTGGTCTGGTTTTCCCATCTCTTGAGGAATTTTCCACAGTTTGTTGTGATCCACACAGTCAAAGGCTTTGGCGTAGTCAATAAAGCAGAAGTAGATGTTTTGGGGCTCCAAAATCACTGCAGATGGTGATTGCAGCCATGAAATTAAAAGACACTTACTCCTTGGATGGAAAGTTATAACAAACCTAGACAGCATATTAAAAAGCAGAGACATCACTTTGTCAACAAATGTCCATCTAGTCAAGCCTATGGTTTTTCCAGTACTCATGTATGGATGTGAGAGTTGGACTATAAAGAAAGCTGAGTGCAGAAAAATTGATGCTTTTGAACTGTGGTGTTGGAGAAGACTCTTGAGAGTCCCTTGGATAGCAATCAAACCAGTCGGTTGTAAAGGAAATCAGTACTGAATATTGATTGGGAGGACTGATACTGAAGCTGAAGCTCCAACATTTTGGCCACCTGATGCGAAGAGCTGACTCATTTGAAAAGACCCTGATGTTGGGAAAGATTGAAGGCAGGAGGAGAAGGGGAAGACAGAGGATGAGACGGTAGATGGCATCACCAACTCAATGGACATGAGTTTGGGTAAACTCCAGGAGTTGGTGATGGACAGGGAGGCCTGGCGTACTGCGGTTCATGGGGTTGCAGAGTAAGACGTGACTGAGCGACTGAACTGAACTGAACTGAGATGTTTTTCTGGAACCCTCTTGCTTTTTCAATGATCCAACAGATGTTGGCAATTTGATCTCTGGTTCCTCTGCCTTTTCTAAATCCAGCTTGAACATCTGGAAGTTCATGGTTCACATACTGTTGAAGCCTGGCTTGAAGAATATTGAGCATCACTTTGCTAACGTGTGAGATGAGTGCAATTGTGCAATAGTTTGAACATTCTTTGGCATTGCCTTTCTTTGGGATTGGAATAAAAACTGACCTTTTCCAATCCTGTGGCCACTGCTGAGTTTTCCAAATTTGCTGGCATATTGAGTGCAGCACTTTCACAGCATCATCTTTCAGGATTTTAGCATCATCTTTTAGCTCAAGTGGAATGTCTGAGTACTAGCTCTTTTTTCCTCATCTTCGATAACATGGTAAAACTGGACTGCCTTCTGAACAGCTGCTACAAACTTCCTGGGCCACTCTACATTTGGGTCCTATGCCTCAAAAACTAACAGTGCCTCCTCAAATAAAGAAAACCTCCTTGCCATTTCCTGCGTCATGAATCTCTTGGGTTCTTCAGTTACTTCTTCCTCTTGTCTCTCTTCATCCTTTCTCTGCGCCTCCAATTCCATCAGGTCTTTGTTAGTAAGCTCCTGTTGTGTACAGCAAGGAGTTCAGTGAATTGTCCTCTTGAAGATCCAGCTCCAGCTTCTTGCTGAGGGTCACTCAGGTGCTGAAGACCTCCTGGGACTCCTCATCCAGCTTCTCAAATCCACGAAAGTCACGAACAAACTGCAGGCAAAGGTTCTTTCAAATGCCGTTCGTGGTGACGGCTGTGACCCTACACCCAGCAAAGTCAATGTTTTTTATGGTCTTGTAGATCTTAGAGTCCTTCTGAAATTGTCTCAAGGTTGCTCCTGGTTTGTCTGACAAAAAGTGTGGCATAAATAATATTCCCTTTTAAATATTTATCATTTTTATATATTTATTTGACTGTACCAGGTCTTAGTTGCAGCACTTGGGATCTTCAGTTTTCACTGTGGCATGTGGGCCCTTTGAGTTGTTGCATGCAAACTCTTCAGTTGAGGTGTGTGGGATCTAGTTCCCTGACCAGGATTAAACATGGGCTCCCTGCATTGGGAGTATGGACCCTTAGCCACTGGACCACCAGAGAAGTCTCATAAAGAAAACTTCTTGAAAGTCACTATAACTCCCTGGTCCATAGGTTGGATGAGCGATGTAGTAGTCAATGGCAGAGGCATTACTTTGACATCGGGATGAAAGTCATCCATGAATGCAGGGTAGCCTGGAGTACTGTCAAGTAGCAAAAGAACATTGAATGGGATGTCCTTCTCCAAGCAATATTTCTCTACCTCTGGGATAAAGTGGTGGGAAAACCAGTCCTAGACAATGGCCTGTGTAAATCAGGTTTGCGGTTGTCCTTCTACACAGCAGGAAGAGAGCCCCTGGCTGTGTTTCTAAGGGTTCCTGAGTTCTGTGAATGATAAACTAAGGGAAGTTTCAGCTTCATATTACTGAAAGTATTGCCACCAAACAACAGAATTAGCCTAATTCCATGGACCGTAGTCCGTGGGGTCGCAAAGGATCGGACATGATTGAGTGACTTTCGCTTTCACTTGCTGCTTTATAGCCTGGCATCAATCAATTTTTCCTCCTTACTGATGTAACTTCAGTCTGGCATCCTCTTCTAGTACGGTCCTATCTCATCCATATTAAAAACCTGCCTTCATCAATAATTTCTCCAAGTGTTGAAGGAAATTCCCAGGCAGCTACCCCATCTGCACTTGCTGCTTCTCCACTTACTTTTACATTGTGAAAGTTGGCTCTGATCTTGAAACCAATGAAACCAGCCTTGACTGGCGTTAAAAGACTTGCCCTCTGATTCTTAACTGCATTTCTTTGTTAAGTCTTCATAAAGGCTTTTAGCTTTCTCTTGACTCAGCATTAAGCTGAATGGGACGCTGATGCTGTGATTTCGCATCCACACACTGAGAAGTTTCTCCAGCTCCTCCATCACTTTTCCACACTTCTTCGGTATTATTGTCGACGTCGTCAGCACAGCAGACTTCACATGTTCCTTGATCTTGTCCTTGTTCTTTATATTCTTAAAAAGTTAGTGTTGGTCGTGCTGGGTTTTCACTGGTGTGTACAGGCCTTCTCTAGTTGCAGCGAGCAGGGGCTACTCTTCACTGTGGTGCACAGACTTCTTACTGCAGTAGAGTGGCTTCTCTTGTTGCAAAGCACAGCTCCAGGTGCACGGGTTTCAGTAGCTCTGGCTCACGGGCTCTAGAGCATGGCCTCAGTAGTTGTGGTGCAAGGGCTTAGCTGCATTGGCAGGTGGATTCCCAACCACTGTACCACCAGGTGCAGATACTCAAAAAAGGAAAGACTCAAAAGAATATTCTTAACCTCAAAGGGCACAAAGTTTCACTTATGCATCGTGAATAATAAATTTTAATATTATATATAATAATAATAATAATTTTTTGTTCTTTAGAATCATGCCCATGGTTGAACAATTCATGGTATAAGAATGAGCAATGTCTACCATCTTTTCGCCTCACTCCTCTCTCTCAATTATTTTTACTTTTGTTTCCATCGTTACCACTTGGTGCTTCTTAGCAGTACCAGTTACATCACCACTGCTTTTTACCCTTGCTTCCAGACATCCTGGGCTTCAAATAAAGATACTGTACTACTGGACTTTATATAGTATGGTACAGTAAGATACACAAAAGCACACCCACTTGTAGAGAATGCATGCATGTGACAGTGTATGCCAGACACACGGACTAACTTATGTGATTAGGCATACAAAAGCACATTTGCATCTTTGAACGTCTGCAACCTAAGGTTCATATATAGGGGACTTACTGTAGTCTTTTTTTTTAACAGCTTTGCTGAGGTATGACTGACATACAAACATTGAATATGTTTAAAGTGTACAACTTGATCTTCTGAAACATATACATCATGAAATGATCACCCAATCAAGCTAATTAATTTATCCATTGTCTCCATATAGCTACTGTTGACAAAAAAAAATTCAACTAACATTTAAGATGAGAGAAAAGAGAATTTTATTTGAGCCAAACTGAAGACTGCAACCTGGGAAACAGAGTCTCAGAAGCTCTGAGAACTGCTATGCTGATCAGGTATTACATAGCACATTCGTGCATTTTTGAGACAAAGAAATTATGTATCATATTGACAGGTTAGCACTGTGTACATAGTTCATCGAAGATTTCTTTTCCAATTATGCACCTGCAGACAAGTCTTTGATGAATGCAATCCCTTGTATGAGATTAAAAAGAATATATGAATCACAGAATTAACAGTGCTGGTGTCTGAAGAAAGAGGCCAACTTTTTCTCAAAGGTTAATTTCATCTCCCTGCTTTGAGGTCTGGTTAATGTATAATGTAGATGAACAATGAACATTGGGAAAGGCCTGCCGCAAAGAGGTGTTTTGTTTTTTATTTCCTATTTTCTTTCTTAATTTGATTGTTCTCGTATAGGAAATTTATCATTTTCCTCATCACTACCATTTTCTTTGGGGCTTTTTTTAGGGGGGTGGTAGTGAGGGGGTCAGGAGGGTGGTGGTGTGTATATAGTGAAAACAATTTATATATGCTCTCTTAGCAGATTTCAAGTATACAAAACAGAAATTATTAACTATAGCCACCACGATGCATAAGTGAAACTTTGCGCCCTTTGAGGTTAAGAATATTCTTTTGAGTCTTTCCTTTTTTGAGTATCTGTAAATTGTTATCACTTAAGATGGAATGCTACCGATCAGAGGCTCACCACATTTTTAAAATCTGGCATTTCTAAGGAAATTGTCATTGGTCACCCTTTCCACTGTATTGGGTCCATGTGTTTTAAAACAAAAGAAAAGAAAACTCTTACTTTCAAAGTTCTTTGTCACAATCCCTCACCAAAGTATTTTCAGGCACCTCGTAATTTGGGGGCAGGGAGAGTGAGCAAAAACAGAGGGAACAAGAGTGAGAGCTCCTTGCCAGGGGTTTGGGGGACGGATTCTGGTCTCTGCTCTGCCCCACTGAGTGCACCCATCGAGGGCAAGTCACTGACCTCTCTGAGCCTCAGTTTCCTTAGCTGTCAAATGAAGAGGTTGAACTACAGGATCTTTAGGTCTCTTTCCAGCTTTAAATACTTAACTGTATGATACATAATCATAGAGTGGATCATTATTTAGACCTCTTGTGGGTAGATGCTGAAGGTGGAAGAAAATTAGAATCTGTCCTTGGTAACTTTCTGGTTCCTGAGCACTAGTTATGTGGGGAATGGGGGAAAGGGCCGAAGGGTCCTCCACTTCTATTTTACAAGCTCACTAATGAATTATTTGTGTCTCACACATAGGCCTAAGGGGGTGGGGGGTGGTTGTGGCTGGTTTGACCTCTGAGAGGAGACAAACTGGGGAAAGGGAATGTTGTTTGCTAAGAGAAGGTAGAGCACAGGCTTTTCAGATGGAAAGGGAATTTACACATTATCTAATCCATACCCACCTACTTTCAGACCAACAAATTCAGACTGACTTAAGTGGCTGGATCAAGATCACAAAGCTAGTTGGTTGCACAGTCAAAACAGTCCACTGTGAAGAAAAGCTGACCTGAATAGCCAGAAATGTGTGGTAGGTATACATAACCCTACACATCCAATGGTAGAGAGTCTGGTTTCCACATTAATGTTCACAAAAGTCATATAATACTATGTCAAGCTGTGACATATGTTAGAATTCTTTACTCTGTGCATGCATTAATCACAAGCACCCCCCAGACATCCTCGAGAGAGCAGGAGAGAGAGGTGGTCCCCAGAAGAGGGAAGAGACACATCTTAGGAAGCTATTTGTTTCCTGGATACAGAATTTGATCAAGGACAAAGACCCATCCTCCAGAATCCTGAGCCAAGTAACAAAACATTCCATCTAAAGCTTTTCTAATACAGTTTTTGAACTTGAAAATTAATTACCACTGAATGTTTTCCCTGAGCTTTTGCATACTGAAAAGATATCAACATGACCAGCCTCAGCTCTCTTTCTCTCTTCCTCCTCGACTGTTTTCCAACCAAACTGATGGCCTCCATCCTGACTGAACCCAGCAGTCACCCTCCGGCCTCAGCTGCTCCTCTGCCTGGAATGACCACCTCCCATAAACCACCTGACTCACACGTCCTCCTTCAAGTCTCCACTCAAATGTCATCTTGCCAGGAGACTTCCTTTCTATCTGCCCAGTTAATCCACAATAGAGGAGAACCGATCAGGTCTCAAAAACAAGCTCAGAAGTATGTTAATGAGGAAATGTTTTACAGACCCTACATTTTATCATTTATATCCAGCTGTCACACATGCATTGGACATGTGCTTTTAGCAGTAGACCTAAAGAAAACAGTGATACATTTAATGCTCAAAATTCTCCAAGCCAGCCTTCAGCAATACGTGAACTGTGAACTTCCAGATGTTCAAGCTGGTTTTAGAAAAGGCAGAGGAACCAGAGATCAAATTGCCAACATCCACTGGACCATCAAAAAAGCAAGAGAGTTCCAGAAAAACATCTATTTCTGCTTTATGGACTATGCCAAAGCCTTTGACTCTGTGGATCACAATAAACTGTGGAAAATTCTGAAAGAGATGGGAATACCAGACCACCTGGCCTGCCTCTGGAGAAACCTATATGCAGGTCAGGAAGCAACAGTTAGAGCTGGACATGGAACAACACACTGGTTCCAAATAGGAAAAGGAGTATGTCAAGGCTGTATATTGTCACCCTGCTTATTTAACTTATATGCAGAGTACACCATGAGAAACGCTGGGCTGGATGAAGCACAAGCTGCAATCAAGATTGCCGGGAGAAATATCATTAACCTCAGATATGCAGATGACACCACCCTTATGGCAGAAAGTGAAGAAGAACTAAAAAGCCTCTTGATGAAAGTGAGAGAGGAGAGTGAAAAAGTTGGCTTAAAGCTCAACATTCAGAAAATGAAGATCATGGCATCTGGTCCCATCACTTCATGGGAAATAGATGGGGAAACAGTGGAAACAGTGTCAGACTATTTTTGCGGGCTCCAAAATCACTACAGATGGTGATTGCAGCCATGAAGTTAAAATACGCTTACTCCTTGGAAGGAAAGTTATGACCAACCTGGATAGCATATTCAAAAGCAGAGACATTACTTTGCCAACAAGGGTCTGTCTAGTCAAGGCTATGGTTTTTCCAGTGGTCATGTATGGATGTGAGAGTTGGACTGTGAAGAAAGCTGAGCACCGAAGAATTGATGCTTTTGAACTGTGGTGTTGGAAAAGACTCTTGAGATCCAACTGGTTCTGCAAGGAGATCCAACCAGTTCATTCTAAAGCAGATCAGCCCCGGCTATTCTTTGGAAGGAATAATGCTAAAGCTGAAACTGCAGTACTTTGGCCACCTCATGTGAAGGGTTGACTCATTGGAAAAGACCCTGATGTTGGGAGGGATTGGAGGCAGGAGGAGAAGGGGATGACAGAGGATGAGATGGCTGGATGGCATCACTGTCTTGATGCACATGAGTTTGGGTGAACTCTGGGAGCTGGTGATGGACAGGGAGGCCTGGCGTGCTGTGATTCATGGTGTCGCAAAGAGTCAGACACAACTGAGCAACTGAACTGAACAGAGGTATAATTTACCCAACTGGTCTAAGTCATAAGTGGCTTGAGAATTGTTTCCCTATGTCTGGAAAGCCATAAACATTATTTACCAGTTCACTCAGTAACTAATCCTTTTGTTAACTTTTTATGAAGCCATTAGATGTTCCATTAAGATTCTTTAAAATTTCTTATCCAATTCTCTAATATATGAAAGTTATCAGAGACCAGTATTTGCTGAAAGGTTCTTTGCATAAATCTTCTTGAAAATGAAGACTTTGGCAAAAGCATCAGAGGGTATAACAGTAACTGTCTATAAATCCTGGAAAGACTTGAAAGGTCACAGTTAACATTCCATCACAATGTAACTGACAAAAGAAACTTGGTTATTACTGTAACATGCAACATTTTAAAATGTCCAGAATTATGACTAATATTTTATCAGGACATACAAAGGTCACTGTTGAGACAATAGTTACTCACTTAGCCTAACTGGCAATAAAAGATTTCTAAGGCAAATCTAGAATAGATCACTTGAAAGGTAAAGAAACTTAACAAGCTGTTATTAAAAGCAGTATCCCAAGAAAACTATGGAAAGAGAAAGCAAATCCCTGTTATTCAGCAAAGATGTCTCACTGGCCAGTGCAAGTACTCATACACACACACATACAAACAGCAATCGTGGTCTCACAAAGATCACACAGGGTGTAGCCCAAAGATTTCATTCTCTCTCCCCGACAGCACACTCAAGGTGGCTCACAATGAGTGCATAGAGTTTTCCCATTCTGCACAAGCCAGGATGGCTCACCCCAAAATAATATACCCAAAACCACAACTGACAAGGGACCTTCCTGGTGGTCCAGTGGTTAAGAACCTGCCCTTCTACTGCAGGGGGCATGGGTTTGATCCCTGGTTGGGAAACTAAGTTCCCATATGCCTTGTGGTGTGGCAACACACACACACACACACACACAGAGATAAGCTATGGTGACACAGAATCAGAGGAGGTATAGTCTAGAAATTCCACTTCCAGACAGAGGCTTCCAAACAGATTGGCTCAGTTCTTGAAAGACAAGAAACCCAGAGCCGGTTCTCAGGGAGCCTAGAGTGGCTGGCCCACATGGAGTGGAAGGAGTTCCCAGTCTTTCTATCCCTGTGACAAAACAGCTTTAGATGGAGAATACCATTCAAAGACCACCCTCCCTCATTTTCAATAATGTGCGTCAGCCAGTCAAGATTATAACAGACTCTCACTCCTTCTTCTTGGTCATAGGTTTATAGCTATAGGTTGACCAGTCTGCCTTAGTTTTTCCTTGGTGGGAAGTGGGGGAAGAGGGGCTATCAGATGAAATTAAAGGAGCACTTTCCATATTTGATCAAAAAACACTCGTGCATGAACTGAAAACAAACCAGAGCCCTTGCCGGAAGACAGAAGGCTTTCCCAGAAAAAACCAGCACACAGCTCAAAGAGGTAGGGTCCACTTCCTAATTGCTTGGAAGTGGAGCCCCACTTCCAAGCCCCATTCAGCCATAACTTTATTCCGAGTGGCACCTTGCAGATGGGATTTCCAAAACGGAAAATCCCAAGATGAGAACTGAATGTTCCCCAGATGGAAACAAAAGTCCATCAGAGGGACAAGGTGGATGCAGCCTTGTAGTGCAGGCCAGGGGACTTAGCCAGAGTCTGGTGCAGGTGTTGGGATGTCAGATGCTATTTTTTCTCTTCCTCAAAATAATTTTTTGGGGTAGCAAGTCTAGGGAAGTCCAGGCAGGAGGAAAAGAAGAACATTCTCAAGGCAAAGAGGGCCTCGACAGCTGCTAGGGCAGTCCCACTCCTGCCTCTACTCCCATCTCAGAATTCTATGAATAACTGCTGGGGTGGGGGACAGGGCATGACTGGGGCTCGGCCTTTCCAGGCAAGGGTCTCAGGCAATCTAGCCTCTAAAGGAATTCACCAACTCTCCACGCTCTCGAAAGACGCTTGTGTGGAGAAAAACCTCAGAGCATCTGATCATGTCAGGGGACACCCCTCCACTCTGGGACTCTCCCCGACTGAGCTCCAGATTGGATGCCAAAATTGAAGTCTAGGTTATCTGGGTGGACCCTACCTGTAGGGTCACAAGTATCCTTGTAAGAGGAAAGCAGAGGGAGATCTGACTGCACAAGAGGACAAGGCACTTCAACGGCAGTGAGTGAGGTCAGAGGAAGGGGACCCAAGTCCAGAAATACAGTGGCCCTAGAAGCCGAAGTGGCCTTAGGAAGCAACACTACAAACAAAGCTAGTGGAGGTGATGGAAATCCAGTTGAGCCATTTCAAATCCTAAAACATGATGCTGCACTCAATACGCCAGCAATTTGGAAAACTCAGCAGTGGCCACAGGACTGGAAAAGTTCAGTTTTCATTCCAATCCCAAAGAAAGGCAATGCCAAAGAATGCTCAAACTACCGCACAATTGTACTCATCTCACATGCTAGCAAAGTAATGCCCAAAACTCTCCAAGCTAGATTTCAACAGTACATGAGGTGAGAACTTCCAGATGTTCAAGCTGGATTTAGAAAAGACAGAGGAATCAGAGATCTCACTGACAATCCAGTGAATCATAGAAAAAACAAGAGAGTTCCAGAAAAACATCTCCTTCTGTTTCATAGTCTTCCCTGGTGGCTCAGATGGTAAAGCATCTGCCCGCAATGCGGGAGACCTGGGTTCAATCCCTGGGTTGGGAAGATCTCCTGGAGAAGGAAATGGCAACCCACTCCTGTACTCTTGCCCAGAGAATCCTATGGACGGAGGAGCCTGATAGGCTACAGTCCATGGGGTCGCAAAGAGTCGGACACGACTGAGCGACTTCACTCACACTCACTTCACTCTGTTTCATTGACTACAATAAAGCCTTTGACTGTGTGGATCACAACAAACTGTGGAACATTCTTCAAGAGATGGGAATACCAGACCACCTGACCTGCCTCCTGAGAAATCTGTATGCAGGTCAGGAAGCAACAGTTAGAACTGGACATGGAACAATGAACTGGTTCCAAATTGGGAAAGGAGTACATCAAGGCTGTATATTGTCACCCTGCTTATTTAATTTAAATGCAGAGCACATCATGCAAAATGCCAGGCTGGATGAAGCACAAGCTGGAATCAAGATTTCTGGGAGAAATATCAATAACCTCAGATATGCAGATGACACCACCCTTACAGCAGGAAGCAAAGAAGAACAAAAGAGCCTCTTGATGAAAGTGAAAGGGGAGAGTGAAAAAGCTGGTTTAAAATGCAATATTCAAAAAACAAAGATCATGGTATCCAGTGCCATTACTTCATGCCAAAGAGATCGAGAAACAATGGAAACAGTGACAGACTTTATTTTCCTGGGCTCCAAAATCACTGCAGATGGTGACAGCAGCCATGAAATTAAAAGACACTTGCTCCTTAGAAGAAAAGCTATGACCAACTTAGACAGCATTTTAAAAAGCAGAGACATTATTTTGCCAACAAAGTTCCGTCTAGTCAAAGCTATGGTTTTTCCAGTAGTCATGTGTGTATGTGAGAGTTAGACCATAAAGGAAGCTGAATGCCAAAGAATTGATGTTTTCTAAATTTTTGTCAACACTTTTTTTGAACTGTTGTGTTGGAGAAGACTGTTGAGAGTCCCTTGGACTGCAAGGAGGTCAAACTAGTCAATCCTAAAGAAAATCAATCCTGAATATTCATTGGCAAGACTGATGCTGATGCTGCACGACTGATTCAAAGAGCTGACTCATTAGAAAAAACCCTGATGCTGGGAAAGATTGAAGGCAGGAAGAGAAGATGACAGAGGACAAGATGGTTGGATGGCATCACCGACTCGATGGAAATGAGTTTGAGGGAGCTTGGGGAGATGGTGAAGGACAGGGAAGCCTGGCTTGCTGCAGTCCATGGGGTCACAAAGAGTCAGACGGGACTGAACAACAACAACTAGAAGCTGAAAAAGGTGAGGAGACAGATTGTCCCCTGGAGTCTTCAGGAAGACCCAGACCTTGACATTAGCTTGGTGAAAATGATTTCAGACTTCTGATCTCCAGAACTATAGAGAATGAGTCTGTGTTGTTTTAGTCCCCTAAGCTTGTGGTGATCTGTTGCAGTAGTAATAGAAAATTAATGCATCCAGGTGATGAGAACCTCCCAGTTCCCTCTGAGAAGGCTGTGCCACCTGGATGAGGTGAGCCCAGGCCACAGCATACCAGTGGTGTGACAAGCTCAGGTGTGAGACTTAGTCACCCCATGCCACCAGCAGCCACCCAGAGGTCTCCTCTGAGCATTGCCCTCTATACAGTGTCACAAGGAAGGGGTGGGGCTTCCCTGTTCAGAGATAAGAACACCTGTGTGTCCCAGGGGTTCCTTGGTCTGTCCTTGTTTTGAGAAGCAGGCAGGACTGACAGGTGGCACCACACCTTACCTGTGATGGTGCCAAGGAAAACCAACTGGTGGTTTTCTTTGGCAGATCTCAACTTAGCCATTAGATAAAATCTGAGTCGAGCTAGTTAGACCACCCAGGAACAGGACGTACTTGTTTATTAAACATTTCAACATTGCCAGGGTGCATTTTCCCTCGTATGTTCTGGAACACTTCTTGATCACATTACCACTCTCACATAACCTGCACTGATATTTCATAACATAACACTTCACCAGCAAACCTGAAGCCCTGGAAGGTATTTCACCTGAAACCATCAAAAACGTCAAGTTAGAATGCATTTCTTACAGGCCTCTGAAGGGTGACTGGTTTAGCCGCTACTTTGTCCGTAGGACATAGGCTTCTGGGCAACACTGAACTAGGGTGAATGAGCGAAAACCCAGCTCTGTGATCCCGTGGCTGCAGGCTTCTGTGTTCTTGTGAGTTCTCGAAGCTGGGGCTGGAGTTGGGGGCCATGGTATCTGAGGTGACCCTCTGTGACCGCTCAGCAAGCCCAGGAACAGAGGCCCTAGATGGATTACACAAGGGCCGAGCAGGTCAGCAATGCCACTTAGAGTGGTTTGAAGTGGAGTCTGAACAGTGTGGCTGACCCCCATCACCAGAAGTGATAGCATGACCAGATATAATCACATCACTGAAAGTGAAACCAAGAGCGACCAAGAGCCGAGATGTCACAGCAGAGGTTCTCAGGACATGGCACTGCAGTCTCCTTCCTGCCTCTCCTCCAGGAGGACCAATCCATGCAGCCCTCCAGGCTGCACAGACACCAGAGACTCCAGGCCCCCAGGTCTGGGACCAGGGGTCCCCCTTCAGAATGTGGGTGTTGAGTTGCACAATTTAAATCTCAGCCTGGGACTTGGTTTCTGAAGCACTGGCAGGCCCTTCCCATCTCACACAGACCTGTAGGAGTCTCAGGTGAAATTCTTGCAGCCGCTAAATAGCAACTAACAGAGATTACAGAACCAGACTGCCTGTGTTTGAAAATCCAGGCTCTACTCTTTACTGCTACATGACGGCAGCAAGCTGCTTAAAGATCTCTGCTCCAGTTTCCTCATCTGTGAACAGAGAATTAAAAATACTATATAAAGTAGTAAAATGTGGCTACTCCTGGCTGCTGCTGATTAGCTGCCAAGTCGTATCCGACTCTTTGTGACCCTCCGTGGACTGTGGCCCTCCAGGCTCCTCTGTCCATGGGATTCTCCAGGCAAGAATACTGGAGTGGGTTGCTATTTCCTTCTCCAGGGATTTTCCCGATCCAGGGGTTGAACCTGCTTATCCTGTATCTCCTGCGTCAGCAAGTGGATTCTTTACTACTGAGCCACCCTGGAAGCCCACAACAGAAATTAACTCTCTGAATTCTGGAGGCTAGAAGTCCACCTTCGAGGTGTCAGCAAGGCTGTGCTCTAATCTCCTCTACGCCTTTCTCCCTGCCTTCCTTGTCTTACCCACTGTCCTGGGTGATCTTGGGCCTGTGGCAGTGTGACTCCAACCTCCGCCTCTGCTGTTATACATCATCCTCTCTATTTCTTCACACAATGTTTTTATAAGGACAGTAGTCATAATGAAGGACCCACGAGCCTGAAGTCATGTTAACTCATTACATCGCAGTGACCTTGCTTCCAAATAATGTCAGGACTCAGGAGTTAGCCGACATCATTTGGGAGGACACAATTTTAACAGTGTCTTTGCCCTTACTGCCCAGGCATTTATGGTCAAAGACAGTTATGTTAGGTATTCCTCTCTCATGTCCCTTGTCATTTCTCTTTCTTAAAATTTATTTGAAAATATTTTTAAGTGATAAATCATACAGACCAATGCACTTGACTAATACAAAAGTAGGTTTTGTTTTAATATCTATTATTTATTCATTTGGTTGCCCCAGGTTGCAGTTGCTGCATGCCAGGTCTTTGGTCTTCATTGTGGCATGTGGGATCTTTTAGCTGCAGCATGCAGAATCTAGTTCCCTGACCAGGAATCAAACCTGTGCCCTCTGCATTGGGAGCACATAGTCTTAGCCACCGGATCACCAGGGATGTTTTAGTTAAATTAAAGCAGTTTGGGTTAAATTAAGCTCTGTAAAGTCTCTTACTGAAACACCTGGCTAAAATAGAGTATATAATTTCCCCCCTTTTCTAATTCTCTTATTTTTCTGCAATAGCTTCATTTGTCTTAGCAACCTTTCGGTCTCTATTTTCTAGAACAATTCCAATTTAGTGAAACTTCTCAATAAAACTGGCACAGAGATCACTTAAATGCAATGCAATTGTAATGCTTCTTAATAAGCAAATAAATCCACAAATAAGAAAATCTCTGGGCTCCCTGGTGGTCCAGTGGTTAAGAATCTGCCTTGCAATGAAAGGCACACTGGTTAAATCCCTCGTCCAGGAAGATCCCATATGCTGTGGAGCAACTAAGCCTGTGAGCCACAACTCCTGAGCCCACGTGCCTTAGAGCCTGAGCTCAGCAACAAGAGAGGCCTTTGCACTGAAAAGCCTATGCACCACAGCTAGAAAGCAGCCCTCACTCGCCACAACTAGAGAAAGCTTTTGTGCAATAACAAAGACCCAGCACAGCCAAAAAATAAAATAAATAAATCTTAAAAAAAAAAAAAAAAAAAGAACATATCCTTTGTCAAGTATCCCAGTTTGGGAATCAAAAAATCTGCCACTAACCAGTGGAGATCAAAAGTAAAAGGCTGGTGGAAACTTGGGCAGGGGGGTGAGGTATGCAACAGGGCACCGAGGTCCAGAGAGAAGATCAGGTATGAGGGTAAAAGAGGAATGGGCCAAAGGGACATCCCACCTGTGGATGCCACGCCACGGACAGGAAGGACACCACGATTTCATCATAATTTCATTTTTCGTAGAAATATGTTCCTTCCCCCTTTTCTTCCCAGTAATTAAATGTCTGAAGAAGGAACTTGAAATCAAGACTGGAAAAGGAAATAGCACAAGAGTTGGAACTGCAAAACAACAGCTGAGGTAAAAGCCAGTGAGGAGGACAGAGCCAGGGCAGAAAGCTTCACCTTCCTGGTGTCAGATTCATTTTCTGACTCATCATGAGAGCTGGGGCCTGGCCAGAGGGTTTCAGAGCCATTTTCACAGGTAGGTATCAAGAGGACAGAAAATGAAGGAAAACTCAAGACAGGACATGAGAGAGGAGAGTTTTCTCTCAACAAAGACACCAGAAGGAAGAAAGGTAGGTGACAGAGGAGAAGAGAGAGGCACAGACCTTTGATATGAGACAGCCTCTCTGCGACACTGACATGGAAGCTGTGTTTGCAACAGAAAAAAAGGGGCAGCTATTAAGGGGGTTAGGGGTCAAGATAATCCCAGCCAATACCTACTGAGCAGTAGCTAGGCGCCAAGCACTGCCTTAGAAACCCGGAGAGGAATGGGAACAGATGTGGTATCTGCTGTTAAGGTTTTTACTGTCAGACGTGCAGCTCAGTAGAGATAATTACCATGTTGGAGGTATGATCACAGGACAGTGAGAGAGGAATGCCAAGCGTCTCCTGGGTGCGTCTCAGAAGGCACACGGGAGCGCAGACACAGAGACTGGGCACCACCCAGCGGGGACCTCTGTGAAGGCCTTGGGTGCCTCGGAAAGGCCTTTGTCCTTTGTCCTAGAGTTAGTGTGGAGCGCTGGCAAATTCTGAAGAGGAAAGCAACACTATTTGGTTTGTGGGACAGAAAGATCTTTCTGGATCCTCTTGGGAGGTTGGCATAACAGAGAGAGAGGGTGGAGGCAGGAAGCCTTGAAAAAAAAAAAGAAGAAATTCATCTCTGATAGAAGAAGGGACTCCTTGTCGGAGAGGTGGGGAGAGGAGGAAGAATGAATAGAACTGGGTGTGTAGAGAGGGAGAGGGTAGTGTGTGGAAGGGGAGGATTCCTGTGAGTGGTCACCGTTTTCCTTGTGAAGTAAGACAGCAGACGTCTCCAGAGACCAGCGTGTCAGATGGCGCCAAGACCGTGTGGAGCGAATCCGGGCTGACGAAGGGCTGGGGAACGAGGGCGGCTTTGCTAAGCAGGCTTGAGGGCGCAGTCAGGGTTGGAGGCCATCAAAGGGGAGTGCTGATTCGGCATTTATTCAGCGTTACCGGGTCCTGGGTTTAAGGAGGAGGATATAAAAGCTGAAAGGACATCGCGCTTGCTGATCTGCCAAAGAAGGACAAGGGTGTTGAGAGAGTGGATACAGGGGGTTTGAGATGATGCATCACGGAGTCGGGCTGGAAAGGAATAGCCGCAAAGATGAGAAGGGGCTCACCAGCCTGGAGAATGTGGAGCAGGCACGAACTAGTGGTCAGGGACGGGCGGTGGTGCTTCTCGTCACCGCATTGGCCTCAGAAACCTGAGGGAAGTCATCCTGTGACGGCGGTTCTCTGGCGGCAGGTGCAGGCTGCGTGAGAAGGGACCCCGGCTACTCGGTTCATCACTGTGCCCCGGGGCCTTGCTCAGTTCCTAGGGCATAGTAGCTGTGTTTCTGCGTCACGTCTCTGGTGATGTGGAAACAGAACTGCAGAGCTAAGCGAATGTGGCTCACGGCCCTGAGGTCGGCAAGCCGTGGGATGTGAGCGAACGAGCAACTCGACCGGAAGGGGTCTCCTCAGACCCGGGCTGGGCGGGGAGGACCCGACTTAGCACCAACAGGGCGGAATGGAAGACGCGGAGGAGAAAGAATAGGGTCGCAGCGACTTCTCCCGAGGGCCTGACTTCTCCGAAGGAAGGACAGGGGAGAAAGAAGGGAGAACGAAGGGGTGGAGGTGGTTGGAGATGAAGGGAATGAGAGGCCAAAATTAACTGGCTCGATTTCTGGCTAGAACTTTGTTCAGAAAAGCATTTGAGATGGCTGTCGACTCCGAATGTGGAGAAGACTCTAATCACCGCTTGCATCTGGTTGTGACACACTGGAGAAGTGCTGGCTGAAACCAGGAGCAAATGTTGAGAGAGGTCACCCAGGCCAAGGTAATCATCATGAAGAAAATACTCTCCACACAGCTCATTTCAATTTTAAGCAGAGATTATCTGTGAAAATCAGTTATGATGCCACTGCTTCATCTTTTCAAAATTCCTCCGCAAATACTTTTCTGCATGAGTGCTGAATCAGATCTGCCTTTGCAAATAGCACTTACGTAATTAAGCTTATGGTCCAATTGCTCAACTGCAAATGTCTTCAGAGTAAAAAGATTATGATTATTTTCAACAAGCTTGTGACCAAATTGGTTTGAATGATTTTATTCTAATAATTATTCTGTGATTCCAATCAAAAATTAGATTATTTTGATTATTATTAGGTTATTTTGATTATTCTTAGATTGATTCTAATGACTTACATTTTACCAAAGAAGCAGTTGGGGGATTTGGCACGACCATTTTTAATTTTCTAATTCATTAATTTCCGCTTTTTATCTGTTTCATTTCTTCCTTCTGCTTTTCTTTGGCTTATTTTATTGTCCTCAAAATGTTTTTTTGAGTTGGATACATAATTCACTATTTTCTCTCTTTTTGGAATGATTTAGGTACTTTATAAACTTCCCCATGAACTCAGCTTTATCTGTATTCTACAGATATCCGTTTCATTATTGCTGTTTTCTAGAAATTTCATGATTTTTATTTCCATATCTTCTTCATATCAAAATATTTAATAAAGGGATTTAAAAAATTTTAACAAAAAATTCAAAACATACACAAAATACAGAGAATAGTATAATGAATTACTAGGTACTCATCACCTACCTCCAATAATTATCAATATATGATAAATCTGGGCTCATCTTACCCCAAATTCCAGACATCTTATCATTTCCTCTGCAAATATTTCAGCATGGAAACTGAGAGATTTTTAATTTCCTAGTGGAAGGGACATTTTGTTTCTGGCTTTATTATTAAGATCTGGTCTTACTGCATGATGATCACTGAATATGCTATGCACTATTTATACTCTTGGAATATCTGGAATTCCCATGTATTACATAGGCACGTGTGAAGAAGGTACATTCTCTAGTTCCAGGACAGAGTTCTATCAATATCTAGCAGTTAGATTCATCTTACTTAGTGTCATAGACTAGTAGTAAAAGCAGGCTTCTTATATTGCTTGTAATTTGCTTTATGAATGGAGTTGCTATGTTATCCAATGCAAAAATCCCCATTACTATTATAGTTTCTTGTCATTATACCTATTAGCATTACAAAGTACCCTTCCTTAATAGGATTTTTTTTTTGAGGGGGTGCTGAATTCCATCTTGTCTGATAGTAAGAATGAGCTCTCTTCTTTCTTTTTATTTGTTTGTTGCTGCTGCTACTGCTGCTAAGTCACTTCAGTTGCGTCCGACTCTATGCGACCCCATAGACGGCAGCCCACCAGGCTCCCCCATCCCTGGGATTCTCCAGGCAAGAACACTGGAGTGGGTTGCCATTTCCTTCTCCAATGCATGAAAGTGAAAAGTGAAGTTGCTCAGCTGTGTCTGACTCTTAGCAACCCCATGGACTGCAGCCTACCAGGCTTCTCCATCCATGGGATTTTCCAGGCAAGAGTACTGGAGTGGGGTGCCATTGCCTTCTCCATTTGCTTGTTACACTAGTTCAATTTTGATCACACCTTCAATTCCAATTTTGATCACACCATTCTTCTAAACATCTTAGGACTTTTATCATATGTTAGCAGTCTTAGCAGTCACGTTTTTTAATTGCAAGCAACCAAATCCACTAAAGCGTTTAAACAGGAAAGGTTATTGGCTGGCTTATAGTAGTTCCAGGAGAGGCAGAGGATTAGTACAGGGGGCCCATGGAGCCAGGAACAAAGTCTGACTGGCGCAGTCTAGGTCAACGCCTATGCCCTGATTTCAAGGGAAACTGAGACATTGAATTCTGGTTTCTACTCTTGATAGGAAAACTCATAATGTGGAGATTTCCCCCCAGTATAGGAGGCCTTGTTGGCCACAGTATAATAAATACCTTCTACAGCAGTGTCACTGAAGTTTCAGATACAGAACTTTTAACTCCTCAGTAAAAATAGTCCAAGAATCTATAACCACATTCCCCTGATACCATGTTGTGTGTAGAAGCTTCCTGAATGCATGCAGGATGTTCTCTAAAAATGTCCCAGCCTTTACCAAAAAATAATACGTGGTCACAAGTTTTGCTTTCCCTTTCTTGCTTCTCTTAGAATCACACCTTCCTTCTTATTTTTATATCCAAAGCTCTTATTCTAGGCTTGCAGTTTCTCACCCAGGATACTAGACTCTCTTCTGATAGTTCCCAGCCTTTTCCTGTTCCTAAACCATCCTACTTACTGCCCATACCAAACTCTCTGGCATTATGTTCTGGAAACCTGGTGTAAGGGTCCAGGCTTTGTATAATCTCACTTGACAAAGACATGCTGAGTGACTGTGCCATGCTGGGCCACATGCTTGGGGCTGGAGGTTCAAATATGAGTCAGATAAAGGCTAACCTTAAGGGCCCCTCAGTCTAGTGGGGCAGACAGACAACCAAATAGGAAAATACGACATAAAGTGCTATAATTGTGGCACACAGAAAGAGTACCTAAACCAGTCTGGGACGGATGTAATCTAGGGAGGCTCCTGGAAGAAGGTACCTCTGAACAGGGTGGGGAAGGATACATCCACTTCTCCCAGGGAAAGAGAGCATTGTAAGCATAAGAAACTGCCTGTGCAGAGGCAGGTCAGCTTGAGGGTGCTTAGCGCTCTAAGGAAAAGCCACAAGTACTTTAAAACGGAACAGCTGGCTCCTTAACAAAGTAGGAGAAGGCTTGCGTCTTTGCGTGAGACGTGACATACTGAAGAGATGGGATGCAAAGCCAGTGGAAAGCAACTGAAGGCTTTTTAGCATCTGAGTAAGATTAATCAAGCAACAATACATGTAGAATGGATTGGAGGAGCTCACTGGTGGCAGGTGAAAGGTTAGCTGTCGCTGAAGCCCATGAGAGAAAGTGGGTGACAACGGTGGTGGCTGCAAGGATAGGGCGGTGGTGGGGGAAGACCTTCTGAAGAGGTGTCAAGAGGGACTCCACTAAACTCAGTGACTATGAGAAGGAGTAAGAGCAAAGCAGGAGTCAGTGGAGACTCAGGATTTCCGTGCTCCTTCGGGGAAGGGATTCTAAAACCGAGTCCTTGAGAGGAGGTATGAATCTGGGGAGAGAGCAGAGTGCTGTATTGAAAGTCCCCAGTCTGGGACACACATGTGGAGGATGTGGCAGGAAATCTGGAGAAGGGAGATGGCCCAACAGAGGCTGAGGAGCAGTTCTGCCCAACCGTGGCACGCCCCCTGCAAACACCTGGAAGCTTTGAAAAACCCTAAAACCTGGCCCCTGCCCCCAGAGATGCTAATATAATCATCTGGGCAGCGAGATCAAGGCACTCCAAGGGACTCTGCTGGGCAGACAGCCAGTGGCACAGAGAGGAGGATGCCAGGCCTGTAGGGCGCCCTTCCCCTCTCCACCACTCTACTGGGTGACTGTGACAAAATCATCAGCCAAGTTTCCTCCTCTAGAAAGTGAAGATCATAACACTCGGAAGGATTTCAAGTATGAAATAAAATAAGGTGTGTACAGCACCTGACACCATTCCTGGCCCATACTGTAGACCAATGAGCTGCAGGAGTCAACTGCGGGACCACATCTAAGGAAATGCATAGTCTCAGCCACATTCCCAAAGAGAGCGTGGCTTTCTGTTTAATAGGAAGGAAAACAAGGAACCTCCCAAACCTCTAATGAACAAAATGACATCACTTGTGTCCATGCAATATCCTGGCTCGTGCAGCAGCCTTAGAACTGACTGCAAGATATGGAAGGCAGCATGCTGGCTTAACACTCAAAGCAATGTTCCAGCAGCTATGACTCTTGGTTGAGATACGACACCAGAGATGCAACACACTCGTCCACCCCTGTAGACAAATACTCATGAAGCATCCACTGTATGCCAGGCAAAGGACCCTTAGGCATTCTTTCATTCTTTAACCAACATGATTAAGTACATACTGTGTGCCAGAAACCCCACTAAATTCTTGGGAAATCGTGATAAATAAGAAAAAGGTGGGCTATAAAAACCCTGAAGTGGACAGACCCAGCTCCTTGACATCTCTTTAGTCCATCCATTCCCAACATCCCCACAGCCACCACCCCTGCCCCCTGTAACTTCTTTCATGGGTTTCGGCAATAGCCTGACACCTATTGCAAGCTCCTCCAATCTGTCAAACACTCAGATTACAGATTTTTTTATTGAATAATCTCTCAGATAGGTGTTAAATAACTACCCAATTGTGTGTCACAAGCACGTAATCCTATGGGACCACTTAGTAGGGGGTTTCAACCAAACAGGAAAGCCAGAAGGGCTGCCCTGAGGAAGTGACAACCAAACAGAGAAAAGTAGCTGTTGGCCAAAGGGGAACATAGGAGAAGGGATTTCTTGGGTCCTGCACACCTTCCCCATCAGCTCTCTCACACCACCATGCCCTCCTCACACAACTCCTGAATCACTCCTGCACTTGGGCCTCCAGCCAGCATAAGTCATCATCCAAAGTGCAGCAAAGAGCCAGCTTCTTCTTCACGGTCCTTTCTGACCACACCCTGCTCTCCAACACCCCACCCCTGTGTCTCCACCATCAAACCTCTCACTTCTTAGTGTAAGAGACATAGGTGGCCAAGTCTCTCGGGTCTGTTGACCACTCTATTCAGCAACAAATACAATGCCAGGGATACTACCCAGGGTTCTCCAGAGAGACAGAATCAATAGGGGGTGTGTGCATTTGTGTGTGTGTGTGTGTATAATGTATATAAGAAAGTGAGAAAGTCAGAGGAAGACAGAATTTTTTTTTTATATGGAATTAGTTAATGTAATCATGGTGGCTGACAAGCCCACAATCTGCAGGGTGGGTCCAGGGAAGAGGTGATGTTGCAACTCTCCCCTAAAGACAGTCTGGGGCTGGCTTTCCTCTTCTTCAGGGACCTCAGTCTTTTTTCTCTCAAAGCCGTCAACTGATTCGATGAGGCCCACTCACATCATAGAGGATAATCTGCTTTACTCAAAGTCTACTAAGTTAATGTTAACCTTATAAAAAATAACTTCACAGCAACATCTGGCCTGGTTTACGACCTGGTATCTGGGTGCCGTGGCCTAGTCAAGTTGACACATAAAATTAATCATCATACAGTTAAAAACAGGTGCTTGGCAAATATTTTTGGAATGAAATCTGCTAATCTTAGGTTTGTTTTCTTCTTTCTTTTCCTTTGTCTCTCTCCTTTGCTTTTCTTTGAATGCTAGTCTCATAGCCCTACCCTTTTTAAACTTTCTTTTGTGTGTATCATTCCTCCAGTGGTTTTTTCCCAGGCATGTTGGGGATCCCATCAGCTACAGAAATATACAAGGAGTTCACTGTCACAGAAAAGGCCCTGGTTGTGACCACACTGGTCCCTGGAGAGCCTCCCAGTTGGCAGGAAAGGAAGCCACAGGGAAAGAACTTGTTAAGGTCAAACCTCAGTGAACCAGGACCAGCTCTCCCAGTGACCAGAGTTCTTTCCATTAACTGTGCCAAAACCTTCACATGGGTATGGGTAGGGAAGGAATAAAAGGCCCTGTGCAGGAGAACTCACCTCCTACAATCTACACCTCACAGAAACCCTGTTACACTGATCTCTGCCCCACTCTCGTAAATGGAAGGAACACCCGCTTATCTTGGGAGTCAAAGAATTCAGGAGGGTTCTAAGCCTTGGGTGTCAGAATCCATGCATTCACTCGTCCTTAGAGGGCAGCATGAGACCTCCAGCAGTCCTGGTCAGGTTCCTGAGAAAAAGGCTACATTACCAAGCCCCACTTCCCAATTCTTAACCTGGACCTGCCATCTCTGAGCAAACATAGTGAAGTCTCTCAGTTGTGTCCGACTCTTTGCAACCCCATGGACTGTAGCCTGCCAGGCTCCTCTGTCCATGGGATTTTCCAGGCAAGAGTACCAGAGTGGATTGCCATTCCCTTCTCCAGGGGATCTTCCTGGCCCAGGGATTGAACCCAGGTCTCCCACATTGTAGGCAGATGCTTTACCCTTGGAGCCACTATAAGCTAGTCATGTCCTGCCTTTCTTCCTTTGCCCTCCCTCCTTCCAACAAATATTTACTGGGTACTTTCCCCATGCCAGGCACTGCGCCAAATGTTAGGGACACAGAGATGAATAAGTCAAGGTTCCAGGCTCAGAAAGCTCACAGAGATCTCTCAGAGGAGACACACCTGTGTGCCCCCTTGCCTGGACTTCACGTAGGACTCGTCTCCTGGGCAGCCCTCTGGATGTGCTGATTCCTGTTCCCTGATAATTTTTGTCCAGTCTTGCAGTTGGCTTATTAAAATACTGCAGCCAGAGAGGTGAGGTTCTCTGGCAAGACACAGCTGATCCTCAAACAGCAAGTGGAAGGGTGAATTTAGTTTCTTTTTAAAGAAGCCTCTCAAGTGGATCAGCCCTCATCTTAGAAGTTGTTGAAAAGTTCCAACCACTAGAGGGCACCAACCAACCCTTGATCCGCTACTGCTGCATAAGTGCTACAGTCGCTTCAGTGTTGTCTTTGAGACCCCAAGGAGGGTAGCCTGCCAGGCTCCTCTGTCCATGGGATTCTCCAGGCAAGAATACTGGAGTGGGTTGCCATGCCCTCCTCCAGGGGATCTTTCTGATGCAGGGAATGAACCTACGTCTCTTATGTCTCCAGCACTGGCAGATGGGTTCTTTACCACTAGCTCCATCCACTAAACCTGCCCAAATCCTGGTGAGTTTCTGCACAGGTTACTCTGCTTCCAGATCTATAATGCTAATATCTTTCATTTTTCTCAACATGAGCCTTGAGAACCAGGCATATTTTAAAGTGAATCCACAGACTGTACTTAAGCTGATAGGATGATGAGGGAGTTAAGACATCCTAATACAGAGAAAACAGGCCACAGATTGTCTTATGAATAAATAGATCAGAACCAATGACATAAAAGACTTTTTAAAATCTATGCTCACTAACCTATTCATCTGCTAAAATCCAATATCCACAGATAGCCACAACATAACTTCGCATTATTGACAAGCCATTGTTTGGCAATGCATCTAATAACTGCCAGACCGTGGACCAGTGAACCAGTGCATCAAACTAACTGAGTTTGTTGGGGAGGTTGGTTGTTGTTTTTAAAGATACAGATTTGAGGACCACATCCACAAGGATTTTTTTAAATAAGTCTGGAATGGGACTTTGTCCCATTGCGCGTTGTCCAAAGACTCCTGATGTGTAAGAGTCTGGAAGCCACTGCTTTACAATTGGAGTGTCGGAAATGTGGGGAGCAAAAGCGAGAGCTGAGTTCAGAAACCTGATGACTTATGGGGAGTGTGTATCTCTGGGGACCCTGAGAGGGGAACGCCTGGAATACTGAAAATTGCTCCCCTGCTTTGTGAAGCAGCAGCTACATCTGGCCCCTGGAAGGTGGGTAGAGCTCCTTGGGCCTTATAAGTCTCTCCCATGACTTCTGATCTCAACAGGATCAAGGCTAGAGCAAGGCCAGGCATCCGGCAGGAGAGGGCCCTGGTGAAGCGGGATCTGCCTGCTTGTGTCCAGCTCTGCCACCTCGTGGTGATGGGACCTTCAGTCAAGCGTCCTTGAATTCCCCAAGCCTTGATTTTCTTATATATAAAATGAACATAATACCCATCTTATTGTTGAGGGAATTCAGGGAACAGAAATCTGCAAAACACTGAGAGCTGGGAGGAGTTCAGTGCCTGAGAGGTAAGGGATGCTGCCTACATGTTGACCTGCATTGTCACTAGCTTGGGAGAACCAAGAGCAGGACAGCATTGCCACTGACCCCCACAAGGCCCCAGACCTGAGCCATCTGCAGACCTCTGGTAAAAGGTACACCTCATTTAACTCCAGCTGGTGGTGTCCTGGGAGGACTGTCTTTTCTAGTCGGATCTGAACCAATCATTGAGGTAGCACTCATATCCTCGCTGTCCAGGTCAAAGAAAGCAAGTCTGAGCTCCCTGGCTGCTGCTACCACTCTTCTGGGGCTTGTCGAGTTTGATGATGACCTCCACGTGTGCGTGCACGCTAAGTCGCTTTAGTCATGTCTGACTGTGTGTGACTCCATGGACTGTAGCCCGCCAGGCTCCTATGTCCGTGGGATTTTTCAGACAAGAATACGGGAGTGGGTTGCCATTTCCTTCTCCAGGGGATCTTCCCAACCCAGGGATCGATCCTGCATTTCCTCTATCTCCTGCATTGGCAGGAACGTTCTTCACCGTGAGTGCCAACTGGGAAGCCCGATGACCTCCATATTCAGTCCCAATGAGCCTTTCGAGTCCTACAGACATTTTCTGCATCTCTGCTATGTCAGATCCTGGTGAGCATCCTCTCTGTCTAGAATCATCCACACCTTTGCTTCTAGGAATCCCAGGAGCCTCTGAGCTCTCCTTCTCTTCTGACAACCCCTTCCAAGTTCTTGTCCGTCACCCACTCCTCACCCATCAGCTTCTCCCAAGACTCTGTACTTGCCACCCTGCTGGCCCTTCTCTTCTAAGCCCTTTTTGTAAAATAAATTATTTATTTTGGCTGTGCTGGGTCTTTATTGCTAAGCATGGGCTCTAGGTGCACAGGCTCAAAAGTTGTGGCGCACGGGCTTAGCTGCTCGGAGGCAGGTGGAATCTTCCCGGACGAGGCAATCCAATCCGTGTCTCCTGCATTGCAAGGTAGATCCTTTACCACTGGACCACCAGGAAAGTCCCTCCTTTAAGCTCTTCTTAAGTCATTTCATCCATGGCCATGGTCTATCTGTCCCTGCAGGCCAATGTACCAGTTTTATCTCTGTCACTTTCTTATCTCAACTGTCTCTGGACATCCACTTATAGGATATCTACATGAACTTTAAAATTGATATGTCCCAAATTAAACTAATCATCTTCTCCCACATGTCCTGCCCTATACACATATCTGCATCCCCGACAAATTACCTTCTATTCCTCCTTAGTGTTAACTGACCCCAATTAATGGGGTCACCACATAGTCCATTCTCAAAGCAGAAACCCAGCAATTCTCTTCTCTGTTTTTCTGCCACTGTGCTTAATCCAAGGCCTGTGGGTTTTCTCTCTCACACAAGTCCAGCTCTTCTCTAACCCCTGTGCAGGACTTCAGCATCTTTATCTGAACCATTGTGATACAAAAAATGTTTAACTCCTGGGTGTCAGATTTGCCCCCTCAACCCATGACTGCCTCGCCACTCATCCTCCACCACACTTCTCACACTTCATGATCTAGACTATGTTGTGGTTCCTCAAAACCAGATGTCATTTCATGCCCTCACGTCCTTCCTTGTCCCAATCCCTTCACTGAGGGCATCCCTCCCACCTGTCTTCACTCGGCTACCTCTCACTCATTGTGGTGGGTTGGATGATAATCTCCTGAAAGCTTATGTCCACGTGGAACCTGTGGATGTGACCTTATGTGGGAAAAGAGTCTTTACATATGTAATGAAGGATCTCAAGATAAGACCCTTCTGGATTACTCAGGTGGGCCCTAAGTCCAATGACAAATGTCCTTATAAAAGGAGGAAGAGAGACACAGAGACAGCCTCATGAAGGCACGTGGAGGCAGAGGTTGGAGTCTTGCTGCTACAAACCAAGACGTGCCGAGGCCACCAAAAGCTGGAGGAGACAAGGAAGGAAACCTCCCCTAGGGCCTTTAGAGGGCACATGGCTCTGCCAACACCTATATTTTGGACTTCTAGTCTCCAAAACTGGGAGAAAGTAAATTTCCATTGTTTTAAGCTACTAGGTCTGCGGCAATTTGCTAAGGCAGCCAGAGGAAACTAATGCACTCACCTTTCGGGACGCAGTTCACACATCATCTCCTCCAGGAAGTCCTCTCTGATTTCCTCCTGCCATCGCCCCACTGCTGCCTGCTTATATCTGATTTCCTTCCTCTGTCTGTCTCACTTGAGAAACTCCTGAAAAGCAGCATCTGGGTTCTGTTTCCCACTGTAACATGAGGATCCAACACTGTTTCAGGAACAGACCAGGTGCTCGACCAGATCAATGCATGTGAATCCCAGTCCGTGTGTACCTCCTACAGTCTGAACATCATGCCAGGAACTTCACAAACATTCCCTCACTGAGTCATCTCAATAGGCCTAGGAGGTAGATACCATCATCTCTGCTTTATAGACACGGAAACTAAGGCACAGCAACTTGCCCAAGGCCATTTGTAAACAGAATTTGTATCCAGATCAATTTGATGAACATGAGCATGGCATTTTCAAAAGACCAGTGGCGAACTAGGAGGGTATATTGGAGAACAGCAGGGAAAAGACTGGGTCTGAATTACGCACTTGTGAGACAAAGCCGCTGCGTGTGTACACATGTGTGTGTAAACAGTAGTGAGGGTCAGAGTTTAGTAAACTCTGGCTGATCCAGCTCATAACGCAGCATAAATGTATCACAGCAGCTTCCATTCCGAGGCCTGGGAGCAAGGGGTGCTGTGGTGCATGAGGGCTAAGAAAGGACAAACAAGAAGAAGGGGAAATGGGAAGGGAAAAGAGAGGGAGGAGAAGGATAGTTCTGCCATGTCTGGAAACAGAGCATGCTTTTTTTCAGCTTGTCCCCGCCCCCACCTCCTACGCGCATGTCTCTGCCCTACGGTGGCCTTGTTCTCAGAGCGTCAGCGCACAGATACTGTCTCAGATCCCACCATGGCACTTCACCAGGTACGGGAGGCTTCGGCCCCCAGAATGCACCCATGTCCTAATTCCTGGAACCTACAAGTGTATAAAGGCCAAAAAAGGGACTTTGCAGATTTGATTAAATTAAGCATTTTGAGATGGGGCGATTATCCAGATAGGCCTTAAATGCAACCATAAGTATCTTTTTTTGTTTTGAAGGTTCTGTTTTTATTGATTAGATTTAGGTGTAGTTGCAATCTTTCCATCATACATAAGATATAAATCAAACAAATAACATGCATATAATATAAATGGGAATGAATGACCCACTATTGATCAGACATATTCTGGTGGCTACACAGTATTGTCCTATTCTTTCTTTGGTAATTTTGAGTTTGGAAGAACATCAGTCCTCTGTTTAAGCTGTTGTATATCTAACTGTCCAAATTAAATTAATCTAGTAAATGGAAAATAAATATTTACACAAACTTGAAGGATCATGCTAGGTTTAGTACACAAATGACAAGAACAGAATTCATAATTACATTTTAAAATGTTTTTCTGGCTGTTTTTTTGTGTGGGTTAGATTGATAAGGGGGCAATGCTTAAGTCAGGAATGTGCTAAGGACATATAAGCATCCTTTTATAAGAGAGGAGCAAAAGGAGATTTGACACAGAGAAGAGGAAACATCAAAGTGACCACAGCGGTGGGGACTGTAGTCATGTGACCACAAGCCAAGGGCTGCAGGCAGCCACGAAGCTGCAAAGGTAAGAAACAGATACTCCTCTAGCCCCTCCAGAGGGAGTGTGGCCCTGCCCAGTACTACTAATTTCAGACTTCCAACCTCCAGATTGTGAGAGAATAAATCTCTGTTGGTTTAAATCCCAGTTTGTGGCAGCAGACATCTGCTCTTCCTAAATCACCTCCATCTCATTCAAAATTTGTTTTCTTGACAGCCTTCTTTAGTTTGGTGTTAGAGAGAAATCAAAATCCAGTTACATCAATTCACGCTAATGAGAGACCCTTAATGGTCTCGGCAGCAATGACGTTTTAAAAAGGAGGGCATTTATAACTCCTCAAATTAATGTTGAATCGGTATGATTAGCATAAAGAAACAAACAGAACTGTAACCACAAGCAGTAAGGTGGAAATTTAGAGAAGTGGACCAACAAACAGGCAAATGAGGGATGGGATCTGCCGTCAGGAACTCTCCCCTTAGTTGGGGTCTTCTTTTCACTTGTGAGAACTTCTCCAAAAGTTCTGTGTTTATTCTCAGTGACTCCTGGGTTGGCCTGAACTGTGCTGAGCACACAGTAAGTGCTGATTCTAGCGGTGGATGAATGAGAAGGCGGTGGGGTGGAGGCAGATTATTGCCCCCACAACAGAATCTGTTAACACTCCTGTAATTTTCTTCTCTTTCTGAATCTATCTTCACTCAAACTTCTATGTTACTTGCTGCAATCTACAATAATTTCTGATTGTCAGCAACATATATCTCTTAATTTGGGTGTGCAAAGTTGCCCTATAAGCAGATGAAATCTTTAAGCTACAGAAAGAACTCCCCTTCATACACTAAGCTGAAGCTCCCTGTGATGACTTCTGAATGTTGCTCAAGTCAACACGGAGCAAAAAGCTGGAATTATCAGCCCCAAGAGAAAAGCCAGTTGCCTGGAAAAATTGAAGCCCACAATTGACACCATTCACAGTATCTTTATTTTTATTTATCTTTTAAAAATGTTTATCTTTTATTTATCTTTAACAGAGAGCTGTCATAGCTCAGTCAGTAAAGAATCTGCCTGCAATGCAGGAGACCCAGGTTTAACCCCTGGGTTGGGAAGATACCCTGGAGAAGGAGATGGCAACTCACTCCAGTATTCTTGCGTAGGAAATCCCATGGACAGAAGAGCCTAGCAGGCTATGGTTCAAGAGGTCATAAAAGTCGGACACAACTTGGTGACTAATATCTGATTCTAGCAGTGGATGAATGAGAAGGCGGTGGGTGGAGGCAGATTATTGCCCCCACAACAGAATCTGTTACCACTCCTGTAATTTTCTCCTCTTTCTGAATCTATCTTCACTCAAACTTCTATGTTACTTGTTGCAATCTATAATAATTCCTGATTGTCAGCACAATATCTTTAATAAACTTTTTAAGCGATGTTAATGTCAAAATATGGAAAACAATTCCTTCATATAGCAATCTCCCTATCAGTCTTCTCATTCAACAGTTGTATTTACACTTCCCTTAGCTGGTTCTTGTAAAAGTCCAAACATAAATGGTAAACTATGACATTATGGGGCCCTGTGACAAACTGCCAAAATATTCCCCAAAGCTCCTCTCCCAGTTTTCCTCCCTTCATCAAAACTACATTGAGCATCTACAACTGGCAAATTCTAGAGAGACATGCAGGAAATAAATCATTGCACATAGCAGACTAAGAAAAATATTGTAAACACCCATGGAATGCTTTGAACAAGCAGTGCTGCAAAGGTCCCTAGTTCATAGGAAGCCTTTCCATCTGTGCAGTTAGGACAGCCTGAAAGTCCCCTCTCCCTCTGCTGTTTTCATTCTAGGGGAGCTGTTCCTACCTGGGATTTGCTGGTAGCCTTCAGCTGTTAAATACCAAATGTGTGTGGTATTAGTCGCTCAGTTGTGTCTGACTCCTCATGATCCTATGGACTCTAGCCCTCCAAGCTCCTCTGTTCATGGAATTCTCTGGCAAGAATACTGGAGTGGGTTGCCAGTTCCTTCTCCAGGGGATCTTCCCAACCCAGGGATCGAACCTGGGGTCTCCTGAATTGCAGGCGGATTCTTTATCATCTGAGCCACCAGGGGAGCCAAATTGTAGCCTCCAACTTCAGCTGAGTGGTGCTTCGGAAGTCCACAGAAATCAACTGGGGATCTTGTTCAAATGCAGATTTGGATTCTGCTGGTCAGGGGAGGGGCCTGAGGTTCTGCATTTCTAATGGACTCCCAGGTGACTACTACTCCGTTGGTCTGAGGACCACATTTGAGCACCAAGTGATTAGAGAACTTCCTTTTTACTTAAAACACAGTAAAACCAACTTCTGAAGGCATCTAGAGGTATGTGGGTAATGCTTCAAGACCTCCCTTAAGGACAGAGAAGTTGAAAGCATTGGAGCCACTGGATAGACTAGGGGGCTGATGCCTCACTGTGGTTTCAGAGCTGCTACCTTATTCAGCAAAAACTGCCAGGTACTATATCTAAAAATAGAGCTAGAAAGCAAAGAACTAAATTGTGTCAAGGTAAAAAACAAAGGAGATAAAGACCGAAGTCCAGGCAATGACTCTATTAGGAACAACAGTTTTCCCATGTCTCTGGTCTCTTTTAAACTGGGGTTCAGACAAAAGCCAACAGTTCAATGTATGCCCTCATGGTTGAAGAGACCACTTGTTATTCCCATTCCCATCACCCCCGGCCCCTCCAACTGGTCACCTGGCTGCTCTGACAAGCCCCTGTCACATACTTCCTGTTGGTGTCTTTTTGAGAGGAGATTACTACTCATGATTACAGAGAAGAGAAGAATTAGGAATGCTGAGTAAGGAAAAGTCCAGAGAAGACACCCACCCAACAGGATGTGTGCTGCTGGGCACGGAGAGTGACTGTTGTGTTGAGGCTACGTTACCGGGTCTTACACAAGCACAGGCCTTTCCTTCTTCACTAGAGAACACGCCCCCGAACCATGTCCTTCTCTGTGTGGTGCTCCCGGCTTCTGACTCACATCGGGGTCCACAACATGCTGTTATCACTGGACCTGGGAGAAACAGGAGCACGTGGACAGAGGCCCAAGGACAGAGCTGATGCCTCTGACAGCGGTCACACCAGCTGGAGGCAGCAGGTGCCTGACAAGGGGTTTGCCAGTCCTGAATCACAGCATCCCTGCCGCGACTCTCCTCACGGGAACAGAGGAGAAAACTGAGGCTGTGGAGCCTACTCACTTCAGAAATAGAGCCCAAGGTGGGTTTGTCCTTCAGCCCTTGTCCTCCTGAGACTTTGGAAGTACAGGAGACACTATGGAGAACAGTATGGAGATTGCTTTAAAAACTAGGAATAAAACCACCATAGGACCCAGCAATCCCACTACTGGACATGAACCCCCAAGGAAACCTGAATTGAAAAAGACACATGTACCCCAGTGCTCAATGCAGCACTATTTATAAGAGCCAGGACATGGAAGCAACCTCAATGTCCACTGGCAGATGAATGGATAAAGAAGTTGTGGTACATATACACAGTGGAATATTACTCAGCTGTAAAAAGGAATGTATTTGAGTCAGTTCTAAAGAGGCGGATGAACCTAGAGCCTATCACACAGAGTGAAGTAAGTCAGAAAGAGAAAAACAAATACCGTATATTAATGCATATATACAGAATCGAGAAAGATCGTACTGACGATCCTACAGGGTAGCCAAGGCAACACAGACATAAAGAACAGACTTTTGGATTCAGTGGAGGAAGGAGAGGGTGGGATGATTTGAGAGAATAGCATTGAAACATACATATTACCATATGTAAAATAGATAACCAGTGTGAGCTTGATGTATGAGGCAGGGCACCCAAAGCTGGTGCTCTGATAGCTTGGGGAGGGAGGTGGGAGGGAGATTCAGGATGGCGGGTACACATGTATCCCTATGGCTGATTCATATTGGTGTATGGCAAAAATCAACACAATATTAAAAAAGAAGTACAGGAGAGTCAGCTGCCATTGTGTTTTCTTCACTCTCGGACAAGACTCTTCATCTTGCCCCACTTGATAAAATCCCCAGTCCCATTAAGGAATCTACAAATCTATGGATTAAGACAGGAGGGAGAGATTTGAAATCACCCAGAACAGTCTTAGAGCAATTCAGCTGACATTTCCAAACACCCACTAGATTTTTTTTTTCTTTCCATTCAGTAGCCCTTCCCCTTCCCAAGCTTGCAAATCTGCAGTTTCTAGAGCTGGAAAGAAACAAAAAAGGATCCATTTTTCAGTGTTTGGAAGCCATATGTCAAATCTATACAGCTAATAATAATATTAATAATAATAAACATTTTCTATTTATGATTGCTCTATTCTCCAACAAAGGTCTTCAGGCCAGGAGTCTAAGCACAGACTAATACAGAATTAGCATCGTTTAATTTCTAAGCAGTCTTACTTCCTAGCTTTGCTTTGATTTTGGTGCTGTTTAACTCACTTGAAACGACCATGCTGTTGAGTTGAGGGGCTTCCGCGCTGGGAGCCTCTTTCAGCCTTACATCCCTGGGACACAAAGCTGGCCACCAAGCACTAGCAGATGTTACCTGAGAAGGGGGGCATCTAAAGCCCCCCATCATTTGCCTAATTTTGGTCGACTTAACAAATCTCAGGTAAAATTACTGGGCTTTTACAGGGAAAGTGAAGCTTTCTTAGTGATGAGAAACACTATGAAATGAATGAGAATATCACACAACAGCACAAATCCCACAAAACACCACTACGTGAGAACCACTGCAGAAATGATTCCAGGCAAAGTAAAAGCATGAATCAAGTAAGGAAGCTTTCTTTTAGGTGTCTTGCCTATATTTACATCCTTCATCCCAGTGACCACTTGTGACCTAGTAGATACAGTAATTATCTCCAATTCACCGAAGAGGAAACTGAGGCATGGCAAGATTCAGTGAACAGCCCAAAGTCTCACCCAGGTGGTAGGTGGTGGAGCTGGAATCTGAGTAACTCTTTGGCTCCAGGGACCATAGCTCTCATTATTCCACTTTCATTTTGAGGGGAAACTATGTCATCATCAGGGGACACTTACTTTATCACCATCCTGGGGAGGAGGAGTAAAGGGAAGGTGACTATGAGGGTCCCAGCACCCTGTTTCTGGCAGGGTGAGTAAAACCAAAAAAAAAAAACCATATCCTTTCCCTCACGTGAATGAAAGGAGGGCTTCCCAGTCTCCTAGAAAGGACTGCAGCTGCAAGGACCTGCTAAGGAGGGCCCCCTTTCCACCCCACTTCCACTCACCTACCCACCTTCACTTGGGCCCCCGAACCCAGACAAGGGGACCTGCAGCCCTCAGCAAGCTCTGGACCTTGGCTTCCAAGCACAGATGAGAAATTAAACAGTTTGCAAAGAATGAAATTTGGCCCGTGGAAGGTGACTGCAGCTGGCGGTTAACACCAGCAGTAAGAGGATCAACTCCTAGTCCGTTGGCTTAAAAAGGGGGGTGGGGGTGAGAAGTGTGCGCGCCCCCTTTTACCCATTCACTTTAGTTAATTTGGATGATAAGGGTTCGTGTTTAATCCCTTTGTGTGCCACTGAATATAGTGAAATCGACAGCCCCTGCGAGGGCACTGGTGCCGGCTGAGCAACCTGCGGGAGGGTACGGGTCGTGTCCAATCTGTCCTGAAGTAGAAAAGAAACGTCATGAGGAGACTGAAATCAAGACGGAGAGGGACACCCTTGGGGTGCTCCATGCAAACCCAGCCCCACACCTTCCAGGCTGCAGCAGGTGGGTTGCTGGCTTCCTGGAGGCACAGCTCCCCAGACCAGTCTCTGCGCCCTAGGGGCTCCCCAGGTGCCACTGGAGAGCAGGTCTCCCCCCCAGCCCCCTCTGCTGAGGACTAACGACACCCAAAGGGAGAGCCCGGCCCTGCCACAGTCTAGAGAGAACTTAGGCAGAAAGGTGGGGAGCAGAAAGGGAGGGAAAGATGTGTAAAGAGAGGTCTCAGTTGTTCTCAACTGGAACAGATTAGGGAAAAAAAGGGAGAGCTCCCTGGCTCTAGAGCAGGTCATAAAACAAAAACCATTTTTATAGTTTCCATCTGCAAGAAAGCTCACCCGCCACCCCAACCACGGCCCTCAAGCCGGGAGCCCCCAGAGTGCGGGTGGGTTCCTAGGCAGCTCCTGTGAGCGGGGCCTGGCGGCGTGGGAGGAGGCCCCCGGCTGCTGGGCTCGGCTGCCCGCAGAGGCGCAGGCGGAGCGAGTTCCCAGCCACCGCCACCCCCCTCCTTCCCCAAGGGCCCGTCCAGCAAATTTCCTCCCTCGTTTCGGTCTGTGCCTTCCCTCCCTCCTCCTCCCCTGATATATTCGCTCTCTAAAACCATAAAAAAGAGATCAACTTCCCTAACTTCACGGAGCCCTTTTCAGTGACAAATATTGATGCCCAAAGTGTCTGCGCTCTCCCGCCCCCAAACGTTAAGAAAAGGCGCCCGCGAAAGGGGGACATAAAAAGTTAACAATGCTGTGAAAATATGTTTGCAGAAAATAGACAATCGTTGGATTAAACGTATTCAAGTATGAAATAATGCCTTTTTGTGTCAAAACTTGGGCGATGGGCGGGTACAAAAGTTCCCTGTGGCAGCGACTTGCTCCCTTTGTGAGCCGTGCGCTTTGGCGTCTCCACTTGGGCGCATTACTCAGAGCCCTCTAAGCGCGATTGTTTCTCCCTTTCTAATGACATTTACCGGATCAAAACATGCTGTTAATTCGATCAGAAGGCTTCACCCTCCCTGACAAAGCCACAATAATTTCTCCTGAAGTTTGTTAAATTGACCAAAATTAGGCAAATGAATAGGGGTCTGTAGGCGCCCCCTCTCGCAGGTGACGTCGCATAATGCTCGCCGGGGCCAGCTGCATTCCCCCTTTTCTTCTCAGCCCACTCTTCCCCGTGTTGCCCCCAATCCTCCCACCACCCCCCTCACACACACACACACACACACACACACGCACACACACGCACACACACACGCACACACACACACACACACACGCCTGCCTGTCTTTCCTCCCCCACCCTCGGGCATTATTAAAATTTAGCCCAATGAAACTATTCATACTTTTCAATGGACATTTTCCGTATAGGATAATAGGCTACAAATTGAGCCTCTTCCCCCCGCGAGGAGAGAGCCAGAGGGAGGAGAAAAGAAAGGCAGCGATGTGGTCAGGCAGTGGGGGGAGCGTCGCGTGCCAAAGACCGGCGGGAGGGGTGAGACGAGGCGAGGGCCTCGTGTGCCAGCGGCAGCCCCACACCTGCCGGGATGTCCGGACAAATAAAGCGGGGTAAACAAAAAGGGGGGAGATGGACGTGTCACCAAGTCGTGTGAGAAAAGCCTGGGAACAAACGGGGCGCCTCCGTCTCCAAGAGCTCTCCCTTGAACCCGGCGGAACAGCCTATTAAAGGCTTACTTAATTACTTTAATGACTCTGGACAGGCTTTAAAACGCACTCGGCGCTGGGACTGTGGGCTTGCTGGGATTTGTAAACAGGCAATCGTGTGAGACTCAGCGGTGGGACTAAAGGAGGCGACACTGTTTTGTGAGGGTCTTCGCCCCCCGGTGCCCACAGCCGCTGCGCCTCTGCGCTTGCTCACCCGCCGGCGCCAGTTTACCGCCTCTTTCCCACCCGGGCTGTTGCCATGCAAATATTATTCCCCCCGCTGGTCACGTGTCCTTTGAAGGGCCACGTGGATTAACAAAGCTGATCTGCCCCCAACTCGCCCCCCTCGGCTGCTAATTTTTTTTTTTCTTAACTTAAAAAAAAAAAAGAACTGATCTTGAATGCATGCATCCCCCAAACGCAGCTCCCCTAATCCTATGGAATAATTCAAGTCGTGAATGCACTTGGAGCCCTAGATGACCGCTTTATAAGGCAGACCCTCATAGTTGGGAGGCTACAGTCTACCTGGGACACTCGAGGAGGCACACGAGGGGAAAAGCGGACGGGTGCCTTGCGCCACCGCCTCTCCCGAGAGCGCGTATTGATCAGAATGTCAGACAAGCTCAAGGAACGCAAAGTGAGTCGGCTGAGTCCAGATGGCTCTTGCGCCTTCTAGGTGGGGGTGTCTAACTCCCAGAGCCACCACCTGGCTGGACCGACGAGCTGGGACATGGTCACACAGGATTTCTCCTGGAGAGGAATCCTGAGTGGTTTGGGAAGGGAATGAGGACAGCTAGAGGGGACTCCGCGGTCGGGGTGGAGGCCACATGTGGAAGCTGGTGGCCACCTCCCCATGGCCCTGGTGCTCAGCAAGGCGGTGTGACCCCGCAGAGGTTAGAAGCTGAGTGCATCAGCACAGGTGCGAGAGAGGACAGAGCTCATGTGACCCAGTGTGGGGGGGCAGGGGCCTGGGGCGACTCCCTGGGCAGCACTGAGGGGTGGCAGATGGCTGTGCCAGCCGTGCCTTTGATGATTCTCTGGGCAAAGACATCCTAAACAGACAAACCTCTGTTCTCAGAGAACCCCCGTTTCCCACAAAGTGATAGAAAAGAGGAGAAGAGACCGGATTAACCGCTGTTTGAACGAGCTGGGCAAGACGGTGCCCATGGCCCTGGCGAAGCAGGTAATGTTGTCAGCTGAGAAAACAGGTGCTGGCGCTGGGGATCCTCTGATGCCGGGAGTCTGGAGCTGGAGAGGGCCGTAGGTGCGGGCTTCCTGCCCGGGGCCCTGAGCGCTGAGTTGAGCCCCAGGCGGCCCTGGCGCAGATCCACAGCGGTGCTCCCCCCGTTCGGCTGGATGGTCCCCTCGGGTTAAAACGGTGCACCCAGCCTACCCGGGTTAGCCCGCACCGTCTGGGCCGCTTCCAGGAGACTTTTCGTCCTTTTCCAGAGTTCCGGGAAGCTGGAGAAGGCAGAGATCCTCGAGATGACCGTGCAGTACCTGAGAGCCCTGCACTCCGCCGATTTTCCCCGGGGAAGGGAAAAAGGTGGGCAGGGAGAGTGTGCCACACAGAGCCCTGCGGGTGGCAGCGGGAGTAAAGCAGTCTCTCCAGGTCTCCTCTCTGGATGCTGCAGGGGCGTGGCCCCGAGTCCTGAGAAAGCTAAGGGGGACTGGAGAACAGGGGTCTGGGGATACAGGTTCTGAGGCCTCTTAGGTGGGGAGGGGTGAGGTCAGACTCCTAAGGAAATGGAAGTCGTTGGCTTGCGTTTTTTCCAGTCTCCAGGCTGGAAAGAGAGGGGCGGGCCTTGAATGGAAACCTGCCAGAAAACGTCATGGGAGGGGCTTGGCATCTGCCGTAGGCTCCCGGTCAGGAAGGGGCCACTCACAGTTTTCCCTTTCTGCGTTTTCCTTGCCCCTCCAGCAGAGTTGCTAGCAGAGTTTGCCAACTACTTCCACTACGGCTACCACGAGTGCATGAAGAACCTAGTGCATTACCTCACCACCGTGGAGCGGATGGAGACCAAGGACACCAAGTACGCGCGCATCCTCGCCTTCTTGCAGTCCAAGGCCCGCTTGGGCACCGAGCCCGCCTTCCAGCCACTGGGTTCGCTCCCAGAGCCGGATTTCTCTTACCAGCTGCACCCAGCGGGGCCCGAGTTCGCGGGCCACAGCCCGGATGAGGCGTCCGTGTTCCCGCAGGGCGCGGCGCCGGGGCCCTTCACCTGGCCTCACGGCGCGTCCCGCAGCCCCGCGCTGCCCTACCTGCCCAGCGCGCCCGTTCCTCTCCCGGGCCCCGCGCAGCAGCACAGCGCCTTCCTGGCGCCCGGGCAGGGCCTGGACCGCCACTACCTGAACCTCATCGGCCACGCGCACCCCAGCGCCCTAAACCTGCACGCGCCCCAGCACCCTCCGGTGCTCTGACACCGACAAATCCCGCAGACTGCTCTGCGCTCTGGGCACTGCTTGGGAGAAATACTGTATATTGTACAAGTGTAAATATTGTGCTGGAAAAAAATAAAAAGCTGAGTTGGGTAAGGTCAAAAGCCAATTCGTCTTCTGAAGGACCTTACCCCTAGCAATAAACGCTTTCTGAAAGTCCCAGAGAGAGGGATTCTTTGTTACCTTTGCTCTTCTAAAACCCATCCCCTCCGAGGGGTCTCAGGCACAAGGCCGATGCTGGCTGAGGTGACGACCCTCAGTTATTTGGGTGGGAAAAGGGATGGGTGGCCGCGCAGGGACGGAGGAGGCGGGCAGGCCAAGTGGAGGAGTCGCTTCCAGGCTGGCTTCGCGGTTCCACCTGGGCTCTAGACCCGCCTCCTCCTTACGCGCACCTTGGGTATTTGCCTGCCAGAAGGGCGGACGGGAGGCCCAGGGCCTGCGGCTCTCAAAAAATACAAACTGAAGGACCCTTTCCAAGCTGGCTGTGGGAAACTTTCGCCAGCTCCCACCTGGGCGCCCTTCCCTAATCCGGAGAAGGCCCCGGACGCGCACGCACGGGTGCGCGCACCAGCTGTCTGCTGACCCGGAGCGCGGGGAAACCCGGGTCCGTGGGATGCAACGATTGGTTTACATCCTCCACCTGTCTGGTTAAAAATATATAGAGGAGGTGGCTTCCAAGTGCGGCTTAAAAACAACATCCGATGAAGTTCATCTTCGGACAGACAACTGTCTTTCTGAGCGCCTGAGGGCTCAGAAAGCTGAAGTTGCCTTTAGCGCATAGATCAGCTCAGCTTCGGGGCGCTAGGCGACCTGGTGAGAGGCTGGCAGCGACTGGGTGGGGAGACGCACTCCCCTAAAAGGACTGTTCGCTCTGCCCATACTTACATCCAGCCACTGGGGCGGGACTGAGATGCTGGGTTCCTGGTGAGAAAGGCTTCTCCGCCTTTTCCTGGGGGAGGGGAATTTAAATTTTCTTGCTCCACCCAGAAGATAGGAACATTTGGGGTTTAGAGAAGAGTTGGCTAGCGATCTTTAAGGGGCTTGTAGTTTTCACTGACAGTTGGATCTGCCTTCCCCACAAAACAGCGGTACATTTACCATACAGCAAACTGAAATTAGGTTTTTCTAGGACTCAAAGAACAAAATGAGCCTCATTGTTGTTTTAGGTTAACAGGTAAGATATACAAGGTATTTAACCCATTAAAGTTGTGTTTGTGAGAATTTAAAATTTTTCCTCCATTGATTTTTTTCTTTCTTTTTTGTTCCCATTCCTTGTGATGCCCTGTAAATAAATAACTCGAAATTATGTAGCAGATGTTCCTGTTTCCTGAGGCCATTTAGCTGAACTAGGATGATTTGTCATAGCTCAGATTAGCTGGACTACAATAATTAACTTATTCCATTTCTGTGGAGAGGGCTTAAGGGAGCTCTGACCTAGACTGTTTACTAAGGTCATGGAATAGGAGGACCACAATTTATAAACCATCAAACTTGATTACACAGAGACAGGAGGACTAGCACACACCCGCACACACACACACACACACACACTTCATTATGTTGTCTATACAGTGAAACTTAAATACCTACGTTTTGGGGGCAGGAAGAATCTATGAACATTAAAAAAGGTCCTTCAAGTCAGGCGTTCTTGGACTACATGTCAGTATAATGCTTATCTAGAAAATGTAAGATGCAAACTAGTATCTCTTCCCTTATAAAACAAAAGTCAGTGTAAGACCAGGAGGCCATTTGGGTAACAAATATACATTGAGCAATATGGGGTGAAAACGAATTACGCAGCAATGGGAGAATGCACGGTGCCTATTATTGGAACACATGTCTTACACCCGTTTTTATCGGCGCTGGATACAGAATATGAAGAAGGCCTTTCAGGCTTTTTTCTCTGAGCATTAAGCCAATCTGAATTCCCTTTGGTAGTGAAGCACTGAAGATATAGTGTTACCCTGGAAATATAAATTATTAATAGATTCAGCATTTTTGTCACTTCTCAACTGTTAACCAAATTAGACAAAACTTTCTTTTGCTAAGTAGATTTTCTCTTTGGGATTAGCTTTGGGAAAGCACAGGCCACCACAGTAAAAAAACTTTGGTCATTTACATATAATTTTGCAAACTTCCACTGGCCCATGACAGTCTTTGTACCTCAAATGTTGGTATTCTTGATTTTTTTTTTCCTTTCTCATTTAACTGTGGAGGATAAAACCCTGCTTTGGATTTACAATGACTTTCGGATAAAAGTCTCCCTCCCCTTTCTCTCCGTCTCCCTTTTTCTCTCTCTCTCTGTGTATGTGGTGTCTTTTTCTGAAACCTTCATCCAAAGTTCCAATTCTCTAGGCTTGGCCAAAAGTCAAACTTTGCAAAAGATTAAAAATGTCACTACAAAATGGAATCGATTTAAATCAGATTGGGACTTTAATGTGTTCTTCCTGTACTTTCCGTGATGACACATTACTTCCAGCCTCTGTCCCAAACCCCCCGCCTACTCCCCCCTCTGTCTGAGTCTCTTATACCCAATCCCTCCACTCTTTCTTTTAAGTAAGTTGTATAGTAATGGTTTCCAAGAGAGGCTCAACCAAACCCAGAAATAACAAAAAAACAAAAAAACAGTGTTTGGCTGGAGGTGACCCATTGTGATGCTTCTGAAAGGGGCAACCTCTTGTTTCTTGGGCTTCATCCTTGAGTGGGCAAGAATAAAAATAATCATCCCCATGAAATCAAAGGTTTTCTCCAGAGGCTTGAGGAACAAAGCTTATGGCTGGTTCTTTGGGTCAGTCCCTGGGGCTCTGTAGGGCTACAACTAGGCCCTTCGAGGCCCTTCAGCCACCCCAGTAGAAAGGGCAGTAATACAGAGCTCACTTGTGCTTCCAAGCGTTATTGAACAAACACGGCAGAGTACCACTGGGGCCCCAGCAGTCTGGCCTGCTAGAGACCAGGCAAGAAAGATGGAAGAGCAGCCATACAAGTGCCCACCTGACTCCACAAAGGCACGGGATGCCTAGGAACATAGTAATGGGTATCACACAAAGTAACACATCAAAAAAAGTAAGGCGAGATCGGGCAGGTAGTAGGAGCTCAATAAATACCTGTGGAATGATAATGTTTCAGGGAAGAACTGACTCCATCTTTGATCTGTGTTTTATTCTTTAACCTCTGCTTCCCGTTGCTTTTGTTCACTAAAAGGATACTGTCCACACATAACGCCCTGCCTAGGGGAACCCTGCCCCTCTGCCTGAATGTTAAACCAAAATGCCTTTGTTCAGGACCCCGTCTACCTGTGGATGGCTACAGGAAGGAAGAAATTAACACAGTCCATCCCTGGAACAGGCCATTCCAGGAGATATTTGCAAGATTAATGGCCTTTTTTACTTTACTTCTTCACCCTCCCCTCTGATCTATAAAAGAACCTGGCATTCAGATCCCAATAAGGTGGTTATTTTGAGACATTAGTCTGCCATTTTCTCCCTCTGCTGGCCAAATATAGTCATATTCCTTGCCTCAACACCCCATTTCTCGGTTAACTGGCCTATCGTGCAGTGAGCTTGGACTCAGTAACAAGATCGTAGTGCTAAAGTTCTTGGATTCTACACCTCCCTAGGCCTCTTGTTTCTGGCCCAAAGGCCCCTCTGTGCTTCAGCAGAGACCAGAAAGTACTCGTACATCCACCCAGAAATCTCTGGAACAATCTACACACACTCTGTCAGACAGGGCAATGTCCCTGCCTTTGCCTAGAAATTCTACCTTGTGCTCTGGCAGCAAAAGACATGCTTGGCCTGCTTGATTAAGGCAGTCAACTCTTCCCAAAGGCTCAGCTAAATGTAGCCACCCAAGCCAGGATTTGAATTCAAAATTAGCCTGATAAGAGTTCTGCCCCTTTCACACAGGCAAGATGCAAGACAGGGCTGAGTCTATTCCACTCTCCTTTTTGCACCATTAGTTGTTCAGACTACCTGGATTTGCATTCCAGCTCTGCTGCTTATGCTTTTGGGCAAACTGCTAAGTCTCTCTGCATCTGTTTCCTCATCTATAAATGTAGAGATATTAAATGTGCGTATAGCCTCATAGGATTGCTAAGATGACAAAATGAATTGGTCAAGCCCTTGACATAGTGTGTGGCCCACAGTGAATGTGTCCCATTACTCCATGGGAAATAGATGGGGAAACAGTGGAAACAGTGTCAGACTTTATTTTGGGGGCCTCCAAAATCACTGCAGATGGCGACTGCAGCCATGAAATTAAAAGACAATTACTCCTTGGAAGAAAAGTTATGAGTAACCTAGACAGCATATTCAAAAGCAGAGACATTACTTTGCCGACTAAGGTCCGTCTAGTCAAGGCTATGGTTTTTCCTGTGGTCATGTATGGATGTGAGAGTTGGACTGTGAAGAAGGCTGAGCGCCGAAGAATTGATGTGTTTAAACTGTGGTGTTGGAGAAGACTCTTGAGAGTCCCTTGCACTGCAAGGAGATCCAACCAGTCCATTCTGAAGGAGATCAACCCGGGGATTTCTTTGGAAGGAATGATGCTAAAGCTGAAACTCCAGCACTCTGGCCACCTCATGCAAAGAGTTGACTCATTGGAGAAGACTTTGATGCTGGGAGGGATTGGGGGCAGGAGGAGAAGGGGACAACCGAGGATGAGATGGCTGGATGGCATCACCGACTCGATGGATGCGAGTCTGAGTGAACTCCAGGAGTTGGTGATGGACAGGGAGGCCTGGTGTGCTGCGATTCATGGGGTCGCAAAGAGTTGGACACGACTGAGCAACTGAACTGAACTGAAGCCCTCGACATAGTGTGTGGCCCACAGTAAATGTTCACTAAATGCTAGCTATTATGACAATTAGCTGCTTCTCTCTCCCTTCTGCAAAGAGTCAGATCTTGGGACCACCTCAAACTAAAAAATAAAACATCAAGGCAGATCAGGAAAAAAATCTTGAATCCCAGGGCTCTTAAACCCCAAGGCTTATTCTGATACAAGAGTAACATTCTTCATTTAGGGCAGGTGGGGGTGGAGCTCACCCTCCATTCCATAGTCCATCTGGAGGCTCTGAGCCCTCTTCTGAGTTTTGACTGAAACCTGGTCTCCCGCGTTGCAGGCAGATTCTCAACCATCTGAGCCACCAGGGAAGCCCGTGACTGGTTGTCAGAGCCCCCTAATAACATTGGAACACTATCTCTTACACTCTGTCCAACACAGAAATCTGGCTTTATGTTACTTTGTGACAGCTTTTTACACACATTTCTATATTCTCTCTCAAAGTACACATTCTAATGACTATTAATATACAAACACTGGCTGTTACAGATTCTTTTCTGGATTGTGGAGTAAATAAATAAACTGATTCAATATTCCTTAAATACACTTACTTTGGTAACTTTATGTTCTTCTCAGCATTTCCCCCATTTTCTCCTATTCTAGGCGTTTATCTGCTGTATCTGTCACCTGTTTGCTCCACTCCTGGCTCCAGACTCACCCCCAGATGCAGGTGAAAGTACTGCTGCAGACTCTTAGCTCCCTGGGTCCGGACCCCTCACTCTCACTCACTTTCTCACTTGACCTTTATTTCTCATCCTCTGTGGTTTTCTGATTACTCAGCTCCCCATATCTGATTGTCCATGTACCTACGGTCTGGTGTAAGAATGATCTCCCTTTGTGTATGTGTCCCATGTGGAAAGGTATTACTGGGGCAACACTCTCAACACCTCTCAGCGGTCCTTTCACATTCTTCAGCTAGCCCATTGGAGAGTTTAGAATGTGGATCCAGGCACCTCACCTCAGCCCCTTTCTCCTTGGGCACCAACGTGCCCAGAGGAAGCAAGCAAACATACCCATCTGAGCTGGCTGGCAAATTTTGAGCTCTTCCTATGCTTTTGAAGGGTTAGTTTCATTCTAAGGTGAAGTGCTGCAAGCCTACTCTTCACAAATGGATGTCACATCCTCGAATCAGTCACAAAATAGACATGTTTTTCCTCCACCTGACACCTATATCTACATCCTAAATGAACACAGGTAGGAGGGGGAAAAAGACTTTTATTTATTGTATGCTCTAAAACAGCAGAACCTGGGTGCCTATATGTGTGCGGTCAGGAAGGCGGATACACATATATGCCTGCATGCAGCAAGCAGTGCAGGCTTAGGAGTGGGCGCACAGGTGGCTGCTGTGTCCAGGTGGCTGCTGTGTCCACAAGTGAGTGTGGAGCAAAGAGCAGACCATGGAAGAAAATGGCTAAGTTAGAGCTTGAGGGACTCAACTGTTTCTGGATCACTTGGAAGATAAGAAGCAATCTTTATGAAGGTCTGCAAATCTGTCCCATTATTATCACTAGCAAATCCTCTACACAGTGGGAAGAGCTGCAGCAAAGCAGAAGAGAGGCAGCAGACAGCATTATGTTGATTGGAGGTGTGGGAGATAACAGGAAAGTTGCCCAAACCACACCATGGGGTGGGAGACTTGAGCAGGAACTCTGGGCTGAGCTATAAAGAGATGGTGCAAGGGAAAAGAACCTCAAGGGAACTGGGAACTTGAGTATTTTTGCTGTGCCCACCTGACCTCATTTATTACATTTAGCTTAAAAGCATGAGTCAATAACAATATTAGTTAAAGCTTTATAAATATGATGAAACTTTCTTGCTACAATATTGCTAGGAGCCTTTATGCAATGTTGGACGGAACAAAAGTAGGCCTCCTCTACGGCTGTTGTTGTAGGCTTATCAGTGGACGTCTTCCACAGTAAAACACTTTCATTTCTACCCAGTAAGAACAGAACTTAATGTTTTTACATTAACATGATTTCTATTTTATATTTATGCCAGACTATATAAATCTGTGATCTAGCCTTGCGATTCTTTCTAAATATAACGGAAAGTGTAGTTAGTGAAGAAAAATCTCTATAAGGGGTAGCCATGGAGAGGAACCTGGTGGGCTACAGTCCATGGGGTTGCAAAGAGACACGACCGAGCATGCATGCGTGCACGTGGAGAGGATGCACACACGTCTTAGGACTGCAAGTTACAACGCGTCTCTCTACGTTCCCATGTATCGTGTGCCACATACATGGCAGCAACAGTAACAGTTGGGACCTGTCTAGCAGTACTGGCAGGAAGTCTGGGGGAGTCACTTCTGGGTACTTGGAAAAAAGTCAAATTGGAGGGAGTCAAATTTATATTCTGGCCACAAGCAATAAAAGCTTGAAAAACTCCTGATTTCACAAACCCTTTCTACTGTGATGTACAGTAAAGACGCAGACAAGGATGCAATGGAACCATCTCTGAATTACATAATAGCTCAGCCGAAAAGACAAGAGCAATGAGGATACTATCAAATTATAACTGAATAATATCTATCATGACTTTGAGCCCTAGGCTGATGGTGGTCCAAACATATGTGGTGAAGGGAGGCTGCAGGGGAAGGAATTTCACTGCTATATCATTCATTTCAGAGGGAGAAATTAAGCTAAGAATTTCTTAGAATACTACAGAAAAAATGGAAAAGTTCTGAAACTACTGAAAGTAGCATTGTGCTATCTGTTTCCCTGGCATCATGAAGAGAACATTTATCAGTGAGACAACACTTTCAAATCTTTTCAAATGTGTATTACCAAAAGAGACACCAAAAAGCTGACTATGCTTTGGACATGAGAGAAGTTATGAAACAGTAATTTCCAAGAAGCATCAAATGACTTTCTGTGACAACAAGAACCAAGTCATGTGGGTAAAGAAAATATAGGCGGCGTTTATGTTGCACCTGATGGTGGTTTTTTGGGCATCAAGTGTTTGCTATGGTTTGCAAGCTTCTTCCAAAACAAATCTGTAGTCTATTTTTCCATATAACCCCCAGTCATACTTTGACAGGACGTGGTAAACCTCATCTTCACTAAGGAGGAAGCTGTAGAACTTAAGAACTGATCTGAATTCTGGCAAGGAAAGGCAGTCCTACTATCAACACTCAAGTTTCTAAAAATCCCTCTGTAGGCTCTTCCAGTCACCCTGGAGTAGAGAAAAGTCCTGGACAAATAAATTCTTCCTCCCCAAATGTTTAAATCCATCAAAACATAAATGCTTCCTCCCTTTGCTTCTCCCCTTTTTTCTCAAACCACCCCCTTTCTCCTCGGATCACCAATTGTTTTTTCTCTTATGGGATAGGATACAGTTATCCTCCAGGATCACTCATCTAGAGCCAGACATCCTGGAATGTGAAGTCATGTGGGCTTTAGGAAGCATCACTACAAACAAAGCTAGTGGAGGTGATGGAATTCCAGTTGTGCTGTTTCAAATCCTAAAAGATGATGCTGTGAAAGTGCTGCACTCAATATGCCAGCAAATTTGGAAAACTCAGCAGTGGCCACAGGACTGGAAAAGGTCAGTTTTCATTCCAGTCCCAAAGAAAGGTAATGCAAAAGAATGCTCAAACTACCGCACAATTGCACTCATCTCACATGCTAGTAAAGTAATGCTCCAAATTCTCCAAGCCAGGCTTCAGCAATATGTGAACCATGAACTTCCTGATGTTTAAGCTGGTTTTAGAAAAGGCAGAGGAATCAGATATCAAATTGCCAACATCTGCTGGATCATGGAAAAAGCAAGAGAGTTCCAGAAAAACATCTATTTCTGCTTTATTGACTATGCCAAAGCCTTTGACTGTGTGGATCACAATAAACTGTGGAAAATTCTGAAAGAGATGGGAATCCCAGACCACCTGACCTGCCTCTTGAGAAACCTGTATGCAGGTCAGGAAGCAACAGTTAGAACTGGACATGGAACAACAGAACTGGTTCCAAATAGGAAAAGAAGTACGTCAAGGCTGTATATTGTCACCTTGCTTATTTAATTTATATGCAGAGTACATCATGAGAAACGCTGGACTGGAAGAAACACAAGCTGGAATCAAGATTGCCGGGAGAAATATCAATAACCTCAGATATGCAGATGACACCACCCTAATGGCAGAACGTGAAGAGGAACTAAAAAGCCTCTTGATGAAAGTGAAAGAGGAGACTGAAAAAGTTGGCCTAAAGCTCAACATTCAGAAAACGAAGATCATGGCATCCGGTCCCATCACTTCATGGGGAATAGATAAGGAAACAGTGGAAACAGTGTCAGACTTTATTTTTGGGGGCTCCAAAATCACTGCAGATGGCGACTGCAGCCATGAAATTAAAAGACGCTTACTCCTTGGAAGAAAAGTTATGACCAACCTAGATAGCGTATTCAAAAGCAGAGACGTTACTTTGCCGACTAAGGTCCATCTAGTCAAGGCTATGGTTTTTCCACTGGTCATGTACGGATGTGAGAGTTGGACTGTGAAGAAGGCTGAGCGCTGAAGAATTGATGCATTTGAACTGTGGTGTTGGAGAAGACTCTTGAGAGTCCCTTGGACTGCAAGGAGATCCAACCAGTCCATTCTGAAGGAGATCAGTCCTGGGATTTCTTTGGAAGGAATGATGTTACAGCTGAAACTCCAGTACTTTGGCCACCTCATGCGAAGAGTTGACTCATTGGAAAAGACTTTGATGCTGGGGGGGATAGGGGACAGGAGGAGAAGGGGACGACCGAGGATGAGATGGCTGGATGGCATCACGGACTCAATGGACGTGAGTCTGAGTGAACTCCGGGAGATGGTGACGGACAGGGAGGCCTGGCGTGCTGCGATTCATGGGGTTGCAAAGAGTCGGACTCGACTGAGCGACTAAACTGAACTGAACTGAATCTAGACAAAACCATGCCATGCAATGCAAGGGACACCACTAAGGCTTTGTTTCTGGATCTATCCTCTCCTCCAGATAGACTCACAGGCTGTCTCCCCTTGACTCACCACTATGCCTTGACCAGTTTCTCACCCTTCTAATTACACATCCAAACAGACATCAAGTCTTGTGAATTTTACCTATCTCTTGATCCATTCATTTCTATCCCTTCAGCCACAGCCAAAAACCAGGCTGTCAATGACCCTTTTCAACTTCCCACCAATCTCCCAGCCTCCATTTCTGCTTTCTTCTAATTGATTTTCAGCATCCCAGCCAGAGTGTTTTCTGAAAATACAAATCTAAAATCCCCGGTTTAGAATTATTCAATGCCTGCCCTCACTCAGGAAAAAGTCCAAGTTCCTTGTCAGGCCTTCCCATTGTCGCCCCTGTGTACTTCTCAGACCTCACTGCTTGACACTGACTACCCCACACTCAACATCAGGCACGCTGACTTCTTTCATTCCTCGGCTGTCCAGAGCTCTCTTTTACACTGGGCTATCATGAGTGCTGTATTTCAAAGGCAAAGGAAAGTTCAGAATACCTTTTCCCTTAGGTGACTGGTCAGTACCCTGAACCTGACTCTGCTCTGAAAAGCTGATCTTCATTCTCAGGTGAAGGGAAGTGCATCATTGCAGCAATATTATGCCCATTCATACAAACCTGTCTCTGAAATGGCTCCAGAAATTCTAAGTGTAAAATACTGAAAAAATTGAACCCAGGTTTGAACTGTGCAGGTCCACTTGCACGTGGAATCCCCCCCCCCCAATAAATGCATAGTAGAGTACGACCCGATCTGCAGCTAGCTGAATTCAAGGATTGTGGGACTGAAGAAATGAAGGGCCAACTATAAAGTTGGATGTGGATTTTCAACTGCATTGAGGGTCAGTGCCCCTAACCTCCAAGTTGTTCAGGATCAACTGTACATGAAATATATATTCTGGCCTTTTTCTTTTTCCTGGACTTTTACAATCAAGTGATATCATTATTTGACATTAAATATTATCAAGAGGTAAGGTGATTGAGAACATGGGCTCTGGAGCTAAACTGCTGAGGCCTGGTTCTGCCACTTTGTATGGCCTTAAAAATTATTGAACAGCTCTGGGCTTCAGTTCCCATCAGTAAATGGAATGATGGTACCCATCCCATAGGGTGGATAGGATAATTAAATGCATTAACAGTAGAGTCTGGCCAATAGTCTGTAACCAGTAACTTAGCTAGCATGACTCAGATCTGCATGAGGCTGCTGTATAAACTAAATCAATTTCTTTTGAAACTGCTGAGCTATTTAATTCTTGAAATAAGAGTTTATCTTATCAATTCCTTGCCCCCCCCCTTTTTTTTAAACCAGTCTTAATCTTTTCTGCATCAGAAAAGACATCAAGAATGGAAGAAAGGTAGAAAGAGATCTTTTTTTAGGAAGGAATTTGCTAGGGAATCAGGTACAGTGACAGCTCCAAAAGGTCTAAACTGACTTCAGAGCAGACAGCTGGTTGGAACAGTGCTAGGGGATTTGGCTTAAAGCTGCAAACACACTGTTGAGGTGGGCTTAGTCAGGCTAATGGAAATAAAGAAGGAGCTAAGTACCCCAAAGGTGCTCCTTGATGTCTCCCCTGCCTGGCCCAGTGTTAGGGACTTTTACACAGTTAACTCCATTTATTCTCCACAAACACCTCTGCAGTAGGAAATATCATCCTCAATGTTTAGTTCAGTTGCTCAGTCGTGTACGACTCTTTGCGACCCCATGAATCGCAGCACGCCAGGCCTCCCTGTCCATCACCAACTCCCAGAGTTCACTCAAATTCATGTCCATTGAGTCAGTGATGCCATCCAGCCATCTCATCCTTTGTTGTCCCCTTCTCCTCCTGCCCCCATGAGGTCTAATTTGGAATTTGTCGAAAGTCACATAATAATTTTGCAGCAGAGCAAGGATTTGAGCTGTAATAGGTTTGCTTCCCAGTTTGCTTTCTTCTGTGCAATAACACTCACAGTCACGAACATTTTCATACTTTCTTGGAACTGTATGATTTAGAGCTAAGTTTAGGAATACTCCTCATTTCTTGTATAAAATTCTCTTCTTGTATAGTCCTCCATGACCTCAAAGCTGGACAGTTGGATGTCCCAACTGTCTCTAAAATGCAGATTTTTAAAAATGACGTAACTTTAAAGCTAATTGCCAAAATAATACATGCTTATTAGAGAAAACAGAAGCACACTGGAAAGTATAAAGAGGATAGAAAATACCTATAGGGCTTCTCTGGTGGCTCAGTGGTGAAAAATCCATTTGTCAATACGGGAGACACAGGTTCAATCCCTGGTCTGGGAAGATTTCACATGTCACAGAGCAACTAAGCTCATGCACCACAACTATTGAGCCTGTACTCTCAGTTCAGTTGCTCAGTTGTGTCTGATTCTTTGTGATCCTGTGGACTGCAGCACGCCAGGCCTCCCTGTCCATCACCAACTCCCGGAGTTTACTCAAACTCATGTCCATTGAGTTGGTGATGCCATCCAACCATCTCATCCTCTGTTCTCCCCTTCTCCTCCTGCCTTCAATCTTTCCCAGCATCAGGGTCTTTTCCAATGAGTCAGTTCTTTGTGTCAGGTGGCCAAAGTATTGGAGTATCAGCATCAGCATCAGTCCTTCCAATGAATATTCAGGACTGATTTCCTTTACGATGGACTGGTTGGATCTCCTTGCAGTCCAAGGGACTCTCAAGAGTCTTCACCAACACCACAGTTTAAAAGCATCAATTCTTCTGCACTCAGCTTTCTTTATAGTCCAACTCTCACATCCATACATGACTACTGGAAAAACCATAGCTTTGACTAGACAGACCTTTGTTGGCTGTATTTAAAAGTGTATATTAAAAGTGACTCACCATTTTAATATGCTGTCTAGGTTGGTCATAACTTTTCTTCCAAGGAGTAAGCGTCTTTTAATTTCATGGCTGCAGTCACCATCTGCAGTGATTTTGGAGCCCCCAAAAATAAAGTCTCTCACTGTTTCCATTGTTTCCAAATCCATTTGCCATGAAGTGATGGGACCAGATGCCATGATCTTCATTTTCTGAATGCTGAGTTTTAAGCCAACTTTTTCAGTCTCCTCTTTCACTTTCATCAAGAGGCTTTTTAGTTCCTCTTCACTTTCTGCCATAAGGGTGGTGTCATCTGCATATCTGAGGTTATTGATATTTCTCCCGGCAATCTTCATTCCAGCTTATGCTTTCTCCAGCCCAGCATTCCTCATGATGTACTCTGCATATACGTTAAATAAGCAGGGTGATAATATACAGCCTTGACGTACTCCTTTCCCAATCTGGAACCAGTCTGTTGTTCCACGTCCAGTTCTAACTGTTGCTTCTTGACATGCATACAGATTTCTCAAGAAGCAGGTCAGGTGGTCTGGTTTTCCCATCTCTTGAGGAATTTTCCACAGTTTATTGTGATCCACACAGTCAAAGGCTTTGGCATAGTCAATCAAGCAGAAATAGACATTTTTCTGGAACTCTCTTGCTTTTTCGATGATCCAGTGGATGTTGGCAATTTGATCTCTGGTTCCTCTGCCTTTTCTAAATCCAGTTTGAACATCTGGAAATTCTTGGTTCATGTACTGCTGAAGCCTGGCTTGGGGAATTTTGAGCATTACTTGCTAGCGTGTGAATGCTCTAGAGTCCGGGAATCCCAGTTACTGAGCCCACGTGTCACAACTACTGTATTCTACACGCCACAGGGCCCATGCTCCACAGCGAGAGAAGCCACCGCAATGAGAAGCCCACTCACCACAACTAGAGTAGCCCCCGCTCCACCCCAACTAGAGAAAAGCCCAAGCAACAGTGAAAACTCAACCGTCAGAAACAAATAAATGAAATTATTTTTAAAGTATTTTTTTAATCGATCTACAATCCCACCATGCAATATAAGCAAATTTTTTGATGTTTCCTTAAAATGTTTCTATGTACACACTAACTTTTAAATAGGTTTTGAACAGTTAATACATTTATATAGCACAAAATATTAGAAATACAAAAGGATATGCAGTCAAAAGTCTCCCTTCCACCTGTCCCGTCCTCAGTGCCCTTCCTAGGAAGCAATCACTATTGTCAGTTTTATACATCCTTTAAAAGATAGTCTACGTATACACACAAACTGAATACTTTTAAAGTTCGTTTTTTTAAAAAATGGTACATTGTCTTTTGTGTAAATAGAAGTATCTACCAGGAGTTTCTTACTCTCTAGATCTGACTCACCCTCTGTCTCCTTTAGTAGCCACATGTCCACCCAGCACTCTTCATTCATGTTTGTTCAGCTTGTTGCCTGAGCCAGTCAAAATCACTTTCGAGTCTGCCTTGCTGCCAAATGCAGTGTGAGCAGGATCAAATTCTTGAAACTTTTTTTTTTCTGAAAGCATCAGAAAAATCCTCAAATAACCTCACCTAAGAGAGGCAAAGAATGAGAAACTGTAAGAAGCTGATTCTCTCCTGAGCAGGGCTGCACATATTTCACTTTGTGTGATATTATGTCACCACTCTCAGTACAACCTCCCCCCAGTAACTGAAGTCTTTCAAAGGGTTAGTAAGGGTTCCTGGGTCTAAATAACCTCTATCTGACCTCTTTTAACTGTCTTCCAAAATGCTTGTAATTTCCTAAACTTGCCAGGCTCTCTTCTACCTCTGCATATGCTCTTTCCTCTTTCTTCTAGAAACTCATTCCACCACCATCCCAGCCTCCTCATCTCCCTTCTTTACCTAGAAAATTCCACCTTCCCTTCTAAGATGAAAACTTTTTCTGATACCCCATCTCCCTATCCCAGTCTCATTAGGCACTTCTGTGTGTTACTCATTACACTTGTGCAAAACCCCATCATTTATTTGACAAATACCTATTAAGTGCCTATACATGCCAGGGACTGAGGAAACAAGGAGCAAGGCAAGTAATGTCCTGGCAGCAGTTACACAGTCTAATGGAAAAGAAATTAGGCAAGCAGTTATTAAAGTATGATAAATGCTAAGGAGAAACACGCAGGGTGCTGGGGAAGCGGGTGATCTAGAGCAGAGCCTCCCAAGTGGTAATATTTCAGCTGATGCCCGAAGGAAGTGTAGGAATTAACCAGGTGAATTGGGGAGGAAAAGGAAGGAAGGGGGCGCCAGGTAGAGAGAACATCTGTGTGAAGCTTGGAAGTACAAATGAGAAACTTTCGAGAATTCACAGTGGTCCATATGGCCAGTGAATTGTTTTAAGACCTGGTCAGATGTGCCTTTTGGGAAAGACGGCTCTGGTTTCAGTGTGGAGAAGGAACTGCAGGGGAGTAAGACTAGAGAGACCAGAGTGTGTGGCACTTACATAGGGCTCCTCTATAAAGAGCTGGAGCCCAGCATAAGTTTATTTGCATTTCATAATGCCGCATTATTTTCAGTGCCCTACTTGTTTCTGAAGCTTCTAAAGGAGCACTAGGTTATACTCACCTTTTTAGCACCAGAACCTCATGGAGGATAGCCCAGAATAGGGACTCAAAAAATGTCTATAAAAGACAAGTGGTAATACTTCCTCAGAGTAACTTAAGCTCTAAGATTAGGCTCTTTTCTTGTTAAGTTGAATAGAATGGAATCTCTTACTAGTCCTATTAAAATATACCATTAAATTAAAATAATAGCATTTTCATGAACTAAACACCAATCTCCAAACTTGAAACAAGTATTATCTACAGTCGTGAAAGCAACACAAAGATCTCACCACAGGTAATAGTTTGTAGGTAGCCACTGGAACTGATCTTTCTGCAGACAATGTTTGACATGGAAATCAACAACAATGATTTCAGGACTGTAAATTATTTATGTACAAGAATGAAGGTCTGATGCAAACATGGATGAGTTGCCTTGCTAAATTATGATGAAAGGATTATGAATGTTAGAGAACAGATTAGAGAAAATAACATGTTTAATAAGAATTGAACATGTTTTTAAAATCTTTTTATTGTAAAATTAAATATACAGAAAACTACATAGAGAAAATATTACTTTAGTGATTTAAGGTGAATACCCTTGTATTAATAATATGACACAAGTCCGGAAATAGAATTTTGCCATCTCCATGTAGCTCCATCACAATCACAATCCCTTTTTCCCCAAATAAGTAACCATTATCCTGACTTTTACAGAAATCACTTCTTTGGGTTTAAGAAAAAAAAAGTTTTACCACCCAAATGTGCATCCCCGGACAATATAGTTTTTGTCTTGCTTCTTCAAAAATATTTGATGCCTTTTAAATCTCTTTTAAGCTCTAGCTTCTCCCTCCATCCTTCCCACTTTCTTCCCTGTCAGGAAGCCCAGGCTGTCTGAGCTGTAGTTCTGCAGGGACTGGATGTTGCTAGTAGTGGACTCCTGTGCAGCTCATGGGCTTCCTGGCTTTTCTCTCCTGCAGCTGGATCCAAAGACTAACTACACCAGACTCAGGTTTGACCTCTGATGAAAATAAGCACTTTTAAAAAATGGCTCACATTTCACTGTTAGTCCCTTCAGAACTGTTCCCAGCTCTGGCTGTCTGCATGGCTCTCCACTGCATTCTGCTCTCAGCTGCCAGTCAGGGAGATGCTCCTGTGTTTACACACACCCTCCTTTGGGCTCTAATTGCTCCTTGAGCTAATCAGTTCTTCTGAGAAAAGTGACTAAAGCTCTCACTGCTTCAGGCAGAAGCCTCCCTGGCCCACTGAGTTGGAAGTTTCCAGTCCAGCCTACTGGCTGACACCCCACCTACAAAGCTTCATGGAATGGAGGGACAGCCTCTCTTCCTCCACTCAAATACACCACCCTCTTCCATTTCCCAAATATTACTTTCAATCATATTGAAGGGAGAAAATGCCTTTAAATTTTAAACTCTTCCAGTGACCTAATTTAAAATGCTGCAATGTAGTTTTTATGTCACCTTTTATCTTCTGAAGGCACTTTTGTCCCTAAGGGATTTGAAACAACACAGTAAATTATCCACCACTGTCATCATCATATCCTATGATCCAGCTGATTAGAAACTAAGTTTGATCATGGTAATGGAAAGCTTAGAATAGGCATCCTAATAGTCAAAATTTTGTAGCGTTATTCTTTGAAGAATTAAAAGTACCTTAGCAATTCATTTTTCCCAGCGTGAAATAAATTCTGTTTTTCAGATCAGACTGAGCCACACAGTCATTTATGCCTAACATGGCAACAACATATCATTTAACTAGGCACTTTGCTCTGTCACCTAAACATGCAACCTGGCATCAAAATCTTAAATTCTTCCATCTTTCTCCATGTCCTCTCTGACACTCTTATAGTCCAAGCCACTATTTCTCAGCTGCAATATTGTCACAGGTTCCTAACTGGTCTCCCAGGCTACGCTTCGGGCTCCTCAAAATCTCTTTCTACACAGTAATCTGCATGAGCTTTAAAAATGAATTTAGATTGTATTTTCCTTCTCCATTCATTACTTCTATGACCTCTCATTCCTGCAGCAAAACCCAAACTCCTCGCCACAGTTGGCAAGTCTCTGTGTTGCCAACTCTTGCCCACCCCTCCAACCTCACTGCCTCTGTTCTCACTTGGGTCTCTACATGCCAACCACCCTGGTCTTCCCTCAGTTCCTCAAAAGTGCTCAAGCTCTCCTCAGTGTAAGGCCTTCAAACAGTCTTCCCCATGCTTCACGCTTTCATTGTCAGCCTTCAGCAATGCCATCCTGGACCATCTTCACTTACCCACTAAATATCTGGAAGTAGAAACCTGTTGCTTTTCTCCCTTCAAATTACTTATGGTAATTATTTTAAATTGTGGTAAAATACAAAGTTTATCATATTAACCATTCTTAAGTGTACAGTTCTATGGCATTCAATACACTAGCAATGCTGTGCAACTCCATTGACCATGCATTTCCAGAAATTTTTCATTTTCCCTTACTGAAACTTTGTACCCATGCAATAATTCCTCATTCCACCTCACCCCACTGCTTAGAAACTACCATTCTACGTCCTGTCTCTACGAATTTGACTCTTTCAGCATCTCATGTAAGTGGAATCAGTCAAAATTTGTCCTTTTGGGTCTGACACTTCATTTAGCATTATATCTTCAAGGTTCATTTATGTTGCAGCATGTGTCAGAAATATCCTTCCTTTTCAAGACTGAATATTATTCCATTACACATATATACCATTTGGTTTATCCATTCATCTGATACTTGGGTTGCTTCCATATTTTGGCTATTGTGAATAATGCTGCTATGAATCTGGGTATACAAGTATCTGTTCAAGTCCCTGTTTCCAATTCTTTTGAGTATGTACTTTAAAGTGGAATTGCTGTAATTTGATAACACTACGTTTGCTTTCCTAGCTGCATCATTTCACATTTCCATCAGCAACACACAAGGCTTCCATTCTTCCCAATACTTGGGAAGATTTTTTTTTTTTAAATAATAATCAACCTAATGAAAGTGAAGTGTTAGGCACTGTCGTGCTCGACTCTTCGCGACACCATGGACTATAGCCCGCCAGGCTCCTCTGTCCATGGGATTTTCCAGGCAAGGATACTGAGTGGTTTGCCATTTCCTTCTCCAGGGGATCTTTCCAACCCAGGGATCGAATCCGGGTCTCCTGAACTGCAGCCAGATTCTTTACTGACTGAGCTACCAGGGAAGCTCCAAAACCATACTAAGTGTGGAGCAATGTCTCATTGCGGTTTTAATTTGCATTACTCTAATGATTAGTGATATTGAATGGTTTGCCTTGGAAACGAACAGAGATCATTCTGTTGTTTTTGAGATTACATCCAAGTACTGCATTTCGAACTCTTTTGCTGACCATGATGGCTACTCCATTTCTTCTGAGGGATTCCTGCCCACGGTAGTAAATATAATGGTCATCTGAGTTAAATTCACCCATTCCAGTCCATTTTAGTTCGCTGATTCCTAGAATGTCAACGTTCACTCTTGCCATCTCCTGTTTGACCACTTCCAATTTGCCTTGACTCATGGACCTAACATTCCAGGTTCCTATGCAATATTACTCTTTACAGCATGGGACCTTGCTTCTATCACCAGTCACATCTGCAACTGGATATTGTTTTTGCTTTGGCTCCATCCCTTCATTCTTTCTGGAGTTATTTCTCCACTGATCTCCAGTAGCATATTGGGCACCTACCGACCTAGGGAGTTCCTCTTTTGGTATCCTATCATTTTGCCTTTTTATACTGTTCATGGGGTTCTCAAGGCAAGAATACTGATGTGGTTTGCCATTCCCTTCTCCAGTGGACCACAACCAGTAACGCTGAAGAAGCTGAACAGTTCTATGAAGACCTACAAGAGCTTCTGGAACTAATACCCAAAAAAGATGTCCTTTTCCTTATAGGGGACTGGAATGCAAAAGTAGGAAGTCAAGAAACACCTGGAGTAACAGGCAAATTTGGCCTTGGAATGCAGAATGAAGCAGGGCAAAGGCTAATAGAGTTTTGCCAAAAGAATGCACTGGTCATACCAAACACCCTCTTCCAACGACACAAGAGAAGACTCTACACATGGACATCCCCAGATGGTCAACACTGAAATCAGATTGATTATATTCTTTGCAGCCAAAGATGGAGAAGCTCTATACAGTCAGCAAAAACAAGACCAGGAGCTGACTGTGGCTCAGATCATGAACTCCTTATTGCCAAATTCAGACTTCAATTGAAGAAAGTGGGGAAAACCACTACACCATTCAGGTATGACCTCAATCAAATCCCTTATGATTATACAGTGGAAGTGAGAAATAGATTTAAGGGACTAGATCTGATAGATAGAGTGCCTGATGAACTATGGACGGAGGTTCGTGACATTGTACAGGAGACAGGGATCAAGACCATCCCCATGGAAATGAAATGCAAAAAAGCAAAATGGCTGTCTGGGGAAGCCTTACAAATAGCTGTGAAAAGAAGAGAAGTGAAAAACAAAGGAGAAAAGGAAAGATATAAGCATCTGAATGCAGAGTTTCAGAGAATACCAAGGAGAGATAAGAAAGCCTTCCTCTGCGATCAATGCAAAGAAATAGAGGAAAACAACAGAATGGCAAAGACTAGAGATCTCTTCAAGAAAATTAGAGATACCAAGGGAACATTTCATGCAAAGATGGGCTCGATAAAGGACAGAAATGGTATGGACCTAACAGGAGCAGAAGATATTAAGAAGAGGTGGCAAGAATACACAGAAGAACTGTACAAAAAAGATCTTCATGACCAAGATAATCACGACGGTGTGATCACTCACCTAGAGCCAGACATCTTGGAATGTGAAGTCAAGTCGGCCTTAGAAAGCATCACTACGAACAAAGCTAGTGGAGGTGATGGAATTCCAATTGAGCTCTTTCAAGTCCTGAAAGATGATGCTGTGAAAGTGCTGTACTCAATATGCCAGCAAATTTGGAAAACTCAGCAGTGGCCACAGGACTGGAAAAGGTCAGTTTTCATTGCAATCCCAAAGAAAGGCAATGCCAAAGAATGCTGAAACTACTGCACAATTGCACTCATCTCACATGCTAGTAAAGTAATGCTCCAAATTCTCCAAGCCAGGCTTCAGCAGTACGTGAACTGTGAACTTCCAGGTGTTCAAGCTGGTTTTAGAAAAGGCAGAGGAATCAGAGATCAAATTGCCAACATCTACTGGATCATCGAAAAAGCAAGAGAGTTCCAGAAAAACATCTATTTTTGCTCTTTGACTATGCCAAAGCCTTTGACTGTATGGATCACAATAAACTGTGGAAAATTCTGAAAGAGATGGGAATACCAGACCACCTGACCTGCCTCTTGAGAAACCTATATGCAGGTCTGGAAGCAACAGTTAGAATGGACATGGAACAACAGACTGGTTCCAAATAGGAAAAGGAGTACGTCAAGGCTGTATATTGTCACCTTGCTTATTTAATTTATATGCAGAGTACATCATGAGAAACACTGGACTGGAAGAAGCACAAGCTGGAATCAAGATTGCCGGGAGAAATATCAATAACCTCAGATACGCAGATGACACCACCCTTATGGCAGAAAGTGAAGAGGAACTAAAAAGCCTCTTGATGAAAGTGAAACAGGAGAGTGAAAAAGTTGGCTCAAAGCTCAATATTCAGAAAACAAGGATCATGGCATCTGGTCCCATCACTTCATGACAAATAGATGGGGAAACAGTGGAAACACTGCCAGACTTTATTTTTCTGGGCTCCAAAATCCTTGCAGATGGTGACTCCAGCCATGAAATTAAAAGACGTTTACTTCTTGGAAGGAAAGTTATGACCAACCTAGATAGTATATTCAAAAGCAGGGATATTACTTTGTCAACAAAGGTCCATCTAGTCAAGGCTATGGTTTTTCCAGTGGTCATGTATGGATGTGAGAGTTGGACTGTCAAGAAGGCTGAGCGCCAAAGAATTGATGCTTTTGAACTGTGGTATTGGAGAAGACTCTTGAGAGTCCCTTGGACTGCAAGGAGATTCAATCAGTCCATTCTAAAGGAGATCAGTCCTGGTTGTTCTTTGGAAGGACTGATGCTAAAGCTGAAACTCCAGTACTTTGGCCACCTCATGCGAAGAGCTGACTCATTGGAAAAGACCCTGATGCTGGGAGGGATTGGGGGCAGGAGGAGAAGGGGACAACTGAGGATGAGATGGCTAGAGGGCATCACCGACTCGATGGACGTGAGTTTGAATGAACTCCGGGAGTTGGTGATGGACAGGGAGGCCTGGCGTGCTGCAGTTCATGGGGTCGCAAAGAGTCGTACACGACTGAGTGACTGAACTGAACTGAACTGAACTAATGATTAGTGAGGCCGAGCATCTTTTTCTGTGTCCACTGGCAATTTGTATATCTTTGGAAAAATATCTATTCAAGTTCTTCACCCATTTTTAAATTGGGTTGTTTGGCTTTTATGTTGTTGAGCTGTAGGAGTTCTTCATATACTCTAGCTGTTAATCTTTTATCAGACATACTGTTTACAAATGGTTCCCTCCATTCCTTGGGCTGCCTTTTCACTCTGTTGATGAATCCTTCAGGCACAAAAGTTTTAAATTTTGATTAAGTCCAATTTATCTCTCTTTTTCTTTTGTTGTCTGTGCTTTTGATGTCATATCCAACAAATAGTAGCATTTAACTATATATTTATCTGAATGGTTTTTTTTTTCTCACAAATCCCTACTTAACAGACTATGTTACACAAAGGCAGAAACCTCTGCACCTACACTGGGGATAGTTACTAGTAGCTGTTTCAATATATATTTATAATCTAATGAATGCATATCTTCTGATATTTTCAATATATGATGCTGTATGATACCCTACTTGTACAATTATGAAAATATTTATAAATGTGATTTCTGTGTGATATTAAATTATCTTTAACATGAAAATTTATACTAATTAAAGAGACATAAATTTATATCGAACTACATGTAAAGTTTTGGGAAGTATTTGGGGGAAAAAAACCCAGAAACTATAATTCATTATTATCAAAGCATATTTTTTTTCAAAACCATTACAGATCAAAACTCAACTAAAAGTCCACCTTCCAGAGTTTAGTCAGTCCATTTCAGACCTTAAATAATTTCATGATGTATTTCTTCATTTGTCATTGGCAGTTTTTCAAAAGTGGTATAGACTGGCTTCTTAGAGCAAAGGAGGGGTACATCCCCCTTGCATTAGCTTAAGTATTAGCACAAATAAAACACTTAAAGAGTCTTAATTTCCTTTCTGATTTTGTAAACTTTCACGAAGAGAATTAGCAAGTATTAGCCTGCCTTTTTGGAGAAGGCAATGGCACCCCACTCCAGTACTCTTGCTTGGAAAATCCCATGGATGGAGGAGCCTGGTGGGCTGCAGTCCATGGGATTGCTAAGAGTCGGACACGACTGAGCGACTTCACTTTGACTTTTCACTTTCATGCATTGGAGAAGGAAATGGCAACCCAGTCCAGTATTCTTGCCTAGAGAATCCCAGGGATGGGGGGGCCTAGTGGGTTGCCGTCTATGGGGTCGCACAGAGTCGGACAGACTGAAGCGACTTAGCAGCAGCAGCAGAAGCCTGCCTTTTAGATCAAGCAAACCCACAGGGTATTACTGGCTTGTTTCTCAGAATTCAAGCTAAAAAGGGCTTGTATTGTCTGTTGCAAAACAGCAGGGGGAGCTCATGAGATTTCTAAGGCCGCTATTACCAGCTACCCTCCCCCTCCAAAAAACACTACTTAAGCATAAACTGAACAATACCAAGGGGAAACCCAAACAAAGAGAAAAGGAAGCAAAAAAAAATAATAAAATTCTTCTAACGAGAGGTGGAAATAGCCAAAGTCAATTGTATAATAAAGTACCGATACAAACTAACACTTAATCCAAATCCAGATCTACAAGCCCAACTCTCAGGGTCTCGTTACTTTCCCTAACAACCCAATGTACCCCTGGGTCCCCAAGACCCCAAACTGCTCTGGACCCTTTACCAACTTTTTCATATGTCAGAACAAAGGTTTAGACAGTTGGCTTTAAAACTACTGTGCTTAAAATTTTAAATATATATATATTTTAATATTCAGTGAAAACCTTCTCTTTGAGGAACAGCTTAAAGAGTACTAATTTAAGAATCCCCTGGTGGCTCAGACTGTAAAGCACCTGCCTGCAACGCGGGAGGCCCGAGTTTGACCCTGGGTCAGAAAGATCCCCTGGAGAAGGAAATGGCAACCCACTCCAGTATTCTTGCCTGAAAAATCCCATGGATGGAGGAGCCTGCGGGTCTACAGTTCATGGGGCTGCAAAAGAGTGAGACATGGAGTGACTTCACTTTTTAAAGAGTATAAAAAACACTGGGCTGTAAACCACAGAACAGTGAAAAAATATATGAAATATCACTTTTATTAATTGGGAAAAGTAAGGGGAACCAAGAGTTCTATCCTGAGCTTTAGGGTTGGAATAAGAAGTCACTCCCTATGAGGACAGGAGTGGTGTGACCAACAGAAGAGTATTTCCTATTCGGGAGAAATCACAAGTGACATTGGTACTACTTTCCATTTTTTTCTCTGAACCTTAGCCTGGAAGATAGGAACTAATTAGCAGCATTAACTGTTCAGCATTAACAAGCCATCAACATAAACTTCAATTATAGTTAGCTTAAGGAAACAACAAAAACACAAAAAGTCCCATGATGAGAAATTCACTTAGCAATATATACTATAAGGACTTAATAAAGACAAGTAATAAATTCACAAGAAGAAACAATAGCCCTTAAACTTACAAGTTTAATAAGTCCCACACTTACCAGGTAAATAGCTCTCTCCTAATACAAGGCTCAGTAACTGATAAAATCTCTGATAAAGATGGTCTCTTCCAGGCTCCTCTCATGTGCTAAAATAGCGACTATACCAGCCACCAGTTAAATATTACACCCAGTGGTTATCCCAGTCATTTATTCCCTCACTGCTGACTACCCTATATCTAGGAAAGATGCCTATACTGAGTGATCCTCTACAGGTCAGGCAGGATTTTGGTCCACGGACATGCTTACTGCTTCCTATCACTATGGAAATAAGATCCAGGAAAGGACCTGGAAGTTCAGAGGAAAGTGTTGGCTTCTAGAAGGAGCTCAGAGTCTATCCTCACTTGCCCTCCTTCTCTCTTCCCACATAGGGATGGGCCAGGACATTGCCTTACTCTGCCCCACAAGGCCATTTTATTGTTCACTATGAGAGTAAATGAGATAGATATTCCTTCTGTTGAGTAAAAGGTCCTGATGTAAGTTTTGTCTAAATAGGTCTTCACTGACTGTGACAAATGTTGAGATCCTGGGGTGTGACTAACATATGATATGAGAAACAAGAGAACCCTAATCCTGCCTTAGACACTCGTTTCCAAGGGATTCTGAGGAAGATGTAAACAAAAATGATGGAACAGAGCAAATAAACACATCCAAACTGCATAAGATTCTACCCTAACCGCTAAAGCAGAGCTTGAGTGAGCTGGACTGAACTGGAAAATTTTCCTTTAACCAAGTCTGATCAGTGTAAAAGCAGAACCAAAGCAGGCTGTAAGAACAGAGCAACCTGCTTTTCCCAGGGGACACAGCCAAGTCTCAGATCTACATTTCACTGTATGGAACCAGAGCACCATATGGGCCATTTCCAAAGAACCAAAGAAAAGAGGAAATGACACAGAAGGCGCCTAAAAGATGCTAGACCTCAGGATTGCTGCATTTGACTGGACACACTGGCACTGCACAAAGGCACCAGAAAACAGTGATCTGTGAGGGCTCAAAGCCAGCCTTCAGTCTAAATGCTGTATTCTAACACGGACCTCTGTCCCCCTAGGAGGTGGGAGACCCCCTTCTTAACTTCATACAAAGGTGACATTAGGCTAGAAGCTCTTTATGACAGGCCTCCTCCTCTGCTTCAATGAAATAGCCATCTATTTTATCAAGTACATGTATCAAAGACTGACTTCTCAGAGCCCTTGTAACAGTCCTCACTAATAAACCTTCCTTGCAGACACAGATCTTGGCATTTTTCTTTTCAGTATCTTCCAGTTCTAGTTCTGTAACATTTTTCTGAGAACTTCCCATTTGCTCTTGGCCCCATTCTTAAAAATGTCTGGATATTGTCCTTTATCATCAGACTCAGGTTTAGCTGCTTATCATATTTGTTGATAAAAGAGGTTTATAGAATCTCAAGCTAATAATGATCATCTCCTAGAAACAAGTTTGATATCTATTTGTTGGTTTAAATCTGTGCCTGATAGTTTTGATACTGATTTATGTCTTCTGGCTGAGGAAGCAATCAAGAAGTTAGGAGTATGTACAGGAAAGCTTATCACAGTCTTAGGAGTTAGAAAGAGCCTTGACATACTTTTCCATATGATATAATACTTTTATTTTTAGAAATAATAAAGGATATTATTTCATAACATTTTATCCTTACTTACTACCTAATTAGTGTTAATCGCTCAGTCGTGTCCAATTCTTTGTGACCCCATGGACTGTGGCCTGCCAGGTTCCTCTGTCCATGGGATTCTCCAGGCAAGAATACTGGAGCGGGTTGCCATTCCCTTCTCCAGGGGATCTTCCCGACCCAGCGATTGAAGCTGGGTCTCCTGCATTGCAGGCAGATTCTCTACTGTCTGAGCTACAGGGATGATACCTATTATTACTTTATAATTACTTGTCATTACTTAAACATATGACATATAACATGTAAAAATTAAATAAAAATACTATGCATGCTAAGTTGCTTCAGTTGTGCCTGACTCTTTGAGATGCTATGGACTATAGCCTGCCAGGTCCTTTATCCACAGGATTCTCCAGGGAAGAATACTGGAGTGGACTGTCATGCCCACTTTCAGGAGATCTTCCCGACCCAGGAATCGAATTCGCATCTCTTAGGTATCTTGCATTGGAAGGCAGGTTCTTTACCACTAGTGCCACCTAGCACTGTACAAATTAATAAACAGAAACCTCAATTAAAGAGAGTCATGAGGCCAGAAGTGGGAGCTCTCCTGCCCTAGGAAGTCAGCAGAGCCCAATAGGAAAAAGACTCCATTTCTTGCCTGTCAAGAGCTTAGCCAATAAGAGACTGTCACAACTCAGCCAATGAAGAGCCACTATCCTTGGGCCTCTCAATCTCTCCAGTAGACTCTCTGCTTGTGATAGTCCCATTCCTCACTCCAACTTAGTTTTCTCCTCTCCTTGCTGTGCAGGTGCTTGCTCCTGGCTCACCATGGTTACAGACCTAGAAATGCAATTCTTTGTTGATCCCAGATAAGTCCATTTTTGCTGGAGAGTAAGTAACTGGAAGTCCATTTGTTTTAGGTCAACAGCACAAGGAAGAAAAATCTCACATTTGGTAAAAATCAACCACTGACCTTTTCATTTACATTCTTCACTCTCTGCTCTGTGTACATGTGTATACACAGTATATTTACAAAACTGAAATTATACTTTGAGTCTAGTGGGTAAATTATGAAAATAAAGAGAATGGGGACTTCCCTGGTGGCTCAGTGGATGCAGGGGACACAGGTTCAATCCCTGGTCCAGGAGGATCCGATTTGCTGCAGAGCAACTAGGCCCACGTGCCACAACTACTGAGCCTGTGTGCTACAGCTACTGAAGTCTGCACGGCTCGAGCCCATGCTCCACAAGAGAAGGCCACTGCAGGGAGAAGCCTGCACACGGCAAAGAAGAGTGGCCTCTACTAGCTGCAGCTAGAGAAAGCTTGCACTCAGCAACGAAAATCCAGTGCAGCCAAAAAAAACCACACTCTCATAAAAAAGAGAAGAGAACGGAAGTGAGGTTTCTTTAAAAACTAGAATTATCTTGAGGAGGCTCAGAAGGGAATATGATCTAGGAAGGGAGACCAAGAGAGGTCTGGTTGCATCTGTAAATGTTTTTTGGAAGAGATGAAGCAAATATGGCAAAATGTTAACGTCTGCTGAATCTGAGTAGTAGGTAAATAAGTGCTTGCTATATCATTCTATTTTTCTGTAAATTTGAAATGTTTTATAACTTCCAAAATAAGGAAAAGCTAGAAGTGCTATTAGGACTTAGCATGTGATGTGTTTGTAGCAGTTTTACCATTTCTGGGGGTCTCTGCTACAGTCTTCTTTCTGGGAGTGTAGATTCATCTGACTTTTCATAAATTGCTTTTCACAAAGCTCAGAAAACAGCCAACAGAGATTTTTCATCAAAAAGACTGGGTAACTCTCCCCTTAAAAGAAAGGTATAATCATTTCATAAAACCCTGTCTCTTTCTTTAGTGATGTGAAATTGTCACGGCCCCAGTATCTCAGAGTGTTCAGCATAATTGTGGGAGAAACATGCACACTGAACACAAACTGGTAATGCAAGCATTTGAGGTTATATTTCCTGTTTGTCATTACCATTCAACGATCGATATTTCAGAGGATGAAAGGTTGTTTGTTTGTTTGTTTTTTAATGGCTCAGAAACGACACAGACTGATGTAATTCATGACTTTCAGTTCCTGCTGCCTGAAGGTTTGTTTGAACTGGAAGGCCATCAGCAGAGAAAGTATGACTCTGGTCAGAAAGTTCCCCTTTCAGAAATTCCTGAGCCAAGGGGTTTCATTGACAAGGTATCCTGACATCATCTCAGACCAAGACTACCTTTTTATTAATAGTATTCAGACAGTGGAACCAAATTCTTGAGGGCTTTGATAGTTCAGCCTAGGAAAATTGTCCTTCTGGAAAATTGGCGAAATGCACTAAAATATACGAAAATCCATGCCCCAAATTTTATCATATGCACATGATAAAACTTAATTGTCCAATAGATTTCCATGTTGTATTGGAGCCTACTTTTTGAAACTTTCATATGGTACTACAATTTTCATTAGCATCTTCCTTAAATACTCCAGAGACTCACCTTTACTAAAAAGTAAGAAGTGTAAGACCCCATAAAATACAGCAAGTTTTTATTCCATGGTTCAGAAGAAGGAGAAAAAAATCACAAAGATATATTTTTGAAAATCCATACGACTTGTCAAAAATCATGGAAAACTTTATCAGAACTCTTGAAGGATATTGAAAAACCGGTGGATTCATGTCAATGTATGGCAAAACCAATACAGAATTGTAAAGTAAAATAAAAAATAAATTAAAAAATAATAAAATAAAAAAAAATAAATTTTGAAAAAAACAAAACAAAACAGTCTGTGCATTTTTCAATCGGAGAAGGCAATGGCACCCCACTCCAGTACTTTTGCCTGGAAAATCCCATGGACGGAGGAGCCTGGAAGGCTGTAGTCCATGGGGTCGCTGAGGGCCAGACACACGACTGAGTGACTTCACTTTCACTTTTCACTTTCACGCATTGGAGAAGGAAATGGCAACCCACTCCAGTGTTCTTGCCTGGAGAATCCTAGGGACAGGGGAGTCTGGTGGGCTGCTGTCCCTGGGGTCGCACAGAGTCGGACACGACTGAAGCGACTTAGCAGCAGCAGCAGCATTTTTCAATGAAAACAAGTGAGGAAGGTGTTCCCATTCACTGCAGGCTACTGTATTCAGCCAACACAGGGTCTCAATCTCCTTTTCCTCCCCCACTGAAGCAGCTGACCTCTTGGTAGTGGGGAGAATAACTAGCAAGTGGGCAGTGGTGATGCTGTGTAAGGAGGCTTAGCTAACACAGGGTTCAGACCCAGCCCAGATGTGGGCATCACAGAAACTTGAGAATTAGGACACTCCTGCTGGTGGGCTTACAGCCTAAATTGAATGTGCGCACTGGCAACATTCAGCTTAAAAAAGAAAACAAGTAATTAGCTTAAAACTTAAGTAATTAGCTTAAATTAGAAAACAAGTAAACTAACTTTAAGAAAAAGAAACAAGTAATTCCCTATCCCTTCTCCACTTCCCATGAAGGCCAAGCTTTTACCAGAAAGACCTCAGATCAAAGAGCCTGCGGCAAGTTTGGGTGGGAAGGCACCATGACCCGGTGCCATCACCAACAGGATGCCTAGCAGGGTTAGAAGGGAGGTGGTCCAACTCCTCCAGGACCTGGGAGACTTGCCACAGGCACACCCAAGTGCATGGATAAACAGGCCTCGAAAACACGGAACCCCTTAATGAGCTATTTTTGCGCTTGGGCTGCTTTAGGAGGCTAGTGACGAAAAACCTCCCACGCTTTTGTGTGGAGAAACGACATGCACTTTCCATCCTTGTTTAGGAGGGTGTTAGAAAGAAGGCCTTTTGGAGTCTTCACGGGAGATGTGGATTTTAAGGGCGACCTCAGGTCATACAGAAGTAATCAAGCGAAAACAATACGAAAATGAGCCTGACAGTCAGCAAGTATCTGAGGACTTCATCAAAAAGAATTAGAAATGGACAAATTCACTGGGAGCTGCAAAGGATCGAATCTGCAAGGTGGTATTGTGTGGCCAGGATTAAATTATTTATTCATTGTTAATTTATTTATTTATGTATGTGCAAATGACCTTGCTGCTGCAGGTGCTAAGGGTCTTCTGAAAAGGCTGGTGGTTTTTTTTTTTTTTGCATCTAGGCCTAGAATATTGGTCCATTTAACTCATTCTTTTCCTTAAGGCGATCAGCACTGACTTTTATCTAAGGAGATAGAGGGAAAACCCATATGTGTGCAGGGAATGATGCAGGACTTAGGCAGCCCCGAGGACCCAAGGGTTACAGCTTCATTCAAGATTCTGGGGAAGGCTCCACATAGTTTAGTGTCCAAGAAATTAGCAAATGAATGCTTATGTCAATATGTGAAAAATCCCTGGTTAGTTTAAACAGATAAAAGAAACCTCAGGGGAAACCCAAGAAAATGCAGGCACTTTTTCTTTCCCTATTTAGTTAATTTAATTTAATTTTTAAAAGAGGACACAGCAATTCTAAAGTTCTAGGGAAACCCACACAAAACTTACGAGAAATAGAAAGGGTCTAATGGATGCTTGATCTTGTACATGCTGGAAATAGTCTCAATGTGACTCTTGGAAGAAATAAGGAGAATTTATCAGCCATTCTGTATTGTGCTCATTTATTCAAAAACGTCCTGCTCAGAGAAGCAGAGAATTCATCTTTATCTTTCAGACATGTCTATGGTGTGAAAACAAATAATTACTGTGTATAGCAACACAGTTTTTAGAAGAAACCCAAGGGTGAAATCAATAGTTATTTTCTCTAAGTTTAGGCAAACAGTGAAGAAGGAAAATGGTCACCTTGTGTTCCTGCTGACCCAGCACAGTGGGGATGCTGTGTCGGCTATGACCTCTGGAGGAGGAGAAAAAGGAGAAGTCAGCGTGGGGGATTCAGACAAGAAGCCACACATACTGAGGCCAGAAACTTCATGCCAGTGAGTTTTCCTTAAGGAGAGACGCCTGCTTACTTTGCAAGAGATATATGACAGCCAAAGGTCCCCGGAGAGGAATCTTTCTACTCAAATGGTAAGGGATGCTAAGCAAATGATGTGACTTGGGAAACACTGCATTTTATAATATGTAGCTGTCTCTTGAGATGAATTAGAAATTTTTCTTGAACTACAAAGAAGTAAGTTTTCCTCAGGCTGGGGAGAAAGGAAAAAAATAAAATAAAGAAGAATCAAAGATAAAGGTCTTCAAATATAATAGCAAGATTTTATTTTACCTATTCAGTTATTCTTGGCCCCTAAAATATGATAGATTAACACCCAAGTACTAAACAAACTACTAAATTCAAAAGGTAAAAAGGAAAAAATATAGAGGACTTTTTTACATTGCTGAACATAATGTATTCTCTATTATTTTGAAAGTTGTAGGTATTTTGACACTAAATACCAAACTACCTAAAGAATAAAAACCTCAAAATACCTGAGAGTAAGAGGATAAGTGGTCTAAAGCCAATAACAGTTATAAACCAAAGCCTCAAATAATCACTAAGTCTTTGGATATAGTCTCAATCCTCTGAATCCCATCATTAATTTTTATACGTTAAAAGTTCTATTTTATTTATGGTGCACCACACATCTCAATGTAATACATGACTGATTTGAACCAGAATTTTTAAAGTATTAATAGTTTATTCCAAGTTAGGTTTTCATTCATATACAGATAGTGATGTATTTGAAGTATTGAAGAGGCACATTTAAATTTTTCTCCATGTTGAATAGATGAGTCTTCTTTCCCATTATTCCAGACTAATGAGAATTTTAATAACATATAGAGAAGGAAATGGCAACCCACTCCAGGGACAGAGGAGCCTGGTGGGCTGCTGTCTATGGGGTTGCACAGAGTCGGACACAACTGAAGAGACTTAGCAGCAGCAGCAGAGAACATAATGAGTAAAAATAGAGATTTACTCCATTGAATTTTACAAAAATACCTACTTAAGAAAAGAATAGGGCTTCCCTGGTGGCTCAGTGGTAAAGAATCCACCAGCCAGTGCAAGGGACAAGGGTTTGATCCCTGATCCAGGAAGTAAGTAAGCTGCTGTGCCACAACCATTGAGCCTGTGCTCTGGAGCCCAGGAACTGCAACTACTGAGTCTACATACTGCAACTGTTGAAGCCTGTGCACCTTAGAGACCGCGCTCTGCAACAAGGGACGCCACTGCAATGAGAAGCCCAAGTGCAGCAACTAGAGAGTAGGCCCCACTTGCCACAACCAGAGAAGAGCCTGCACAGCAACAAAGACGCAGCGCAACCAAAAACAAAACAAACAAGGAAAAAATTTTTTAAAAGAAAAGAGCAATTTATTATTCCTGGTACAAGAAGATAGAACATGTCATTTTAAAAAAAACGACATTCATCTATTAATTTATGTGCTGTAAGTAATTTACAAATGAGTAGTAACTATAAAAAGTTCCAGGTGAAAAGCTTAAACCTCCACATGTTTTACAGGGTAAGGGGAGAAGAGGAAAATTTCCATCATTTTCTTTCTTTCTTTTTTTTTTTTTTTTTTAAGGATTTTCAAAATGTGGACCCTTTTTAAAGTCTTTATTGAATCTGTTACAACATTGCTTCTGTTTCATGTTTTAGCTTTTTGGCTGGGAGGCATGTGGGGTCCCAGCTCCCTAACCAGGGATCAGATCCTCCTCACTCTCTGCACTGGAAGGCAAAGTCTTAACCATTGGACCACCAAGGAAGTCCCTCCATCATTTTCTTATTCTCTTTTAATCTATGAAGTGTGATTTACTGGAAATAAATTGCAGGGCAGAAATTAGCAGGTATCATCAAAAGAGACTTGTTTTAAAAATCAGTGCCATAAGACTGTTCAGGGAATAGATTGTGCTCAGGAAGGAGTTAGCTGAAGACAAATCGCAAAATTTTAGAAGTATCAATTTTCCAATTAATATTCACCATCAGTACCCATTAATGCTGTCTGCTAGCTTGAAATGTCAAAATAATCATTCAAAACTAAATATAACTCACATAAGCTCTTGTAGCACTCAGTGAAAAAAAACAAAATATTTAAATTTAAATTTAATCATTAAATATTTTGTTTTTTTTCACTGAGTGCTACAAGAGCTTTTTGTTATCACGAGCAGATGCTCTGGTTCAGTGAGTGCACCACCGGACACTGCTCATTAGGGTGATTCTGCGCTGGCAAAGATACTCAAAACCTGTCTTTTATAAGCCCTGGACAGGAAAGCTTGGCATGCTGCAGTCCATGGTGTTGCAAACAGTTGGACACGACTTAATGACTGAACAACAGCTCAAGCCCTGATCTCCTACAGAGCAACTAAAAGCAAGAAGGTGTCAATATTTTACTGCACTCACCCTTTTCAAGTTCTGCACAGGTATTCATTCTCTTTTTCTGTAATAATAGCAGTAAGCAAAAGCAACAACGTGCACTGGTGCCTTAGAAAGTCCTGGGAATTGTGTTAAGCAATTACCATAGGTAATTTCATTTCAGACTCAAAATGTAACTACGAGGTAGGTATTATTATTTCCATTTTCCAAAGGAGAAAGCTGGTCATCAACAAGATGAAGTAACTGGTCCCAGGTTGGACAACAGTAAATGCAGAGCCGGATGTGAACTTGTTCTGGTCTGATTCCAGAGCCTGAGTTCTTGGATACTCTGTTTCTGACTCTTTTAAGCATCATTTCTTTCTGCTTTTTGCCTTTAAATGATTAACAACTATTAGAATCCATACTAATAATTTTACTACTGCAAAATGGACTCTAACTTGCTCAGCCTTATATTTCTCATTACACAGGCCATAACAGTGTACTTTCTGAAAGGTCATTTGATTTGTCCTGAAGACTGACATGCTAGGAGGTGCAGGTGGCTACTATCTTCCCTTTTCCCAGAACCTGTGGCACTTCTCCAATATTAGCCATTCTGCTCACCAGCCTTCCTGATTCAATCCTACCACTGTTATCATGCTCGTAATCACCATTCTCTTTGCATCTTCTGCTTTATTATCTTCTGTATTATCTAGTATTTAATAGTTCCTAATAATAATAACAAAAATCTATACATAGCACTTTTATGTGCTAGGCACTAATCTTAAACATTTACATAGTAAGTAGAGAGACACACTTCTTTCCTTTGAACAGCACTGCCTCCCTTTGCTACTTCAGGTCTAATGGTGAAGACTTTCCGTGATTGTTAGTTGTTGGGTACCTCAACATCCCTAACAGGCTCCCTCAACTTGTTCATATCTGTGAAAATAGTTCCCTCATTAACCAGTCTTCAAAATCCCAGCCAAAAGTTCCTTTTTCCTGTTGTGGTGCTAATACAGAGACCACCTGGTCCAACATCCTATCTAATGCAGCCATCCCCGCTGCAACATCCCCAGCCTCCGTCTGCCCGTTTCCAGCATTCTAAGGAGTATTCTCCACTGACAGTTTATTTCATTTATTAAAATGTTATTCCTTTTTCAGAGGCGGGAAATATTTGCTTCCCATGAAATCCTATTTCTGACTCTGGAACACACAGAATAAGCCCCCTCTTTCCTCTACCTGACAGCCCTGTAAATATAAACACAGCTGCCATCGTCTCCTCCAAATCTTCTTTTCCCTAGGCTGAATGCATTCAATTTATTTTACACTTTATAATTTTCTGTGCCTAAAAACAAGGGTGAAGAAGTGGGAGAATAAATTTATAATAATTGATAGGTGTGAGTGGTAGGATACAGGAGCCAGGAAGGAAGCAGACTCTGCCTACTTCTAACTTAATCCCTGGAGTTGATTTATCAACTTCTCATTATGCATTGTTTATTGTTATTACCACTTAAATTTATGTATTACTTCATGCATTCTCTCTTTTTTGCATTTTTTATTGTGGTAAAATATTCATAATACAAAGCTTACCATTTTAACCATATTTAAGTGTCATTACACAGTGGAAGTGAGAAATAGGTTTAAGGGACTAGATCTGATAGATAGAGTGCCTGATGAACTATGGACAGAAGTTCGTGACATTGTACAGGAGACAGGGATCAAGACCATCCCCATGGAAATGAAATGCAAAAAAGCAAAATGGCTGTCTGGGGAGGCCTTATAAATAGCTGTGAAAAGAAGAGAAGCGAAAAGCAAAGGAGAAAAGGAAAGATATAAGCATCTGAATGCAGAGTTTCAGAGAATACCAAGGAGAGATAAGAAAGCCTTCCTCCACGATCAATGCAAAGAAATAGAGGAAAACAACAGAATGGCAAAGACTAGAGATCTCTTCAAGAAAATTAGAGATACCAAGGGAACATTTCATGCAAAGATGGGCTCGATAAAGGACAGAAATGGTATGGACCTAACAGAAGCAGAAGATATTAAGAAGAGGTGGCAAGAATACACAGAAGAACTGTACAAAAAGAGCTTCATGACCCAGATAATCACGACGGTGTGATCACTCACCTAGAGCCAGACATCTTGGAATGTGAAGTCAAGTGGGCCTTAGAAAGCATCACTACGAACAAAGCTAGTGGAGGTGATGGAATTCCAGTTGCGCTGTTTCAAATCCTGAAAGATGATGCTGTGAAAGTGCTGTACTCAATATGCCAGCAAATTTGGAAAACTCAGCAGTGGCCACAGGACTGGAAAAGGTCAGTTTTCATTCCAGTCCCAAAGAAAGGCAATGCCAAAGAATGCTCAAATTACCACACAATTGCACTTATCTCACATGCTAGTAAAATAATGCTCCAAATTCTCCAAGCCAGGCTTCAGCAATACGTGAACCGTGAACTTCCAGATGTTCAAGCTAGATTTAGAAAAGGCAGAGGAATCAGAGATCAAATTGCCAACATCCGCTGGATCATTGAAAAAGCAAGAGAGTTCCAAAAAAACATCTATTTCTGCTCTATGGACTATGCCAAAGCCTTTGACTATATGGATCACAACAAACTGTGGAAAATTCTGAAGGAGATGGGAATACCAGACCACCTGACCTGCCTCTTAAGAAACCTGTATGCAGGTCAGGAAGCAACAGTTAGAACTGGACATGGAAGAGCAGACTGGTTCCAAATAGGAAAAGATGTCAAGGCTGTATATTGTCACCCTGCTTATTTAACTTATATGCAGAGTCATCACGAGACACCTTAGGCTAGAGGAAGCACAAGCTGGAATCAAGATTGCTGGGAGAAATGTCAATAACCTCAGGTGTGCAGATGACACCACCTTTATGGCAGAAAGTGAAGAAGAAATAAAGCGCCTCTTGATGACAGTGAAAGAGGAGAGTGAAAATGTTGGCTTAAAGGTCAACATTCAGAAAACGAAGATCATGGCATCCGGTCCCATCACTTCATGGGAAATAGATGGGGAAACAGTGGAAACAGTGGCTGACTTTATTTTTTTGGGCTCCAAAATCACTGCAGATGGTGATGGCAGCCGTGAAATTAAAAGATGCTTACTCCTTGGAAGGAAAGTTATGACCAACCTAGACAGCATATTAAAAAACAGAGACATTACTTTGTCAACAAAGGTCCATCTAGTCAAGGCTATGGTTTTTCCAGTAGTCATGTATGGATGTGAGAGTTGGACTATAAAGAAAGCTGAGCACTGAAGAATTGATGCTTTTGAACTGTGGTGTTGGAGAAGATTTTTGAGAGTCCCTTGGACTGCAAGGAGATCCAACCAGTCCATCCTAAAGGAGATCAGTCCTGGGTGTTCATTGAGAGGTTGATGCTGAAGCTGAAACTCCAATATTTTGGCCACCTGATGCGAAGAGCTGACTCATTTGAAAAGACTCTGATGCTGGGAAAGATTGAGGGCAGGAGGAGAAGGGGATGACAGAGGATGAGATGCTTGGATGGCATCACCGACTTGATGGACATGAGTTTGGGTAAATTCTGGAAGTTGGTGGTGATGGACAGGGAAGCCTGGCATGCTGCGGTTTATGTGGTCACAAAGAGTTGGACACGACTGAGTGAATGAACTGACTGAACTGAAGTACATTCATATTGCTGGGCAACCGTCACCACAATCCATTTCCAGAAATGGAAATATCTATTTATGTTACATCACCCCAAACAGAAACACTGCAACTCCCAGGCCTTGGTAATTTCTATTTTCTGTCTCTGTGACCTGCCTGTTCTAGGTTCCACATATAAGTGGAATCATACAGTAATTGTCCCTTTTTTTTTTTTTACATACATCAACATGAATCCGCCACGGGTGTACACATGTAATAATTGTCCTTTTGTGTCTAGCTTATTTCCCCTGGTACAATGTCTTTAGAGTTCATCCATGATGCAGCATATATCAGAATTTTATTTCTTTTTAAGGCTGAATAATAAACATCTCATTGTATGTGTACCACATTCTGTTTATCCATTCATCTGCTGACAGATACTTGGGTTGTTTCCACTTGGACTATTGTGAATAATGCTGCTATGAACATTGATGTATAAATATCTATTTGATTCCCTACTTTTACTTCTTTTGGGTATATACTCAAGAGGAGAACTGCTGGAACATATGTTGATTCTATATATGTTTAACGTTTTGAGGAACCGACCTTTTTCACAGTGGCTACACCATATTACATTCTCAACAGCAATGCACAACTGTTCTGATTTGTATACTTTCTCCTCAACACTTGCTGTTTTCCCTATAATAGCCATCCTCATGGCTATGAAAACCAGCTTTTTAAAAAGCTTTGTTAAAAGTAATTGATATACAATAAACAGAACAGGTTTAAAGTGCATAATTTGGTAAGTTCTGACGTATGTTTATACTTGTGAAACCATCATCACAATCAAGATTATTACCATATCTATTACCCCGAAGTTTCTCCGGCCCCTTCATAATCCTTCCATCGTCCTACTTTGCCCTTCCCAGGCAACTTCATCAATCATTTAACCCCTGTGTATTTTGGTTCCCTTTATTTATCTTGCTCATTCCCCTCCATATGTAAACCTAATCTTTTGAATCAGAAAATCAGAGCAAAACTGATCAGCAGATATGTTCAACAGGCTTTACATACACCAAGCTCCTCCTTTCCAATAAGTCAGAAAAAGAACAGAATAAATGCCAAGAACAGAATTTCTCTGAATTTGCAGTCTCTGCTTATGGGTTCCATTTTTCTCAACAGATACAGGGAAATCAGATTTAAATTGGAGTTACCCTTGAGGTTAGAATCATTCTTCCAAATTTATCAACAAAGGAACTGTGGCCTGAAGAAATTAGACAACTTGCTCAAATTTCCACAACTCAACATCAAAAGCATAAGCTACAAAAGAAACATGGGTAAGTTGGACAAAAACACAGACTGGGATTAAATATGTACAAATCATATATCCCATAAGAGATATATCAGAATATATAGAAAGCATTTATAATGATCAATATATAGACAGTGCTTGATGAGTGACCAAATTTTTAAATAAGCAAAACATCTAAATAGATATTTCTCCAAAAAAAGATATAACTATGCCCAATAAGCACATCAAAAGATGGCCAAAATCATTAGTCATTAGGGAAATAAAAATCTAATAAGATACCACTGGTGACTGCAGCCACGAAATTAAAAGGCGCTTACTCCTTAGAAGGAAAGTTATGCTAACCGAGATAGCATATGAAAAAGCAGAGACATTACTTTGTCAACAAAGGTCCATCTAGTCAAGGCTATGGTTTTTCCAGTGGTCATGTATGGATGTGAGAGTTGGACTATAAAGAAAGCTGAGCACCGAGGAATCGATGCTTTTGAACTGTGGTGTTGGAGAAGACTCTTGAGAGTCCCTTGGACTGCAAGGAGATCCAACTAGTCCATCCTAAAGGAGATCAGTCCTGGGTGTTCCTTGGAAGGACTGATGCTGAAGCTGAAACTCCAATACTTTGGCCACCTGATGTGAAGAGCTGACTCATTTGAAAAGACCCTGATGCTGGGAAAGATTGAAGGTGGAAGGAGAAGGGGATGACAGAGGATGGCTGGATGGCATCACCGACTCAATAGACATGGGTTTGGGTGGACTCCGGGAGTTGGTGATGGACAGGGAGGCCTGGCGTGCTGCAGTTCATGGGGTCACAAAGAGCTGGACACGACTGAGTAAGTGAACTGAGGTACCTACTAGGATGGCTATAATAAAAAAGATAATAAGTATTGGTGAGGCAATGTTGAAACTGAAACTCTCAGTTTCAGTTAGTCAGAATATAAAGTGGTACAACCACTTTGGAATACAGTTTGTCCATTTCTTAAAAAGTTAAACATAAATCTGGATACATTCCAGTTACCTCACTCCTAAGAATCTGCCAGAGAAATGAAATTGCCTATCCACCTAAAGATATGTACACAAATATTCACCACACCATTACTCATGACAGTCAAAAGCTGGAAACATTCTAAATGTCCATCAACTGAAGAACAAATAAATGGAATGTGTTATATCCATACAATGGAATACTATTTGGCAATTAAGTGGAATGAATTTCTGATACATGCTACAACATGGATGAATCTTGAAAACATGATAAAGGAAAGAAGCTAGATACAAGGTACATACTACATGGTTTCATCTATAGAAAATGTCTAGAAAGAATAAATTTACAGAAAGCAAATGGAAATGTTATAAAACTGGATAGTGGTGAAGTTTCCATAACTACAAAAATTAACTAAAATCACTGAATTGTACACTGACAATGAGCAAATTTTATGTATGTAAATTATACCTCAATAGATCTGCTTTCAAAAATCAGACAGCTGGTAAATGGCAGCACAAAACATCAAGGAAAATTATCTTGAAAGATCTATGATTATTGCCGCTGCTAAGTCGCTTCAGTCGTGTCTGACTCTGTGTGACCCCACAGACGGCAGTCCACCAGGCTAACCCGTCCCTGGGATTCTCCAGGCAAGAACACTGGAGTGGGTTGCCATTTCCTTCTCCAATGCATGAAAGTGAAAAGTGAAAGTGAAATTGCTCAGCCGTGTCCGACTCTTAGCAACCCTATGGACTGCAGTCCACCAGGCTCCTCCATCCATGGGATTTTCCAGGCAAGAGTACTGGAGTGGGTTGTCATTGCCTTCTCCAAACCTATTTAAAGAGGTAGGAAGTAGAATATAACTTGGTACTAGATTTTTTCAACCTCACTAAGAATTAACAAAAGCTTATTTGGTAGGTGGTTATATAAAGCCATCATACTTGAAGTGATTCTTTCATAAGAAGCCAATAATTATTTTTATAGCCTTCTACTGTATTTTGGATTTCTCAATTTTCTCTTCAGTCTATTACATTCCTTAAGATTCTGTTAAATATATAGAGTGGATATCTTTTGAGATTTTATGTTAAACATTGTTTTAATTGCTATAACGGAAAAGCATTCTAATAAAGAGCAAATATTTATTGTGACTGGGACATAAGAACAATCTCTGAGTTTCTCTGAGGACATTCAGATGACTGCCTACTGAGCTAGTTGCATCAATCATGTATCCACAGTTACTATTTCTGTAAAATGTTAGTTACTATAAACAGTAAAACCTTCATGAATACAGATAGACTATTTTACTAAATAATATGTCGCAGATACTTAGTTACTACAACATTCATCTGCCCTTCCACCTGTCTCCCTTGCTTAGCTGAGCACATTGCTACTCAGAATAAAAGACTACATTTCCCAGTCACCTTTGGAGCTGGGTTTACCCATATGCCTAAATTTTTAGGAGAAGGGAATAGCAAACCACTTCACTATTCTTGCCTTGAGAACCCCATGAACAGTATGAAAAGGCAAAAAGATAGGACACTGAAAGATGAACTCCCTGGGTCGATAGGTGCCCAACATGCTACTGGAGATCAGTGGAGAAATAGCTTCAGAAAGAATGAAAAGATGGAGCCAAACAAAAAACAACACCCAGTTGTGGATGTGACTGTGGATGGAAGTAAAGTCCGAAGTTGTAAAGAGCAATATTGCATAGGAGCCTGGAATGTTAGGTCCATGAACCAAGGCAATTTGGAAGTGGTCAAACAAGAAATGCCAAGAGTGAACATCGACATTTTAGGAATCAGAGAACTAAAATGGACTGGAATGGGTGAATTTAACTCAGATGAACATAACATCTACTACTGTGGGCCAGAATCCCTTAGGAGAAATGGAGTAGCCATCATAGTCAACAAAAGAGTCTGAAATGCAGTACTTGGATGCAATCTCAAAAGCAACAGAATAATCTCTGTTCATTTCCAAGGCAAACCATACAATATCACAGTAATCCAAGTCTATGCCCTGACCAGTAATGTTGAAGAAGCTGAAGTTGAACGGTTCTATGAAGACCTACAAGACCTTTTAGAACTAACACCCCAAAAAGATGTCCTTTTCATTACAGGGGACTGGAATGCAAAAGTAGGAAGAAAAGAAACACCTGGAGTAACAGGCAAATTTGGCCTTGGAATGCAGAATGAAGCAGGGCAAAGGCTAATAGAGTTCTGCCAAGAGAATGCACTGGTCATACCAAACACCCTCTTCCAACAACACAAGAGAAGACTCTACATATGGACATTACCAGATGGTCAACACCGAAATCGGAACGATTATATTCTTTGCAGCCAAAGATGGAGAAGCTCTATACATTCAGCAAAAACAAGACCAGGAGCTGACTGTGGCTCAGATCACGAACTCCTTATTGTCAAATTCAGACTTAAATTGAGGAAAGTAGGGAAAACCACTAGACCATTCAGATATGACCTAAATCAAATACCTCACGATTATACAGTGGAAGTGACAAACAGATTCATGGGATTAGATCTGATAGACAGAATGCCTGAAGAACTATGGACATTCGTGATTCATAACATTGTACAGGAGGCAGTGATCAAGACCATTCTCAAGAAAAAGAAATGCAAAAAGGCAAAAGGTTGTCTGAGGAGGCCTTACAAATAGCTGTGAAAAGAAGAGAAGCTAAAGGCAAAGGAGAAAAGGAAAGATATACCCATTTGAACGCAGAGTTCCGAAGAATAGCAAGGAGAGATAAGAAAGCATTCCTAAGTGATCAATGCAAAGAAATAAGAGGAAAACAATAAAATGGGAAAGACTAGAGATCTCTTCAAGAAAATTACTGATATCAGGGGAATATTGCATACAAAGATGGGCACAATAAAGGACAGAAATGGCATGGACCTAACAGAAGCAGAAGATATTAAGAAGAGGTGGCAAGAATACACAGAAAAACTGTACAAAAAATATCTTCATGTCCCGGATAATCATGATGGGGTACTCACTGGCCTAGAGCCAGACATCCTGGAATGCGAAGTCAAGTGGGGCTTAGGAAGCATCATTATGAACAAAGCTAGTGGAGGTGATGGAATTCCAGTTGAGCTATTTCAAATCCTAAAAGATGTTGTGAAAGTGCTGCATTCAATATGCCAGCAAATTTGGAAAACTCAGCAGTGGCCACAGGACTGGAAAAGGTCAGTTTTCATTCCAATCCCAAAGAAAGGCAATGCCAAAGAATGCTCAAACTACCACACAATTGCACTCATATCACATGTAAGCAAAGTAATGCTCCAAATTCTCCAAGCCAGGCTTCAACAGTATGTGAACTGTGAACATCCAGGTGTTCAAGCTGGATTTAGAAAAGGCAGAGGAACCAGAGATCAAATTGCCAACATCCACTGCATCATCAAAAAAGCAGGAGAATTTCAGGAAAACATCAACTTCTGCTTTATTGACTATGCCAAAGCCTCTGACTGTGTGGATCACAACAAACTGTGGAAAATTCTGAAAGAGATAGGAATACCAGACCACCTGACCTACCTCCTGAGAAATCTGTATGCAGGTCAAGGAGCAACAGTTAGTACTGGACATGGAACAACAGACTGGTTCCAAATCGGGAAAGGAGTACATCAAGGCTATATATTGTCACCCTGCTTATTTAACTTATATGCAGAGTACACCATGAGAAATGCTGGGCTGGATAAAACATAAGCTGGATCAAGATTGCCAGGAGAAAAATCAATGACCTCAGATATGCAAATGATACCACCCTTATGGCAGAAAGCGAAGGAGAACTAAAGAGCCTCTTGATGAAAGTGAAAAGAGGAGAGTGGAAAAGCTGGCTTCAAACTCAACATTCAGAAAACCAAGATCATAGCATCTGGTCCCATCACTTCATGGCAAAGAGATGGGGAAACAATGGAAACAGTGACAGACTTTATTTTAGGGGGTTCCCAAATCACTGCAGAAGGTGACTTCAGCCATGAAATTAAGATATACTTGCTCCTTGGAAGAAAAGCTATGACCAACCTAGACAGCATATTAAAAAGCAGAGACATTACTTTGCCAACAAAGGTCCTTCTAGTCAAAGCTATAGTTTTTCCCGTGGTCATGTATGGACGTGAGAGTTGGACTGTAAAGAAAGCTGAGCGCCAAAGAACTGATGCTTTTGAACTGTGGTGTTGGAGAAGACTCTTGAGAGTCCCTTGGACAGCAAGGAGATCCAACCAGTCCATCCTAAAGGAGATAAATCCTGAGTATTCATTTGAAGGACTGATGCTGAAGCTGAAACTCTACTCCTTTGGCCTCCTGATGCGAAGAACTGACTCATTAGAAAAGACCCTTAAGCTGGGAAAGATTGCAGGCAGGAGGAGAAGGGGATGGTAAAGAATGAGATGGTTGGATGGCATCACTGACTCAATGGACATGAGTTTGAGTATCCTCTGGGACTTGGTGATGAACAGGGAAGCCTGGCATGCTGCAGTCCATGGGGTCACAAACAGTCGGATACGACTGAACAATTGAACCAAGTAAATTTTTATAAGCAGAAATAGTGTGTGAAATTTCTGGGAATGATGCTTAAGGTGAACAGATTTATCTGAAAGGAATCCCCTTTTCGCCTTTCTGCTTTTTCCCGTTCTTCATGCCTCACCTGAGAACATAAAGATAAAAGGTTCAACAGCCATTAGAACCTATGAGGTGAAAAGATGAAAAGCTTAAAATGGTAGAGCAGCCTGGGTCCCTAATAATACCTGGGAGCTGCCATGTCAGCTTTGAGCTGCCTGTCTACCTTCTTCTTTTACAGGATGGAAAAACGCTTCTTTCATGCTTAACACACAGGAGTCAAGTTTCTTTTCCTCGCACAGAATCTCAACCCAACATACTGTCTACCACAAAAAGAGGAGCCAATGGAATCGTTTCTCCAAGAAATGAGAGGAAAGAGGAGAGCAAGGAAATAAAATTCCTCATGCTGTCAGCAGCATGTCTGTGAGGCCTCAGCAGAGAGGATACAGTGATGCTCAGTAGCCATGGCAATGATGGTAACGATGACTACAGCTGCTATCTTGGAAGTCATCTCAATAACAGGATTTATAGAACTACACTTAATGGCTGCTGCCTAGTGAGGCAGCCAATGGTAAGCACACATAGTAAATGTTCATTTCCTAAATCTGATTTATCTTTCCAAAGATTGGAGAATTATCACAAGGTGAAAGTTAAGTTCATCCAGGAGTTCCTGAAATGCTGATCTAATCAGAAGAACATTCTGTCAAGACACAAAATTCTCAAACAAATTGAAGTTTAAAATTCTCAAAATAGAGTACTTGCTGGATATGTATAAGTTGAGTATATTATCTAGTGTCTTATGTGACTTTTTAATCTAAATTATGTACATTCAGACTTAGATTCATCAATACTGAGGCCTACATGTGCTAGGTACTCTAGCGTTCTTTAATGGACATAATACAGTGGCTATCTTAGTACTATGTGCAGTTAAGCATTGAATGAATATTTTAGAGGAGACAGGCTTGATGATTTTATAACCATGATAAAGGTGACGTGGTTGTACTATAGGACAGATAATGTGTGTATAGCAATGTCCTAAGTGAAGAAATACCACAAAGTACATGCTTTATAGCATGGTGGAATAAACATAGGTTGGTGGTTTGGGCTTTAGAGCAGATGTATTGGTAATTTAGGCTTAGAAATGTTATATTACTAAGAAAAATAGTTACATCACATAAAAATTAACTCTTGAAATTAATTTTTCCCCCAGAGGCCTTAGGAAGTCATCTTTTTTTGAGTCTCAGATACTTTCCCTGTACCAGAAAGAAGATGGACAATATGACCTCTAAGGCTTAGTGCTAACATCCTAAGAATATGAGTTTCCTCCTGAGATTAACACAAAAGAAAAATATAAAGAAAAGCAGTATGCATACTGAGTAAGTACATTGTCTTCAGACAGATAAGATAAATTTTCTGGGAATAAACTAACGTACTTCCTAATGCTGCAAAATTATTTGGATGAGACAAATGAAGTTTCCTTTAAGATTTCAAGTTATTAGTTACTTTAGATCATTAAAGTTTACAAAGTACTATGATAAAACTAAAAATACATGGTGCTGTTGAAATCAAAAGGGACTTGGCACAGAACTGGTTATCCATTTGTAACACTTTTGATAGACCTCCTTGGTACAGACAGCCTGGGATATCTGCTATGCCTATGAGAAACACTTTCCAAGCTAATCCTAATGGGTTACTAAATGCTACCCCTGTGGGAATAAAGTGCTCATAAAGTCCTTCTGCTTCTGGCTTGTTTAGACTTCTTCCTTATAGTTGAAAATTCAGTGTGCGATCATTCTGGTCACTACGCCTAACCTGTCCACACGGAAACAACCTAAAGGGGCTAGGAAATTACAGAGTGTGGCTGGAAAGCTCCTAAACTGGCAGGTCAAAAGACAGCTATTTACTTACTTTGACATTCTGAGAATCTAAAGTCCTCCCATAAGATACACCTTTAAGTTCCTAAATTCCTAGATCTCTCTGAAATCCATACAGCTTATCAACAAGAACTAACTGGACAGACATAACAAAAGTTGCACAATGACTCACATCCAGTATGCTGTGATGTCCTTAATAGGACATTAAGTAACACTGCTCCTCATGTATTTAATCATCCCATCTTATTTTTTATTCCAATATATTCTTGCTGCTAAAATCATACAGACAAATTCTAGAACAAGTAAAATATGGGAACGGAGAACAGATTGGTGGTTGCCTGGGGCTGGGGGAAGGGACTGACCATAAAGACTGAGAATAATGTTCTGGGTCTTAATTATGATGGTGGTATCCATTTATCAGAATTCATTGAACAATACGCCGAAAGGAGGTAAATCTTATTGCATGTAAATTATACCTCAATTTACCTGATTTTAAAAATAAAATCATACATCAAAAGACACAAACCAAGTAGCCATATTTAATCTAATTATCTGAGCATTGTAAACAAGAGAAGAAAAAGATTGATCTTTAGAGAAATTGAACCAGCAAAGGTTCTAGACTCAAAGATAAGAGGCGAATAGGGCCCAAGGTCAGGTTCCATACAAGAATTAAGTGGAAGTTTACCCACTTAATAGTTTAACTCCCAAGTGCTTTATTCCATTTGGCCCCTGGAATGCTGGTAGCTAGGGTTATATATTTCCAAGGCAGAAGATGAGAAGATTCTCCATTAAGAAAGTGACATTCACAAAGGGATTCCCAGGTGGCACAGTGGTAAAGAACCTGCCTGCCAATGCAGGAGAAAGTGACACTCACAAGAGAACTGGGGGTGGGGGTAGGGTGGTCACCCAATGAAATGACTGGGTCTTCAACAATCACTATCCTTCCACCACCTATAGGGAGCATTAGACTGATTGACTTGAATGCCTTACTTTTTTAAAAAGTGGAGTTTAATTTGTTTACAATGTTGTGTTAGTTTCTGCTGTACAACACCGTGAATCAGCCGTAAGTATATATATGTCCCCTTCCTTTTGAGTCTCCCTGCCACCTCCCAATCCTACCCACTAGGTCATCCTTACTTTCAAATATAAATGAACATAGACCACTAAACATTTAGGAAAGTCTCTAACATCAAAGACCAAGATAATAAAAAATAAAATGGCAAGGAAAAGAAAAAAAGGGAGATAATGGAGAAAGTGCAAGAAGCAGAAGAACTTTTAAAATAATCTCCTATAATTAATATCTTCTTGGGATATAAGAAGATACATTTATCATTCATTCAGTAAAGATTTATTGAGCATCTGATACACAGGACTATTGTTCTCAGTTTTGAGGATGCTAACATTTAAAAAAGATTCTGCCTTCATGTAGCTTATAGTCTAATGTATAATGTATCTATAAACTAGAATAGAATGTTATATGAGGAATAGTCACATAATTTTTTAAACAGCATTAATAAAAGAGATCTCCTTGCATCAGATTTTATTACTGTCACTTCAATCCATCTTTCTCATAGCTTCTAGAATGATTTTTATTCAACCAATACATCTTGATCTTGTCACCTTTCTTCCTGAAATTCTTTCAGTAATTGCCTTCAGGATAATATTGAAACTACATAGCAAGGCATTAAAGCTCTCTGTGATCTGATTCCTGTTTATCTTTCCAGTAGCACTAACTTTGTGCACCTCATATTACACCCGTATTGAATTATTGCTTGTAGTTTTTTGAACACACAATGCTCCATCTTATACCTCTATACCTTATACCTCTAAAAAAGCTTTTATTTCAACCAACAATATCCTCCAATTTAAAATTTTTAAAAAAGAAAGATATAAAAATTGATATGGAGAAGCACACAAAAAGCAATTAATGAAAGTCCTGAGGGAAAGTTTAAGGAGCTGAAATCGTTTAGCCTAGAAAAGAGAAGATTAGGGAATATTTTAAAAAAATACATATTCACACTGTAGTCCAGTACAGTGTCTTCTCCTCCCCCATACACATACATACATACATACATACATACAATGGGGAAAATGTTTCATGAAAGAATATTTACCATCTTATATGAGGTGTAGTATAACATCTATTCTATTTTGTTAATTTTTAAATGCTGCTCAAGACACATTAAATTGATTTCATGACCTACTAATGCGGTCCAAGCCATTTGAAAAAAACACTGCTTCAGGTCTTTGCATATGTTAATGTCTGTGCTTGTCCACCTTTTCTTCTGGCTCATTCTTACCTGTCCGTCAAAGCCCAGTTTAAAGCGCTCACCCCTGTGCTTGTTCCTGGATTAGGTACCCCTCTGCATTTCTGTAGTACTTCATATACAACTGCCATTATTACCATTGTCTCTTCATTGGTTTGTTCCCTCTACTTGACTGTGAGCATCTA